>NC_086293.1:9863576-10167829 GCF_963924245.1 Chroicocephalus ridibundus | reverse complement strand
AGAGCGTGCCAATAAATAGCAAGCCGATTGTAAATTAAATATCTGCTCTAAAAATAAAACAGAAACAATTTGGAAAGCTGCTTCCAAATGCATCAGGGAGTTCAAGGCAATATGTTTTTAGGCTGCTAGTTTTGCATTGGAAAAAAAAATACTGTTACTTCACAGTGTCATAGTTTTCCTTACAAATTTAACTTCATGAAATTCAATAACTATACTGAAAAAAATTGCCAAATGTTTCATCTGCTTCATATTTTCTGGGAGTAGATCCATGCAATATGGGGAATATCGGCACACTGATTTCTTTTTTTATACTGGAAAACTAATTTTTGGACTCCCTTAGAACTACAGACTTCTCATTACAAGCTTTAATAATGAACTAATTACTGCGTCAGGTTTCTGTCCTCCGTGGATGTAACTTTAAATAGTCAATCAACAATCGTTCTTTCTTGTCCGAATACCTTTTTGCTTTTATCAGTGATGGTTCTTGCGGCCTGTGGGGGTGCGTTACCAAGACCCTTCAGGGAACTTCTTAGAAACCAGCACGGGACAGAGGAGCATGATGAGATTGGGAGTCTGCATTGAAACTTCCCGTATATCCCTTGGGGGCTTTTGGCTGTATTTCCATCTGCGGGCACCTTCGTACTAAGGAGGATGAAAGTTGCAATCTTGCCTTCTGCTCTACACACAATGAAGCCAGTAGAAATGTGATTATTTGGAAAGGATTACAGCTGGAAAGTGCAGCTCTGACCTGGATGCTGTTTTTTCCTTAGAAAAGGGCGTCCGTTTCCCAGGGCTGGGTGAGGATGCCCATCCTCAGGCTGGTGTCAACAGGCTGTCGCTGCCTGAGCCCCAACATTTGAAGTGCCGTGACTGGCGTCGATGGAGATTGTGGTTCTGTCTCAGCTTCTGCCGGAAGGGAATCAAACTTGGCTCTGGGCAGCCATGGGTGCCCGTTCCTGCTGGGTTTGCGGCTCGGGCACGGGGAAGAAGGATGAGGGCGGGATGAGAATCACTTTACAGAATGTGTGATCCTATGATTTCAAGAGATCCTTCTCAAGTGTTTGGTTTTTAATTCATTTTATGCTGCGCATCTGATCAGCTTCTACAGACTCCTTCCTCACGCATTTGCAAACTGATTGTTCCTTCCTCTCTCCCTCCTGTTTGTTTAAGTTTTCCCCAGGAATATGGGATATATGCCCCAAGGTTTCCACTTGTCTGGGTTCTGGGTGCAAAGTCAGAGACCCACGTTGAGCCCCCTCCTGATGAACTTGATTTAACGAGATGGCAGTAAATGACCAATTTACCTGACTGCAATGTACCTGCCATGGGGGGACTATGGGTTATTGCCCGTATTTGGGAAGAAACCTAACACACTTTAGCAATATTTTTCTCTAGATGCTAATATATTTTGAACTCATTACCTGTTTATTGCATTTTCCTCTTCTAACTGTTAATAAGACAATGCTGGTGTTAGTAAACGGAGTAATGATTCATTTTTTAAAAGATATTTCAGGAAAACTATGCATTTTTCAGTTAGACTCACATAAAGACTTTAACAAAAAGCTAAAATAGGAAATGATAAACATAAACATTAATTATTTGCCTCAAAAAACAAAACAAAACAAAAACAACTTTTGTGTTTCTCAGCAAGCTTTCATTTTCATCAGCCTCTAAATATTTGTCCTCGTTACTGATGCACTTAATACATGTCAACAAGGCGAGCCACGCAGTTCTACTGTAATGTTGTTGAAATACTGGGCAACATTGAATAGATGTGAAATCTTATTTTCTCGTATAAATCAAAAGTAAAGGAAAATCCTTCCTTCAGCGATGCACACGTTTCCATGTGGAGTTACTAATGGTTGGTCGTAGGTCCTATGTATATATTTTTCTGGAACACACGGTTTTGGAGACAAAATTTATTTTCTTGACATGGCAAAATTCAATACTAGCAATAATCTTGGCTCTTAATCTATTTTCAAGTGTCTCTCTGTAGATGTTACATAGAAGGGACTGCTAAGAGTCAGGTGGAAGATGACTGGCCCTGCCAGGGGAGGGACGATGGCGCTTCTGTGAGCGAAGGGTTTGCAGATACCTGGGGCTGGGCTGGGGGCAGCACAGGGGGAGGCTGCAACGTGCCCGCTTGGATGGTGAAAGCGTGTATTCACCAAGTACATTCGTGCAATTCCCAATTTACTCTTTGAAATGAAATAAGGTGACCTCTTTGTAATGACAAATGGATGGATCGTTTCAAGGCATTAATTTTTATGAAAGAAATATTGATCTGGTTTTGAATCTCATAACACTAATACTGTAAAACTACATGGACTATATTCTGTATTTTTATGCTATTAAATTAGTTTTGCTTGGAGGCATTAAAACCGTCCAACACAATACTCTGCATCGTAATATCAGATGTTGTTATTTCTATTTATAGTGATACTCAAATTAATCTCAATGAACGACAATGCTGACTGTCCCAGACATAGGACTATGATGAATTTTATCATAATATTGGAAGATACGAAGCATGTAATTAAGGCTGTTTGGCGAGCATGGAATCCAATATAGTCAGGTCATTAGTGTGGTGGAATGGGTATCCAGGCAGAGAGAAATCTGAAGAAAAACAAGTATTTCGAAAGCCTTCCTCATTACTGATGATTCACAAGGTCCTGAAAGCTGAAGGCAGCAGAGGCATCCTTAATCATCACCAATTTAGCTGGGAGTAAAGCATCGTCCTCTTATGGACCACTAAAATGTGGTGGCCCTGCCCTGCCCCAGGCACCGGTCACTTCTGCACAGCCCTTTTACCTTGCTGGAGTAACTCTCACACCTGCAGGGCTAGCATAGCTCTTCATGCGATGGTACTACATCGGGAAGAGAGACTTCAAATGACAGCAATTAATATGTAGGCATGGTCTAAAAGCTCTTTAATTTCTGTGTTCCCGTGTCACAGGGCCACCGTGCCACCCCACTTCAGCAGTATTGCCCAACATCCGTCTAATTTAGTCCATATGGTGGTAAGTGATGCTTCTGCTGTGTCAGTTGGGTTGCTGGGGAGAGGCATTGGCATGCCGTATGAACACAAGCGTGTTGCAGAGTATATATCCTCTTATTCCTTGCTGACGGGGTAATGCAGCCAATGGCTCACTTCCAAGTACTTTTAAATGAACTTGGCAAGTGTGCCAGAACCCCCATGAAGTGCTCCTAGTTAGAGATCGCCTTTCTCCTCGCGTTGAGATCACGTGAAGCGCTCGGACTACCTGGCCTCTGATTTAAATGGGAAGAGAAGGCGGACTTGTGAGCGAGACCTTCGCTCGCAATGCCATGCGCTGCCTGCTGTGGCATAGATAAAATCTTTTCCCATGTAGGGCACATCAAATATCTCTATTTTTGTTAAAAGGCTAGCCTGACCTGTGGGGGTGGAGGGGACAGAAAGGAGCAGTCTTGGGTTGCAAGTTTTCATTTTGATGATGGTTCTGCTTAGTGTCTATGAACATGTTTGTGTGTGTAGGTGTTTTATATAAATATATACCTGCATATATTTAGAAAAACATATTTTTATACTGTAAACATAACTGATGTGTCTTTTAACAGCTGGCTCAGGGCTAAGGCTGGGAAGGGGAGAGCAGGCAGGAGCACCGGGCCATGGCGGGTGAGGATGGGATGGAGCACGCCTACGCTTCCATTGACTGCCACTGCTGTCAGTGTGCCCACAGTCCTGTCACCTGCTTGTTTCGCTTTTCTGTTCTGTCTGTCTCACATTATTATGATGTTAGGACTCGGAAGAATCAATGACGTGATTAATAGAGAAAAGATGTGTTTTAGTAATACAGAGCCCCCTCAAAGGCGTTCAGCAGTACAGTCAACGGGTTGTGTCCAGGTTTGGCTCTTCCTACCTGGGAAGTGACTGAAGGGAGGACGGGCAGAAACCGTGATGGAAAACAGGGGGAAGAGCCCAGAGAGGTGGGTGTGCGGCTGGTGCAGGGTGAGAGGGTGCTGGAACGAGGATGCTCTGCAGGACTGGCGCTCCCTCTCCTCCACCATCAGGAGCCTCAGCTCTTCCCCCAGCAGAAGCTGGGGTGGCTTTCTGGCCCCTGGCACAGGCAGAGGGGATGGACAATGGGGCAGTGGTGGTTCTTCCCTTTGTGGCAGGCTACTGGCCATGTGATTGCCACCTTGATTTCTGCCTAGAGGCTGCTCTGAGGCATCAAAGCGGGGAGAGTCAAGGGGTGGAGGAGCTGAGAGTGGTCACTGTGCATTGCCCTGGTCAGGGTGGCTGGAAGCATCTGAGGTTGATTCTGGTATCAGCACAGGAGTCGCAGGGAGGACACAGCCCCGTCGGTGCGTCACACGGTGGGTAACTGGCACGGGCTGCTTGCCTTAGCCCAAGGGCGATGCCTTGCTGGAGCTGCTTTACTCCTTCCAGTTCAAAAGCCAGATAATCTGGACTTGGCTTCAGTGTGGTCCCTGTGCTCCACCACATGCTGTATATGTGCCCTTAGATCTTGCTCTTACAGATTTACAACTGTTTTTGGCTTTTCACTTGCGGGTATAACAACTGCTGACAAAGCCAAAACCTTAAGCTGTCCTGAAAAATGACTCTGATCCAGGTTCTCCTCAGGTGGGTTGATACAAACCCATATCTCCACATTCTTGGTTAGAGATTTGACCTTTCAGTGGCTGACAGCAGGACGTGGCAGCCAGCCCGGCGCTGCCGGGGGTGCCCGCAGCCCCTGGGGTCCAGCGAGACCAGCCCCATGGGACGCGTGAGCATTGCCACGGCTGGTGCTGCAGCCTTCACGGGAGCTGAAGGGCGAGCTCTGCGCTGCCTTTAAACACCCCTTCTCACTGGAAACGTTAAAAAAAGTTGATTGTAGTGTGCTTTCCAGGGTTAGCTGGAAATGCCACCCTTTTTGTTCATAAACCAAGATTCAGTTATAGAAATGACAGTGTAAAAGTGAATATATATCCCTGCATGTGATTTTTGTAGCAGCCATTTATTACTATCCTACAGAAAGGCCTGAATCCTAACTTTTCTTAGAAGAGTGCCCATACATAAATAGGACTATAAATCCAAAGATTGTAGAGGATGGAAACAGACACGTATCTTAGCACAATTTTCCAGTCTTTTTTTTGGATGCTCCAGCTCTGGCTGATGTGGGTGGGAAGGCAGCAAGCTGGATGGAGACCTGCTTGATTTGGACTGATTCAAGCAGTCCCTCGTCCCTTTGTCCTGGTGCCATCCCCTCGACCTCCTGCTCTGATCCCCTCGGGTGCTTCCCTCCTGTGTTCTGGGGGTGGGGGTTATCAGCGTGTCTCCTTCCGTGGTGGTTCTCCATCCTCCTGGTGTGTCACTGGTGGGAGATGGGCTGGTCCTGGCAGATGCTTGGCTATCTTCTTTTATGAACTTTTCTGAAGAATATTCTGCAAGCTCCACAAAATACTGCCCCCGCCCCCCCCCCCCGCAACTTAGTAGTCAGCTTTTATCCTCTTTGCTGGAAATTTTCCTGGTGGTGTTTTGACTGTACTTTGACAGCATGCTCTGAGGCTTAAGTGCAACACAAGATGCAATGGGTATATCTTCCTGAAGCAAGACTTTTGCTCTCCCCTCTATGCTGGAAGTTGGGTATGAAAAATTAGAGGTTTTGAATGCTTTAGTGAGAGAGATTTATCCACAAATTAACATTCACGCGGCTGGGACTTGTGAAACTCCACCTCTCTGATTCAGGCTGGAGATGTTAGCCTAAATTTCCAATGGTCTGGATGGGTACTAGTGGGTACTCAATTCTCTCTCTTGTCCCAGTGATGCATTTCCAGTCCAGACTACCCATGTTAAAAAAAACCAAAACAAACAAACATAAAAAAGAACCAACCCCAAAAACCCCCACAAGAAGTTGACTTCCACAACAGCCTTTGTTTTAAGAACTGGAAATTTTCCACATGAAAATAAGAAAATCCCCGTTCTCTCTGTTCGGTATCTTTGACGGAGATGACAGGGTTCAGGATCTCAGGAGAGATGTGCCTACATCATCTCAGATGGAAACGCACAGGTTCGGTGCCTCACAAGTTTGTTTTCTCTGCTGCCATTTTAGAATTTGTGTAGAGTAACATTCTGCAAGCTCATATGCAGAAGATTTTCTAATAAATTTATTATTTCATAAAGATTTTAATAACAGTAATTATGCATTCATCAGAATGGAGATTTGTTTCAATGTCATTAAATTCAGCCTCATAATTATATGCATGGTATTTTTGCACAGAGTACAAACTGAGTGCAATTGCTTTGTAAATGTATTGCAGCACTTGGCGACACAGGAGGAATTTACATCTTTGCAGGATTGTCGTCTCCAGCTATTGGCATCTTCCATGTACCAAGAAAAAAATGGGACAGCAGGAAATTTTCTTCTGTGAGAATGGAGGATTTGGGCCTTAAGAATTGCAGTAGGTTTCTGTTTCCAGCGACAGCAAATGATGTCCTTAAAACAAGCTCACAGATAAGATGCAAATTGTGGGGTGCGGAGGTGGCGGTTGTGCTACAGCTGATGGGATTGTGCGGAACCGCACAGACGGAGTGTGGGGGTCCCTCCGGGAGCCCTGTGTGCGCACCCTGTGGCAGCCGCCCTGCTCTGGAAGGGCTGCTAAGCCTGACGTAAGTTCGCTTTTGAAATAAATTTATAAATTATTTTTGTGATAAATCTATACTGCTTTTTTTCGGACACAAATATATTTTTCGGCATCCTGAGGTAAACACAGGCAAGTTAGTTTTTAAAGTTCTGCTGTCGGCAAAGGAAGCTAGACTAGAGAGACTGCAACTCTGATAGGAAATTCCCTTTTCACTGTGAATATGGCCCTGGGAGAGCCACGCATTTGCTGCTTTCTGGTTACCCCTGCTTGATAAGCACAGCCTGGGAAGCTTAATCAAAATCTTTGTTTTCAGTCAGGATGGCAGAGACCACTAATATTTAATCCCAGTAATACAAGACTCCATGTAACACTTAATTTAAACACTGAGGATGGGCATAAGTGTATACTCTTTAATTTAAAAGTGAAACAAAGATCATCTTTTTTTTCCAGGATGAGCTTAACTGGCCGTAGACAGATCTCTAATGCTCATCTTGAGTTGTGACAGTGTGTCCCGTGTATCTCAGTACTTGATTTCCATGTTAAAAAATTAAATAAATCAAAAGCAACTTGATCAAATCCTGCATATCAGCCTGTATCTTGTGTATCTCAAGGACAACGCAGAGTTTAGTATTCACTGTGTTACATTCTCTATTGATTCCCCAGTCCACAGCCTTCAGCATTTAAATTTTCTTTGACACTCGTGTCCATAACCACCTCTCTTGTGCTGTAACGCGTATTCTGGCAATGTCCAACACTTGCTGCTGCTCTTCCTGAAAAACTTCAAAGTTCAGAGCTTGCATCTCTGCTGATGCAGCCAGGACAACCTGTGTCACCTCCTCGCCATCCTGCCCTTGCTATTGCCTATAAAATGGAGTTGGTAGAGTCCCTCAGGTGTATTATTAATGTAACTTTCCTTACCGTGTCCTTTCCCCTTGCTGTTTCTCTTGCATTTTGCGCCCCTACCCACAGGGATAACCTTTCCCACCCTGCCTGCCCTCGCATGAGGACACGTTGGGACCATGGCTTCCCAGGGGACCACCCCCCTATTCCTGGTTAACACGGGCTGAGGGCGCAGGTGGGTTTACTCAATTTCACAAAGTGATTCTGTATGGTTGGGGCCAAGTTCCCTCCTGATGGATGCAAGGGGATCTCTGACAGCTTACACCAGCTGAGGCTCTGGCTTTCTTTTCTATGTATTCCCTTTGGAAAGGGTACATTCCCCAGTTCTGTGATCTTTGGGGCATCAGGTATGCTGAGATGCCCCCAGCACGTGGTCATTTCTCATATTCATCTCGCAATGAAGAGATGAATATGAAAGAACAAGATCCAGCTTAACATAATGTATGGCTGAAAGCTAATAAATTCTCCTGTTGTCTTGAATTTAATGACAGCTCATAAGAGCCTAGACAGCATCACCACCAGTTTTAGTTCTGCTAGTGACTTGCCACTAGAGAGACAAGACTAAATGCCCGGAGTTGTTTCCCATGCCGATCCCATCAAGATGGAGTCCTAATAGGTAGGATCAAGGCCAAATCCCATTTAATAAAAAAATGGCAGGAGTAATCAAAAGTTACAGGGAAACCGTCATCTCAAATTTGGCTGGAAGTTGTTATTTTTTTAGAAATAAAATCCAGCACTAATAGAGATGTTCTAGTGATATTTTTTTTTAAAGAAGATAATTTTGTGGTAGTACTTCAATGCACAGACACGATATTGACAATAAACTTTAATTAAGTGACTTTTTGTGGTTTTGTAGTTTTTCTATCTGACAGCAGTACAGAAAAATCTCAGAGTATTAGTGAGGGAAAGGAAATTATCTCTTTAAGGTGCGTATACCATTACTACAGTGAAGGATTCTCAAAACTGGGAAAGGCTATTTTGATGTCTTGATTCCCCGCCAAGTCTGTGGCAACTGGGAGCTCCATGCCCGTCCCAGTGCTTGAAAACACTTCCCGTAGTAGAGTGTTAGTGTCCTAGGTAAAGTGATTTCTGCGCTGTACGGGATTCTGGAAGTCGACACAGAAAAAAATTAGTTTTCCATCTGCCTGCGGCAACTGTGATGGCATCAGCCCTTAGGGAGTTACAGCTTGTTTTTGCTTTATTAGCTAAATTGGATATGCAGAAATGGAGAAATGACTTCTTCAAGCCTTACGGAGGATGTCCAGGGCTGCCGCAGAAGTCGGTCTATAACACGCTGAGACCTGAAACGCATCCCGGTGTGCGAGCGGGTGGATGGTGTGTGGGGCTGCAGAGCAGAGGTGCTCGCGTCCATTGAAAGGCAGCTTTCCAGCGTTAGGAATGTTATTTTTTTTTGGTGATATGATAAACTGTGAAGGGCATTAAA
Source organism: Chroicocephalus ridibundus (assembly GCF_963924245.1). Lineage (NCBI taxonomy): Eukaryota > Metazoa > Chordata > Aves > Charadriiformes > Laridae > Chroicocephalus > Chroicocephalus ridibundus. The sequence goes on along the minus strand of NC_086293.1, from coordinate 10,158,858 downwards.
TCCATGAAGAAATGAAAGAAATGACAAATATAGTTTTTCCCACCTGTGATAAATGTGTTTTGCTAGAGAATCAAATTGTTATTAAAAAAGCCTTAAACCCTGTGCTTATTTTCTCAGGAAGAATCTTCTTATATTTCAGAAGAAAATAAAGACCTCTAAGCACAAAAGCTCTGAGGAATGAGGCTGATCACTCTTCTATAAAATGTCCTGCTTGAGACAAGCCAAGCTTTTGCTGCTCTCTCTAAGAAATCCATCTGTTAGTGAAGTTATAATTGCGTATTCAAATGTGCATTATATGGCTGCGTTTATGATAAATGCACGTATGTGAAATAAAGCCCGTATTTGTTTCTGAGCAGGGATCTGTGCTGTGCTGTAACCCTGCACTTTGTGTTTAAATACGTAATGACTCTTTTCCTCATTATCGTAACCCAGGGGTTGATGCCGGCTGGAAACTCTTCCCAGCCCCGGTGCCGATGCCCGATGCAGAATCCGAGCAGGGCCGTCAGCCATCGCACCGCGGGTCGGGGGCTCCTCTTACGGGCAATGGGGCACCTTGGCACGGTAGCCAGCAAATAAATGCTGCAACAGGCAGGTAGCTGAGGTTTAGCATTCAGGCTTTCAACGATGAATAAAGTTGTTAACAGTTTATCAAAAATATGAACTGTTCCACGGGGCGAACTAGCTGATTTGTGGTACCTCTATGTGGCAAATTACTATATGTATTTCTATGCAATGCTTTATTTATACATATGGCTTTGTTTTTTGTTTCGCTACTCTTTCGAATTGAATTTTTTAGCAATAAACGTGTGTGCGTCTCCCTCTTCCCTCCCTCCGCTGTTCCTCACTCAGCTCCTAAGCAGTCTGGAAAATTGGTCTGACAGTTGATCCTAATCTCCAGGGTGAATTTTAGATAAGATGCTATTGGGTTCATGAAATAAAGTTGTTTTTTTCTTGTGCCATTGTAAGGTATCGTTGAGCTAGCTAAAGTAGCAAACTGTTCTTTTTGTCTTTCCTACTGTTTTTGTAGAGTATGTTAAATCTTATCACTTAAATTATAATAAATGTGGCCCACATTAAAAAATAACAAAAATAATGAGGAATAGCTTAAACACACAGCGAAGAGAAAACACGATCTTTCTCAATTGAACTGTGTTCATTCTGTTCATGAATCTTTTTGTCATATTTGTTGACTGAGATTTTTTTTTTTATTTAATGTGCTCCATGAAGACAAATTAAGAATGCCAGTTATTTAATGAAATGAAATTGCACTGAGGTTTGTGCTTCTCTACCTCTCGGTTTTGTGCTTTGTGTTTTACCTGGTATCCTGGAAGTTTTTCAGTGGGGCTGAGGTTTGCCGAGAGGCGAGATGGAGCCCGGGCTGTCGTACTCGTTAGGCTGCAGAATTACCTGGGGAAGGCTGGAAATGCACCCAGGGCTTTGGAGAATTTGGGGACTGTCAAAGCCAGTAAGTGGAAATAAAGTACATTTCCAGTTCCTCCCGTTTTCATTTTATCCCAGCCTATGTCTGAAAACCAAATCATTATATTGATTGTTACTATAAAACTTAACAAGACGTTTTGTTTTTAACTGGTGGCAGTCTTTTGGAGAGTATTTCAATGGGGAAAATTAAAGTTACAATGAATTATTCAGACCCTTTGTTTGCGGTCATCCTTCTTCCCGCACCCATGCTCTTTGTGTGGTACTTCTGTGGTCTATGTTTGCAGGGTCAATTCCTTAGTTTGCTCTGGGGTGGCTGAATCCATGTTGACTTTGGTTGACCAGTGGGCAATGTAGGGATGCTTTGGCCATCCTGTATTGGGAGCGTTTTCTCACGGTCCCTTGGTGGCACTGGGACAGTCGATGGTATGGGACCCAGTGACTCCATTAAAACCTACATCATGCCTCACAGCGAGCCTGTAAGGAAAGTCTCTGTCTGCTTAGTGAATTACCTGGGATACTTATCGCAGGAAAAGGGCATATTCAGGCTAAATGACAGCCTGTCACTGCACAGAACAAAACACTCTTATAAGCTACAGCAATTTTAAAAATAGAAACCAGGGAGAAAATGGACTTGAAGGTACATCGCGCTCAGACAGATGGGAATTGGCCCTAATGGGCCTTGAGCTGTGCTGGGGATGGAGGGCTGCGAGTGTAGCAAGCTGCAGGTGGGAGCAAAGTTACTGCTCTCATTTGTCTCCCTTTATCAAATTTATTTTAATTCCTAATTTGGCCAAAGAGCTCCCTCAGACTTGGACTTTTCCTCGTTTGGCTGCTGTGGGGGGTTGCTGGTGGCCAGGCTGGGTGTGATGGGGGAATCAACCAGAAAAACATGGCTGCTCTGTAGGACTTGCTTTATTTTGCAAAAAACTTGCACCATATGAAATCTGTTGGCCCTAGATTAGGTAATATCTGATTTCAAAAAGTAATACGTGGCCTGGCTCCTGAGTCTAGCAGATGAGCACTTGCTGTAAGCCTAGAAAAGACGGAGATGTGGTTTTTATCTACTCCTGCCCTCTCCTTGCTCTCAGTCCTGTGAGCTTTCCCGGTGAGCCCCCCAGAAGCCCCTGCTCGTACCCAGGGACCCGCCAAATAACTCCCCCATCACCCGGGACCCCCAGTGGGTGCTCAGACCGGTCTCCCTCCAGCCTGGGGATGCGCGGCAGATCCCCAGCGCTGACGGCTGGGTTGAGCAGGGTCTGGCTGTTCCTTGTGCTCAGGTGGGGAGGAGCTCTCTGGAGCCTCTCAGACTTTTTGGCAAGTCTATTGTCAAAACAGCAAAAAAAAGGAAGAAAAAAAATACATGTTTTCTCTCCAGGTCATTTTTTCCCCCCTCGCCTCTCTCCCAGTGCTCACATAAATTAAGCAAAATGTGGTACAATTGGAATCTGTTTTGCTAACCAATTGGCAAAGTGCAGTACGTAGTACGTACTATTAAAAGATGAATCCATCAGCAGATGCAAGACCCACCAAGCACTTCACTTTTTTCTTTTAAAGGCATACTGCTCATTCGTAATATCAGGCATCACAGATGTAAGAAAAATATTCAGAAGAAATGGCTTGGGGTTTTTTGACCTATAAAATAAACCCTGTCATAGAAATCAGGGTGTAACTCAGCAGAATTTGTGTGTAGTGTATAAGTCCTTCACCACAAGGACTATCCTAAGTACATGCGTCTGGAAGGCCGTCCAGCAAGGTTTTGACCTCAACTGGGGCTTCTAACTGCTAGTATAATACTAAAAATATACAATTATTGTAATGACAGTGCATGAAGAGCTGTTTTTTTTGGCTGGAGTGAATTTGTCAGCAGAATTGCAGAGGTTACCCTTACTTTAGGATTTTGCTCATTGTCTTTCAGAGATGAACGCAACATCTACCCATAAATAACCAACTCAACATTTTCTTCCACAGTTTTCAAAAGAGAGAAACACTGCCAATAGTCTAACAGACCAATGAAGTGAAGTGTCTTCTCATGCAAAAGAAAATCCTGTCCACTTTTAACACAGATTAATCTCTGACTGCCAGGATTGATGACTTTTCAACATACCATTTCTTGGCGTGAGAATCCCAGTTGATCAGGAGAATGATGCACATTATTTTGGCAATTTATTATTACCTTTATTGGTTTTGGTCTGATGGATGTGCTGGTATTGTCAACAGCTTCGATGTAATGGTAGATGGAAAGAGTTGTGGTGAAATCTGGTTTCTCCATTGGCTAATACTTGTGCCTGAAGCAGCTTTGGGCATGAGCCAAAGGCGGTATGGGTGGACACGGAGTGGTGAGTCTTAACCCCAGCCTGCAGGAGGATTAGTGCCTGTTTCTTGGCAGTACAAAGGGAATCAATGATATCTTTAACTTCGGTGTAAGAAACCTTATCCCTGAAGCATCAGAAGTAAAACCTGGCTTTGGAGCTTCAGAAATGCAGGTGGTTGTTGCTGGAGCTCTATTAGGATCAGCTCACTGACGTCGGTTTGAGCACTGTGAAAATCCAGCCCACTGAGATTGTGGGGATTGCTGGGATGGAGCCTAACAGGAGGCAAATGTGTTCTTTTCTTTGTGTTAAAATTAACTTCTCAGGTTAATTAGTTGATTCCCCCCCCCACCCACTTTGCACTTTATCATTATGTATCTCCAAAGGAGTTTGTAAATTCACACCTTGTTGACAGGAACATTATTCTGGGGAGCAGCGATCACAGCTTGGCTGGTAACGTGTGGAACCAAGAGCATCTAGGAGGTCCTGGTGAGACAGGAGCACTGCACCGGAAAAAGCAACAAATAGAGCTGCCTAGATAAAAGCAGAAATGTGATCATATGCTTTATTTAAGATGTGATCACGCTCTTCAGATTTTGGGGACTGGCATTTTTTTGTAAAAAAGCCCCTACCCAGTCAGAAAAAAACACTTAAAATTCCGTATTTTTTCAAAAACTTGCAGACAAAAGCCTGCCCAAAAGGCTCAAAACTCAAAAACATTGTGAAGTTTTAAGACAATTATTTTAATGGAAGTGTAGATTCTTACAGTAGCACATGGCTATGGGAACTAGGATTATTATGCAAATACAGCAAAATTACAAAGCTCTAACTATGCTGTAAGATGCTCTAGACATTTCTCAAGACTTTCTCCAGTACAGAAAAGAACCTAAACTTGAAAAAAATGTATGTTTATAGGCAATTTTTAAATTTTCAATCAGTAGATTTTGGCGCTTTGACAAGTGAAGGTAGGCATGTTAAAAATAAAGAGGTCTCATGGTCTCCGATTTAACAGTCCTCACTAGTTCAAAAAGCTGTTGAAATCTGATTAAAATCTTACCTGGTAAAAAATTGTACTGAGGTGGTGTATGAAATAGAGGGTGTAAAGATAATTCACGTGCGCTGGAGTCCCATCAGCGACCTCAGCTGTGGAGCCTTGTGGACCTACCGCCTTGGTGGTTTTGCACTTTTCGACTCTGTCTCGCATTTAGTTCACTAATCCAGCGCTTCAGCTGGTTATTTTGGCACCCCAAGTGCTTGATCCTCTTCAAATAGTTGACATCCTCTCAGTGCATTAATTCCTCTCTGGCATTATGATGATAAGGTATTGATGAGAAAACCTGGAAGATTAAGACTTGAACTGAGTAAGAGTGGGACTAACCTTAATTAATGCACGTTACTGTTTCTTCTATGAGAGTTTATTTGCTCTTAATTAATGTTGTTCAAAGTACATTATAGATACGTGATTACAGACTTATTTAAAAAAGCGATGGTGAGTAGCTGTCATGATCCCACAAGAGGTATATTCAGATGGCAAGAAGAAAAGGTAGTTACCAATGTGGCTAAGTCCTCTGCACTGCGGGAACTCCACGAGGTGACGACTGGCTGGAGTTGACCTCTCTGCCTCTGCAGTAAATGGAAATTGAACTGAGCAGCCTAGTGAATCTTTTTCAATTTTGCCAGTTTTTATTGACTCCTGTAATTGTCCTAATGAGACACCGCATTTAAGTTGTCTAGCCTCTCCCACCCACTATTTTTTCTCGAGCTTTTCTGATCGCCTTTTTTTTTTAACATGGGCTGTTCTCGTACGCAGTTCTTTACATTAACGGTTTTAAAACGACAGTTCTATATCTTTTTTAAAATGTTCTCTGGGGAATTATGCTTCAAACAGGGAAATTGTATGTTTCATTATCAAAAAGGTTTCAGGCTTTATCAGAGCCTTTTTGTTATAGTTGTCATGGAGGTTTTTATTATTATTGTTAAATTGAATAATGGGGAGGAACCTGTTCTTAAGTCTTTGTACAAGAACTAAAATTTAAATCCAGAGAAATCTGCTCTGTTTGTAAAAGTGACTTTTTAAGGTTAAATGCATTTAGTTACAATCATTGGAAGTGCAGCTTTGTTACTTTATCTGAATTAGATAGCAAGGGCTTTTGCAACTGTAATAAGGGAGGATTGAATCCAACTTTCAAATGGAGATTGAGTATGTGGTAGTTATTTTTCAGGGCCTGATATTTCTTGGTAATCAGAAGAAACCCTCCCTTGACCTCCCAGGGGCTGGTACAGAGACCTATCAGGGATGAAATCTTTTGGTAGTGGCATGGAAAGAGATGCTTCAAAAAGACCTGGAGGTGGGTTGTCTTTGTAGTTAGTAGAAAACACGTGCCTTTGGGTGGGGACTGAGATGCTCTGCAGGCAAAGCAGGTGGGACCCATCACCCATGGCCCTTAGCAGGGACAGGCTGAGCAGATGTTACTGGCACTGCTCCTTCTCCAAAAATGCAGGAGCTCAGTGATTTGAGCCAACTAACTGTGGACCGCCTTCCTCTGACTTTACCTGGTTAATACAGTCAGCGCGGCCGGTGCCGGAGCATCCTCAACTGCAGCTCACTGCTGGTGGCTCCAGCGTCACCTCTACGGAAGTGTGCTCTGCACCAGAGGCTCGGCTGGAGTACCATGAAGCTGGAAACAAAATCACGCTGCTGGAGATGGGATGCTAATTATTATTCTGCATGAGCTCAGTATTATTCACAGCCATCAAACATCCCTGGGACAGCAACAGCTCCCAATTTCTTGGTGCTGGGACGGAATCTGAATAAGCAATAAAGAGATTAAAAGCTTGGATCTGAGTGAGCTCTTGCTGCTGGGAGTCACCGCAGCAAGAAAAGCAGAGGCAGCGGAGTGCAACCTTTGCGAAATGTGGGTCAAATTCAGCAAATAGTTTTGAAATAGTTTTGTCCAAAAAAAAAAAAAAAGTAGAGGAGTAGTTTGAAAATGTAAAAAAAAAATATCCATTTCAGCATATTCAGGCTACCCCAGACTTCAGGGACCTCCCAGTTCAGAGAAAGCATGAAATGTAAATACTTTATATAATGCTTACTGTGACCATCATACTTATTATGCCTATGAAATGCATCATTTTTTCCTTCGGATGCTGAAATTTGTTGACAATCAGGAATAAGAAGAGTCCCCCAGGATTGTTTTGGTGTTACGCTGTGGGAACTTTCCTTGTAATTACCCCACTAAGGCAAATTGCAGTAGGCGTTTTAAAATAACAAGTTTAGAGACTGACCTTTTTAAAAGGCTTTCATGAAAGATGTGAAAAATTGGAATTCATTATAATATTTCTAATTTCCTGACATTAAGATAGGAAAGGCTTTCTCAATGTGCATCTTCTCAAATAGTTATCGTCAACTGTCCTAGTTTAACAAAGGTCCCTTGACTCTATGCATGCCAATGAACTTAACTATTGAATTTATAAATCGCTGCTAATATATGCTCTATGAAAGGAACGGATTTCTTTCTGTGTATACATTGCTGTCGTACGATTCATTACTGTGGTATAAATGCCTGAATGGGTTTGGTCTAAAGGTGCATAAATACATTTAAATGGATATAAAATTAGGACCATTAAAATAACTACACAAATCCCCTAAGAGCGTTTTGGGGTAAAATTAAATTCAGGACACACAGAAAATATAAAAAAACCTACACGTATGAGATTATATATGACTTCAACATTGTTATTATTTGGTTTTTATTTAAAGTCATAAGAAAGCGCAAAAATAATTCTCAAAGGAATTTCTAAGAGGGTAGGGAAGGTAAACAAAAGCATCTGAATGCTGTTTACTCTTGAGAAGAACAGGCAGAATCCTGGTTGGGTGCCAGTTTGTTTATTTTTCTGTGGGAGGGGTTGTTTGGGGGGGTTTCAAATGGACTTGAAAGACCCCGACCAAACCCATTCTTCAAGGCTTTGTTTGAAGACACAATGAGACAGTCCCTGCTCTAAAGAATTTACCATCTAAGCAGAAAAAAAACAAAGGGATTGGAGGAAAGATGTATTATCTCCCTCTTGCAGATGGAAAACTGAGAGGCATAACAGATTAAGTGAATTGCCTCTGATCGTTTAAGACAATCTGTGAGAGCTGTGCAGTGAACTTGGATAATGTAAGTCCCCGTGAGAGACACGGCCACTAAATCATCCCTCCCCACCCGGCCCACGGGGGAAAGAAGGGAACAATCTGTGATGAGACACAATTGGGGTTTTTTGGCCTGGAGAAGAGAAGGCTCCGGGAAGACCTTATAGTGGCCTTCCAGTACCTGAAGGGGGCCTACAGGAAAGCTGGGGAGGAACTGTTTGCAAAGGCATGCAGCGACAGGACGAGGGACAATGGTTTTAAACTAGAGCAGGGCAGGTTTAGATTAGACATTAGGAAGAAGCTCTTTACAAGGAGGGTGGTGGTGAGACACTGGCACAGGTTGCCCAGAGGTGGTGGAGAGGAGGTGCCCCATCCCTGGAGACATTCAAGGCCAGGCTTGATGAGGCTCTGAGCAACCGGATCTAGTTGAAGATGTCCCTTCTTCCTGCAGGGGGGTTGGACTAGATGGCCTTTAAAGGTCCCTGCCAACCCAACACATTCTATGAGTCTATGATTCTTTTCCGTCTGCCTTGCTTCTAGGGCTCGAGATTCATGCCCTGTTTTCCTTGGCATCCTCTGCGCTGCTTGTAGCATCTCTAAGGCCAAAGTCTTCCCTTTGCAGGAAGAGTGGGTTATGACAACTGGTTTGCTTTCCTGGCGCCTTGAGATTTCTTGCTGTCAGGTGTGAATGTGTTGACAGTAAGCCAGGTAATAAAGATTAACAGCGGGTGAAAAGGATAGCTCTTAAGCACCTGTTGCTGTTTACTGACAAAATTGGGTATAAAACTGAAAGGATCAAAATATCAATACAGGAGAAAGTTAACATCGTTCCCTTTAGACAAGAAAAAAGGGAAGGAAAACAAGTAATGCAGAGTAGCAATACAGTGTGTCCAAGGAGGGAGCCAGGCTAAAGCAGGTGGGAAATGGAGATGGATTAAGGAGACTGTGACACAGATGGGATCAATCAGGAGGCAAACGAGGAAGATGATAAATGAGAGAGGAGCTGGCAGGAGAAGATCAGCAGAAGGGACTTGAGGAGCAGCGTGGGGAAAAGAGTGTGTTTTCATCAGGTGAGCAATAATCCAGACTGACTTGGGGTAATTGCTGTTGTTGCAAGATGAATGTTCAGGTACTGTAATGTGCTGCATTTATAGGATATGTCTTTGAAAGAAGTACCAGAAGATAATCTCAGTGTAAAAGGCCCTTTAGCTTTCCTATCCAGAGATCCTTCCAGTGCTCTTAAAAATAAAAGGTTGAAACTTCACAAAGAAAATTCCTCTATTGCTGTGAAGTATCTGAGACCCGAATTTCTCCCCATTAATTCCCATCTGTCATCTTTTTTTCTCTTAAGACCCTGCAAATCCGTATATTAAACAGCCCCTTGGATGGGCAGAAGAAACTTTTATCTCATGTACTGATGCACGCCTTCACCAGGGCCTTGGTCTGGGCCTCAGGGGCTGGATGGGAGTTTTGGCATTGATGAATCTGACTTAGTAGGAGAAATCTGGTTTGCAACAGAAATTTGGGTACTGGTTCTTTTTTTAATGTAGTAGCAAGTATATCATATGCACCTTAGGGAAGAGGAGGAGAGGAAGAAAAGGAGCACTTTGGAGTTCATGCTGTGAATTTTCTACAAAGAATGACTTTAAATGCACTTTTTGTAATGCATGACTTTATTTATTTTAAAAAAGGCGGCGTTATTAAATTTGGCTTTGTCTGTGCAAACAAACATGAATTATTTTGCTAGCTCAAGTGTCTTCTCAGTCACCCATAAATAAGAAAATGACTGGAAAGTACAATTGATCAAAAATGATGCATTGAGTTTTTCCCTACAAGGGGGCCATTGAATTGGGAGTTCTCTCAGGTCATGAATTTCTCACTCATCCACAGAAAGCCTTTCTCCTTCAAAAGTGCATTTCATAATAATATCTTTGTTTTCTGCAAATGATGCAATAATTCAGATAAATCTGCACTCATTGAGGAAAAATAGAAATGAATTGTTTGTGACATCTAATGAATTTTCAGCCTGTTCGGAGGGAGGAGGTAAACAGGTCTGACAGCCGGCTCCTGCTTCTCCCTGATGAATAAGGGCCTGGCCGGTGGATGCTGTGTCCGGCAGATGAGAAACAAAAAAAATTCAAAAACTGAAGGGGGTTGATCCCGGAGAGGAACATCTGGGATGTCCTTGTCCTTTGGCCATGGCTGGGCTGGTGGTGGGACCTCTCGGGAGGTGGCGCTGAGGCTGAGCTGCTCCCCGTGGAGATGGTGCTGGGCTGCAGCAGCTCTGCTGGGTGAGGACAGGGGTGACGGCTTGCTCTCCTTCCCGAGCTTCTGGGGTGCTCGTACAGGCTGGAAATAAGGCAGATGGTTTCTTGCACAAGCACATCCAGGCAGCAGCAAGGGAAGGAGGGGACTTGCATCCTTACAGTTTGGGGGGATTTCTGTCTTCAAAGTGAGTTTGATTGAAATTTTGTTGAAAAGCACATTATGTTTGCTTAAGAAATGGTGTCAGGTTATTGTTTCCCAGAATATTCTTGGTTGGTGGTGCTTGTTTGGTTGTGTTTTGTTTTTCTAAGTAATGTAGGGAATGGGCTTGGGCTTGCCTGTGCCAGCCAACATGAGTTGGGTTCGTGTTGAATTGGCAGCGTTCGAAGACGGTGGGTGACCGTGGAGTGCCCTGGCTTCTGTGCATTTCTGCCAGACAAATTTTGGGCTAGACAGCCCTAAGAAAGCTCTTATAGGTATATTGCTTTTAGCAGTGAATTAGCTACATATGGTTGCGAATCGGTTTCACCCAGAAAGGACAGATTTCCAGAGTGGATGGTAATAGCTGCAGCCACAGGGCTGCCAAACCAGTGCGCGTTGCCATCTCCTTGTCTGCGTCGACTGGTTTTCGCTCCCTGCTGTTGTAGCCTGTCTTCTGCATTGTCTGAGGGTGCCGGAGGCCGGGAATTAGGAGCATCAAGAGAATTTTCACAAGATCAGGTATGCAGTTATAAGTAGATTATGAAATGTTGGCTGTAAAACTGAAGTTTAATAAATGGGTCGAACTTATTCCAGTTCAGGGAGCTAATGCTGGGCTCTCTGAACAGGAACACGGCTGCATTGATGCCATTTAACCTACATGTAACTGGTGTTAGGACAGATGCACTGAAATTAATTTGATCTGTTTGACCTACATAGTTACACAGGGTGGAAATAATAAGAAATAAACAAGAAGATGAGACCGCATTAGAGCAAATCCTATTTTTGTCCTATTTTTTTTTCCTGCCTAGTGAATACTAATGTACAAATCAAAGGAATATACTTAAAAGTGTTTTAAATAACCATCCTTGTCAGAGGCTGGTGAGAAGGGAAGGGCTTGTCATTATGCAATAGAAAAGATGGAGGTGATCTTTACAGGCAGTAGGGGAAAATAAGGAGCAAAAGACTACAGTGAACGCCTCTTTCCTGAAGGAAGGAGCCAACCCTTCTGGCGGCTCTTCCAGACCCGGAGCCGTTACAGACCTGCACAGCAGAAAAATATGCCTCAAGCTGGCTTTTAGTTGGCACTGAAAGATGTGGTTACCAAACTCTAAGCTATATTTTAAAACAGTGTGAAAGGGAAATAATTATCAAGGTAACGGGGCGGGGGGAATGCTTAAAAACCCAAGATAATTTGCAGGGCGGTTGGGTGTGTGTTTGTAACCATAGTGTTTGTTATTTCTTTCCATGTGCTGTGGGGAGTTGGTGCTCCCCGAGGGGAAGGCAGGGGGCTGGGAAGGTCCCCTCCTGCCGGGGGGGGGGCTGGCGGGGTGGCCCCAGGGGAGGTGCTGCGGCAGGAGGCGGATGCTGGCTTAATACTTGGCATTGCTTTGCTGGGTTTAGAGATGAATTTGGAAAATTCAGGGAAACGAAGGCAAATTGAACCAGCTGTGTGCCATCTTGCATACACCGTGCCTGCACACACGCCTGCTTAGGGCGGAATGCATGCTCACCGGTCCAGGTGGGACAGAAGGAATGTGTTCGGGGGCAGAGCCAGCCTGGATGCTGCGTGGGCATCTGGGATGTCCCCAGCCGTGTGCCGGCGTGTGAACCAGGCTCTGCTTGTGTGCAGACATGTGAGAGATGAGGAGGAGGAATGCTCAGTTTCCCTGCTCTAGATGGGAGTGAAGAGGGGGAGAACGACCCAAAGGACTTAGATTCAGCTGGCCCCACCGAAACAACAAAACCCATGGGGACTCAGTCGCTAAGCTGGTGTGGTTGGGGGTTTTTTGGTCAAGTTGAAACTGTAATCTTGAAGAAAGCAGGGAAACGATTACTGAAAAGGCCCAGTCACAATGAGTCTGAGGATATTGCTGTGTAACCGAGTTTCAGAGGGGTTAATGATGCTTTTTGAATGGTGTGATCTGCCTGGGATGCTGGGGTTTGAGAAACAAGGAGCTGAATACAGGAATAAAGAATTCTAATGAAAGGCTTATATTAAGTAAAAGAAATAGATCAGCAATGTCGTGACCTACAGATAATGGTAGGACAAAATCTTACACACAATTAAGCTAATGAGGCCGGGGTGGACCTCTAACAAGAAAGGCAGCGGTGAGAGCATCTCGTGGTGCGGTGGAGCACAGGAGCTGCTGCTCAGGAGCTGTTAGTCTGCGAAGTGGAATGGCCTCCCAGGCTTGTAGAGCCTCTAGCCCCTGAGTCACTGATTTCTCTTGTTCCCAGGGAGAGAAAAGTTAAAAAATCTAATTTCAGTCTTTCCAGCTTCATTTATCTCTCAGGTTTCTGTGATGATGCGACTTACTTAACATTATGGTTCCCATGGTGGGATGTGTGTATGAGCTCACCCCTAATCCTCACCCTCTTATACAGCTTCGATTTCTTATCCCCTCCCCATTTCTGTGCTCAGATATGCTCACTCCCCTCCCCGGTGTCCCCTCCAGCCCTGGTGCCCACACTTGCTTTCCACATCCCACAGCCATACTTCTGCTACTTCTGGTTTTTTCCCCCTTTTTTCCCCCCCCACCCTTTCTCCCCATCAGTCCATTGCAATAAGGAAAGATTACCAAAATGTTGTCTCTTAAGGATATCTGTTTATCCACTTTGAAGAAGACTGTGGCTACATGTTTTTTAGATACTTCAGGCTTTCTGGGCTTCACAAGAAGGCAGTTTTCTTCGTATACAGAGAACCCCCACTGCAAGATTTTGCAAATCTCTCAGGTTTCAAAGCTAACTCCACCAGTCTAAAATTACCCCATTAAATATCAATTATCATAAATCATCACAAGATGCTGTTCAGATTAAATATGCTCCTACTGGGTCTTTCTGTCTGGAAATATAACCGAGTGAAGAAATGTTAAAATGAAATGAGTGGATATTCCATGGGGTTTTTTTAGTGTTAACTTGGTGTCTTGGCTGATTTTCTTGTGACTGTTTACAAGATTATTTTTTTTAATGTAAACTTTATTGGATGAAATGTTCTTACCTAAACTTAGCCGGCTGCACGTTCTCGGGCACATCTCCCCGTGTGGCCCGTTCCAGCAGGGCTGGGCTCAGACTAAGGGCACACGCAGGCTAAAGGGAATCAATTAATTCTGGCGCAGATTATTAAAGCTGCGTTAGCTCTTTGTGTGGAAGTCTCCTGCAGAACTGACTGTGGTTTGCTGTCGTTTAATTCACACTGGAAGTGGATTGAGCCTCCTTCAGCCTTATTCTGAGTAAGTGCTTCGATGAAAGGCCGAATTGAGGCGATTTCATTTCTGAATCGACAGAATTAGTGTTTGAATTGTTGCCGTGTGAGCGAGTCCTAGATGGTTTTACTGACTTCCAGATCACAGCAGAATTGCTGATGTGTGTGTGTTTTTAAGCTTTGCAAAACAGTGCTAATGTCTTAAAATGTGAAAGAAATTCACATTAAGAGGTGATGGAGAAGAAAGCAGGGAGACATTAATCTTTTTTTTTTTTTCTTTACTGGTGGCTGTTTCACCGATGTCTACTAGTAGAAACAATGATGAATACATGTAACGTTTTCCAACTAATTTCTGGGTCACTTCTCCAATTGCTTTTGAAAATGACTAAGCAGTATTTAATCTGTTTTTAGATACACAAATCAGGAATTATGCTCTCCCTGAAGCAAGGCTGGGCACAGATCCCGGCTTGCTGGACTTTTCAACTTGTGCTAACGGCTGAAGCCCCCGTGCTGGCAGCGGAAACGTGCTGCTGGGATGCAGGGGCTGGGGACCACTGGGATGCTCGGCAGCTGTACTGTCAGCTATGAGCGCCCTTTACACAACTGTTATCTACTGCTGGAGGTCTTGTTCATAACCTTGAAAAACTTATTGCCACAGTCCATTCTTTTCCCATCAAACGTTGCCACTAGGGAAGTGAGATACATCAGACAATTCCTCCTTTATTTATTCTTTAGGCTTTTACTCTGAAATTGGAAAAATGGTGACTAGCTTTCCCACCCCGTTCCAGGTGCTTGGAAATCTAGATGAAAAGATGTACTTTCAATCAGGGAAATTATTTTTTTTTTTTAACTATTATTTGCATACACCTGTAGTGTAGAAGATGATGCTTGTAGAGCAAGTTCGAAGTCAGCAATTCAGTTCAAGCACAGCTATTTTTCAATAGGAAGTGGTGTAAGATGTAATGCATTTTAGTAACTAAGATGATGTTGGCACTCAGTGGCAAACTACAGAGTTTGCACCCAAGTTGTACCTTGGATTCAACTTGGAATTACCTGGTCTCTCGTTCCCCTGCCTGTGTGCTACCAAATGGCTGAGCCACGGGGCCAGCAGGCTCCTGGCATGGTGCTGGACCAGCAGCGAGCCCTGCCGTGAGCGGTGGCTTCCCTGGTCGCTTCAAGCACTCCGCTTTCTTGCTTTGCTTTTTGTTTAAGTAACAAGCGCCCCATCCAGATGCTATGTTGTGGAAGCGTTTGCAACATCTGCCGCTTTGGCAGCCTTCTCAGGCAGTGGTGTCAATGTTTTCTGAGCAGGCTGGGTCTCACAATGGCTGATTTAATCTGTTGGGCACTATTTTTCTTTCTGACTCATCTTTAAATAACTTTGTGCCAGTCTGAATTGATTGTAAACCTTTGTACGGTCCATATAAACAAATCTCTGCTTGTAGGGAAACAGGGCATCCACCTAAGAAATGTGTGTGCTGTTCACGCCCTGCAACAGAGATTTTTGCCATTCCTTGGTTACAGGTGTACATCCAATTAAAAGTAATTTCTAAGACAAATGTTACTCAGTGATTAAAAAAAACCCAACAAATATATATATAAAAGAAACCCATGGAGTCTTTTTTTATTATTAATGCATTAATAATGCAGTACCACATGTCATTTGGAAGATGTGACTGTAATGTTCAACAGACTTCAGTGACGAGCAGTAGCAGTGTCTTGGCAGTGACTGGGATGCGGATTCAGACTTCAAACCAAGCTATGAAAAGAAGGGGTTTGGACCTCCTTGGCTTGAGTTTTACTCTGCCTAACTGAGTATGATGGTCTTTGTTTTGCATTAGTAGCTTGCTGTTATTCTGCGGCAAAGCTGCTGTGTTGGGTCTGGCTGAGGTGGGGGTGATTTCCCCCCTGGGGCGGTGTTTTGTACTTGTACTGGTTTTGTACTGGGTGTTGGTAACACCTCAGCACTTTGGCTCCTGCTGAGCGGTTGCTCCACAGCATCAGGGCTGGCTCTCTGTCGTCCCCCCTCACCTGTGCGCTGGGGTGGGCGAGATCTTGGGAGGGGACACAGCCAGGACAGCTGACCCAACCGGACCAACGGACTGTTCCGTACCAGATGGTGTCTGCTCAGCAATAAAAGCCGAGAGAGAAGAGGGTGGGGGGGGGCGATTTGTTATTACAATGTTTGTCTTCTGTGTACTGAAGTCCCGCTTCCCAGGAAGCGGCTGGACATCACCTGCTGGTGGGAAGTAGAGAATAAATCTTTTGTTTTCCTTTGCTCCCATGCACAGCTTTTGCTTTATTAAACTGCCTTCATCTTGACCCACGAGTTTGTTTGGGGTTTTTTTTCCATCTTATTTCCTGCCCCCCCACCCCCCAGTTGTTGAGGAGGGCAGTGATAGAACAGCTTGGTGGGTACCTGGTGTCCAGCCAGGGTCAACCCCCCCAGCTGCCACGGCAAATCTGTCTCACGGAGTAAGTAAGAGGTCAGATGTTCCTCAGACCACCGCCTCCAATTCAAGGAGTCTTTAAAACATGTAGGAAAGGGTAAATAGTTGATGAATTAAATCTAGGGTTGTATTTATACTTGAGTGAAGCCAGTGTGTCTGTATCAGGCTGAAGCGTTTGATGCAGATGCTACTGAAACCAGTAAATGTCAGTCTCCTCCACTGGGCTTTGATTCACGCTCTGCTCCTCTGTTCCAGTCACAAAACACGGACAGCAGGAGCCGACACTGTTTGAATCGCAGAGTTGCACTTTTTGTGATAAACACCCATTCTCTTGGGTGACCATTCAGCTCTCTGGTGTGTGCTGTGTGCAAATTATAACACCTTCTTAATAACTACAGGTAACTGGAAAGAAAACACAGTGGAAAATTTTACAGGCAACACAGCTGAGTGAAAGGAGGACACATTTGCATGTGTTTCACTTATCTAAGATCTTTAATGAGAGGCCGCTGTTCATAATGGCTTGAGCAAGTTTGAAGTGAGAAAGCTTCTTTCATCTCGACCAATCATGTAGTGATTGTTTAATTCATTGATCAGTCATTCCAGTATCTGTTATCTTCTGGAGGCGATAATTCAGAATCCTTGATCCCAAGACGGCACCGTTTCAGACTCAGGTAGATCCAAACTAGAGCTGGGAGGTCTGTGAACAGGTCACTCTTCTGCTTTAATGATCTTTGATGTGTGTTAGCATTTCTTCTGCTTTGCGCATGAATTTAAATAACCTTCTCAGCTCTCGCTTTGGGGCTTTTGGAGATGGATGGAAATTGCCTGTTCTTCCTGTGGAGGGTGTTGGCAGGTCCAGGCAGGCAGAAGACTCCTGGTGCCATCACACCAACCCTCTGAAGAACAACCGTCTGCTCACGGGGGGCATTAGCGACATAGCATTTCTCCTGCCATGGTCCTCAGAAACAATTTTGCTTTATTTTTTCCAAGGCAGGACTTACCGCTCAGCTTCTGTTTGGATCATTTCACACTCAAGCATCCTTTCCTTTCAGAGAAGCTATAACTTTTATGAACTACTTCTCTGGGTGATGCAGAGCATCACAGCTAAGTTATCTTCTTTCCCCAATTGCATGGGAAACCAGAGTTCAGCCAGTTTTGTGATGCGTCCCTGTTTTTTTTCCATATCCCATGAGATTTATGTCAAAGGACTTATTTGGTGAAATCTGCTGCATTACAAGCTTTATGCTGCTCAACAGGTCAGACCAGATAAATGCAATATCTCCTGAAACTCTGTTTCTTCTTCCCTTAATCTTTGCAGTCCTGTATTTCATAAAACCTGACATTTCTGTGGGGGTGAATCCCTTTCTGGACGTTAATACTCTTGTTTAATACGTAGGGGTGCGGATTTCTGATGTCTGATAGGACGTCACGGAAACACAACTGGATGCCTTTTGCATCTCATTTAAACTAGCATATATGAGTGCTTGGTTTCACCATCACATTAGATTAAGAACTGTCTCGATAATATCCTTTAATTCTTTCTTATGATCAGCCTCACGCTACTGATGCTACACAGATGCTGCCTAATTTGCAATATTGTCTGAAGGAAAGATAAGTCGCAGAACACGATCTGCAAGCATTCATGAGTGTATACGCACTGATTTTATTTTTTGTTCCCTCTTTCACGTTTGTGTAGATGACTTAAAAAAAAAAAAAATAGGACATGTATTTTGCTTGCTGTAAATGTAAATATAAATCCTCATCAGCAACTGTGTAATCTGGCAATGATCTCTCTTAAATTGAAACAATAATAAATTTTGTGAATAGAGCTGAGGATTGATGGTGTCATCCTTGCAGGCAGTTTATATGTAAAGAGTTTTATATTGACTATGCAAATCGACATTGAAATAACACCAGAAGGGAGCAAAAGATAAAGAAGCCGCTAAACCTACATGTGAATACTTGCAAATCAGCTCCCCCAGCCCGCAAGCGGCCTCCTCCCGCTTCCCAGCCTGCCTGCTCCCAGGGACGCTTGTGACTTACGGAGGGCCGAGCATCGCGCCGTGGATTTCCCTTTGCTTGGGCAGTTGGCAAAAACTCGGGAGGTTCCGGAGACAGCCCCATTAAGATGGTGTATAGGTTGGTTCTGTCTTTATTGTAATGCTTATTTATACAAAATGTCCTGAAAGGCCTTCTCAGCTGGTAGAAACAAACTCAGACTAAAGGAAGCCATTTCTTTGTGCAGCTGCAGCTCCAGTATATCAGTTGCTAAACAGCCCCTCTTCCTGCCACCTTCACGCTTGCAAATACGGGTGGTTTTCTGTTATCTCCTGCACACGCAGATGGCAGGCACCAGTTGTACCCCGCTGCATCTGTGCTTGGGGAAGCGCATCGGGCTTTGCGATTTAACGCTGATCTTCCCCATGACTTGATGTTTCAAGAGGAGACCCGAGTCCCAGGATGTTTTTCAGATAAAAGAATTTAATCATGCCTCTGTGTCTGCAAGAGTAATTGGTGCCGGCTCTGGCTTGAAGAAGATCTGTAGTTGACTTGGGATCCAGCCCTCGCCTGCTGTATCTATTAATATGTCTCAGCATAGTATAAATCACTATGTTTTGTTTAAAATCTTGCTTATGGTTGAAAAACAAATGGTATAGCATAAAATGTACATGTGGGTTGGTCCCCTGATAATCCTTCAAGTAAATTAATCTGAAAAATAATGAAAAATACTTGAAAAAAAAAAAAGCCAACCCAAAACATCTACATCCCAAAGCACATTTTAATGAGTCTTTCTCGAGCACAAACAACAGAAATAAAACTCCACCCTCTCCTCTTTTTACAAGAAAAGCAACATCAAAGAAGAGGAGAAATTGTCAACGTAATTACAGAAAGCAGTGACATTCTTCTCCTAGAGGAGTTTTATGAATTTTGCATTTTAGAGCGCAGTCCCCGTTGAGGCTTGTGTGTGCGTGTGTCTGTGCGTGTACCAGCCGCTCCCTGCAGCGAATCCGTGAGATGAGTTTAGGAGGAGAAGTGGTCGTTTTCGCAGCACGGATTAGTCCTTTCCTTACTTGAAGGGCCCCGCTGTACCTGACCTGGAACTCCTGCCAGGCCAGAGTCCTCCATGACCAAGAAATGGAGAGGAGCTGTTATTCTGGGCAGGAGCGGAGCGCGCTGTCAATGCAATCAAAGTGAACGTTGCAAATTGCGGAGCTCCTGAGTATCGGAATCTGGGTTACTGTATGTTTCAATGTTAATTTGTTTTTTTTACTGGATTGGAAATTTTTTTATAGTAATGGTGCTACATCAGGGGACCTCTCCTGGGTTATTAGGCACGCTGTTTGTAGGATGGAGCCTGAGGTATTGGATTACTGTGCCCATTTCTGGGCTCCCCAGTTCAAGAGAGACAGGGAACTGCTGGAGAGAGTCCAGTGGAGGCTATGGAGATGATGAGGGGAGTGGAGCATCTCTCTGCTGAGGAAATGCTGAGAGCCCTCGGGCTGTTCAGCCTGGAGAAGAGAAGGCTGAGAGGGGACCCTCTTTAGTCTGAGGGTGGTGAGACACTGGCCCAGATTGCCCAGAGAGATAGTCAATGCCCCATCCCTGGAAACATTCAAGGTCAGGTTGGACAAGGCTTTGAGCAACCTGATGTAGTTGGAGATGTCCCTGCTTATGGCAAGGGATTGGACTAGATGGTCTTTAAAGGTCCCTTCCAACCCAAACCATCCTGTGGGTCTATGAAAGGGGGCAGAGGGGGATGCAGGCAGGCTCCTCTGCTTGGTCCCCAAAGCATTTGGCAGGTCGGTTCATCCCCAGGTGCCCTCACTACAGGTGCAAAATTCACCCAAGATGCTGTGAAAAACCTCCAGTGAACTGAATAAATTGTACAGTGGAACTGAAGTTAAAAAACCTCCTGGGCCTGATTCTGCCACCCGTCATACGCCTGGCTTTATTGTGGAAGTAATCCTTCTGCAGTCGGCAGGATTATTTGTGGAGTTAGCTGCTGTTCAGAATAAATAAGTTATGAAATCTGGCCTGATGTTATCAAAGAGGATATTTCAAAGTCGTATTTATAGATTCAGAAGTATTATTTGAATAAACGTGGCGGTCTGCATCCCACTCGCACCACAAGCCTTTACCACCACAGCGATAAACACAAGGCAGAGAAAGTACCTAGCAGAAAATTTGCAGGTAAATGAAGATTCATTAATAGAAGCGTGATTTTTCAATAGGTCTTTTTGTGTGTTGGAAATGTGCTACTAATGCTGTGATTGAAACGTCCCCTGGGGGAAAAAAAAGCTGACTTTAATGGGACCAAAATTACATGGTGAAACCTTTGTTTCTTGCCACGTTTCTGCAGTGCCCAGCAGCAGGATTTCACTTATTTCGGCGTCGCCTGCACTGCCTTCCTCTTGCTCTTGTGGAGAGCTCTTAACCGAAGCAAAGTGCCAACAAGGGGGTAGGTCACTCTACCCAGAGCAAGTAAATCAGATGCTAGATCTTTGTTTCCGAGATGTTTTCACCAGAAGCAGCATAATTAATCAGTCCCAGCAGAATGACTGAAAGGCAGTTTTCCAGGCTGAATAACTGGTTTCTGTGAGCTGTGCCTCCTAAAGTAAAATATTTAAAAACCCAGCGACTTTAAGTGAGAATGTCACACCAAATGCAGTAGTATTTCTACCCTTAGTCCCATTTCTGCCTGCAAAATATAGATGCTTGTATGTCCTCATCCATCAGCTGACAGCTGCTTGCTTATGGGAATGGCGATGGTTTGACATCAGACCACTAAAATATCCTTAATGGCTGGGTTGGAAACCTCTGGCATTTTTCATCCCTCTCCCTTCGTCTTCCTCACTCTTTTTCTCAGATTAGACTGATATTGAATCTCACTGTAGTGTATAGAAGTATACCAAACTGGACATCACATGAGATGGAATATGAACTAATGCTTGGTAAATATGATGTGTGTTTGGGGAAGCAAGAAAAGAGAGTGGAGTTGCGCATAGGAGTAGCTGTAATCCCAGGGTAACTGGGGTGGGAAGGTCAGGAGGTCTCTGGTCCAGCCCCTGCTCCCACTGGAGTTCTGGGCCAGGCCAGATTGCTCAGGGATTTATCCATCCCGGTACTGGAAGCCTCCAAGGATGGAGCCTGCACAGGGAAACTGAGCAGCCTGTTCCACGGCTTGGCTGTGGTTTTCCTTAATGGCTATATATCATCTCTATATAACTTTATACACGTATATACATACATACAGCGTTTCTATGGCATAGTCTGATATATAGCTTTTCCCTTCAAGACTGTGAGAACTGATGGAAGAGTTATTTTTAGACTTAGGTGGCTCTTGCATCAAGCCTATAGGCATTAGGCAGTTTCTTGAGCAGGCACGACTGTATGCCAACATGCAGAGGACAAACAGGGTTGCAGGACCACCCCGAGATAGCTGGAAGAAAAAGAGTTGGCAATTAAAGCACTTACTGGCAAAGGGCTAAAGTATAGAGGAAAACTGAATGGCTGTGGGAAAAATAAAAGTTAATGGAAAGTAATTTGGCAACTTAATCTGGAGGTTGGCAGGAATCCAAGTGGATAATAATTTGATTTCAGCTGCTTTTGTGTACTTAGTCATTCAGATACCCTGCAGAAAGTCACACCGAGCTCAGCTGGCTTAAGATAAAGCCAGCAGCTCCTGTCTCGAGCTGGTCAGTCCGGGGCGTGTAAAGGGCCACTGCTTCAAGCAGTTCATCAGGGGGCCGGACTAAGGTTTGATGGAATTTGCACTGATGTATTGATAGAAAATCTTGCTTTGCAGGGACGTTTGATTTTCCTATCATCATCTTGTTGTAACAACTTTCAGCTTAGGCAGTCTAAGTATGTATCTCCTCCCCCTCATCTCTGGATTTCTAGCACAATTCGTTAGAGCCGCTGTGACAGTTAGACAGGCATCATATCTCTCTGTGTGAGTGGTATCCCCATTAAGATAATGAGAAAAGTCTGACCTAGCGCTCAACATTTCTACACATAACACAAACTTAATGAAACTACCAGCTATTTCTGTGCCTTCGGAATACGCGAAGTTCTCTCGCAGTGTAATTAAATTGCTAGGGTGCAATTGTTTTGCCCTTTTCTTCAAGTTCTCGTCAGCATCCTTGTTCAAAAGCTTGTTGCTTTTTCACATGGCTTTGCTATCGTGATACCTTTAAATGTTTTCCTAGTTATGGAGTTGCCTGATCCAGGGTGTTCTGCCTCCAGGTGCCGAGGATGTGCACATCATCCGGCTGCTCATCTGAACCTCGCTGTGTTGTTCATCCGTTGTGCATGTTGAGGTGTTATTCTTACTTGTTCAGAAACACCAGAGTGGGACACTGGCAGTGAAGAAAAATACCATTATTTTATATAAATTGTGCCTTTAAAAGTAGTTTTCAAGTGCTAATGCAGTTGAGGCTCTTCCCGTGAAATTTCAAGAGTTTCTTTACCATATGTGGGCAGTTTACGGCTGGATTTATTTTCATTATGTAATTGTTCATTCTAATGACTCCTGTACGCATGGACCCTGAAGACTCCATTTTAAAAATAAAAAATTTAGAAAAAACGGAGATCACTGTTTAGCTTCTAATGTAGGAGTTGTAAGTCATCAGAAGCTCTCCAAAATGACTATGGCACCTGTATTTGTAGGACGTTTAGGTGTATCCCATTCCATTTGCACGGACGGGCACCAGCTGGACACTCAACAGTGCTGTGGAAGGACACATCATTTTCAGCTAACAGCCAAAGAGGATGATGAATTTGGGGTGCTTGGGAAAATGGGCAAACACCCAATTACATGTTTGCTTGGCTGTAACTTAAAAGAGCCATCGACATTTCTCGATATACATTGCTGTAGCCATCTAAGACTCTAAGACAAAGCTCTGGACATATGGCTAAGAGTGTCTTTGGTGCTCTGAATTGTTCATTAAATATTTTATGGACCCCTCTGTCCAACCTAACGTCATTAGCAAGATAGGGAGGGAGGGAATTTCAAGAAGTAGTCTCTCTCTTCTCCTAATGCATCTCTTCATGCTTTATGTGCCCCTCTCACATTGCTGATTTCCTTGGCATCAAATTGCCCTTCAAAATGGTGAATGATGTTCGGTAGTGAGGGAAATGTGGCTGTTGATAGCTGAAAATAAAACGTCAGGAGTGAAATATTAACCCCATTGTAATGTATTATCTAATTAGTGTAACTTGCTGCAAACTTAAAATGCACTGCTCTCAAACGAGCCCCAAATTGGTGCTTATCTCAACAGTAAACTTATTTAATATAAATATACCAGGGACTCTGTTGAAGTCTGTGTGTGTGACTCACCCATCTATTTGGGATATGGAGCATAAGTCTCTGCATTTCTTAGTTTTAAGTGTGCTTTGTCAGCCACGCTATCGGATTTGAAGATTGGAAAAGGCTTTTATGCAAGTACTTAATTTTTGAGGGGAAAGAGTATGCAGATTTTGGCAACTAATTACTCTAGTTGGTTTAAATTAATAACAGGAAGATCTGCCGTTATGACAGTAGCAGTGGAAATAAATGACTTGCAGGGCTTCCAAAGGAGAATGCTTTTCCCGACAAGGCCAGGATAATGACTGTGCAGCTCAGAAAAGTGCAGTCATTTTATTCTCTCGGATTCCGCCTTCTGAAGCAAGGAAGAGGGAAAGTGGTGTTGCCTTTCTCATGAGCCTAAAGATTAAACCTTTCTTTAAGACCCGAGGCAGCTCTTCCAGAATGCAGGGCAGTGAAAAAGCTCCCCGTAAGTAGCTTAGCCTTTAATACTAGATGGAAAGATGTTAACAGTAACCAGCGATCAAAGCTGCTACCAGCCTTTCAGGGCTGTATTTACCAATCTCCCCTCACACCAGTCAAAGAGTTTCCCATTTATGTTATGTCCCGTTTCTGTGGAATTACAAAAAGCGGGATACGCATTTCAAATGCCAGGTTTTAATTAATGCCCCTACACCCATCAAGTGAAC
Organism: Chroicocephalus ridibundus; assembly: GCF_963924245.1. Lineage (NCBI taxonomy): Eukaryota > Metazoa > Chordata > Aves > Charadriiformes > Laridae > Chroicocephalus > Chroicocephalus ridibundus. The sequence continues at coordinate 10,134,861 of NC_086293.1, read as the reverse complement.
TTGAAGTTTTGTACAGATATTTCTTTTTTTCTTGTCCTGAAAAGCGAATGCTCCAAGCAGAAGAGTTTTTTCCTGGCATTGAATGCAGTTACAAGAGCATACGGTGGTGACCATAATGTACAATACCAAGGAATGAAAAGGAAAGCTTCCAACACTCAGCTGACTTGTAGCCAATGCAAACAATCGAGCAATTACTGTAAACTTCTGAAATCCATTTCTTGAGGAAATATGGGAAAGTTTAATTGACCTGATTTCCCCAAATGGTAAGAACCAGAAATGTTCTGAGGGGCTGAAAGTGCGCACCCAGCCCAGATAACGTCTCTTGTGCTTGACATGAAGATCTATCCTTTATTTTGCATTTCTAGGGGTGTTTCTTTAAACTTGCGTGGCAGAGCTCCATAGTTGACAGCAGTCCTTCAGAAGCCCATTCTGTTAATGAGAAGAGGATATGGAGAGAGCGCAGTTTCCCTTTGGTAAATCCATGCTAGGTGTTCCCGCTGTGCTTTGTGTCCTTCAGGCTTCAGGAGATGTTCTTCAAGAGGGTTTGCTCTATAATATTAACAGGACTTAGGAGAGACCAGCCAGCCTGTAGATCCCTAGATCCTCCTCATTGCCCTTTTTTGAAGGTGAGCTTGACATCTGTCTTTTTCCAGTCATCAAGGCCCTCTCCAGTAACTGCGACCTTTCTGTGTTGGAATGCTAATGAAAATTGTCACTTATCCTTCCCTTTAAGGTGTCAAGATTCCAAATTGCTTAGTAGTGCAAGAAAATAATTAATTTCAAGCATAATCATTCATATTTAAATTGTTTCCTTCTCTTTTGCAGTTCTCACCCAGTTGGAGTAGTACATTTCCAAGGTTAACTGTAGTGGAAAAGAAATAAATGTAATTATTATCGATACTCTTGCGGTATGAGCAAACTTGTTTATTTTCGCGTCTTTTATCTATAAAGACTGTGATATCTTTCATTAAGAAAACTTCACTGATGTATTTAGATCATTGAGTTGTAGTTAAAATATTTCAAGTTTAGTCCAGTTTGACTGTTTCTGGGCAACAAGGTCCATCAGTGGCCTGACTCTCTTCTTGCTGAATTCCATCTTGACATCCGTGTGACCAAACGTTTGTGTATACTACAGGTTAGGCAGGAGGCTTTCCACTGCCTCGGTATTTATATTGAGCTCTTTTAGTGGTGTGGGGGCAGGTGAGCCTGTGAGAGACGTGAAAGATGAGTTATCTGGCTGCTGACATTTGTCAGTCCCAGTATTGTAAAACTTCGCACAACCACATATGTTGCAGGTCTGTAACCTGCTAGCCTGAGACATCAAACCCAAACGCTAGTGCCAAAACGGTCTGTCATGCATCGTGTAATGGTGTATATCCTAACTTCTTGCAAAAGATATCATTATTCTTTGTTGATTAGCAAAAAAGACACACTGTGGAAAAAAATGTTTTACTGTTGTATCAAGAAAACTGTGAAGTCTAATGTAAATTATCTATGTGAGATCAGCGGGGAAAAAAGGGGTAGTTAAATTATCTTTTTTTGACAGAAATTCATCAAAGCCCATTTTATTGGGCTTCTCTCTTTGAAGATTTCCTTTCCTAGCCAAGATAATTTTCATCCCATGTTTTCAGTGTTGTAGAAAAACCTCAGATTCTTCTTATGTCTGCAGGCAATGGAAAGCAAGAAACTTATAGGAGCACTTTAAAGAGCGTGGGGAAAAATAAGGACTGAGGCTGTCCATGTAGCCCTTGGGCCACTGCACAGGACATCAAGTCACAGTGCAGGTGTCTTTCCTGTGTAAGACACTCGCCTTATTTTAGGTACAGTTCATAGAGAATTTGGATTCCATGCCCTTCTCTTTGGACTCACTTCTAAGCTTGTGCTAATTCTGAACTTTCAGTCTTTTTTTTTTTTAAGAGAACTTGGATGAAGTAAAGCATGAAATAAAAGTAGGAACGTACAATTTAGAATTTTCAGAATTTATTTAATGTAGGCATTAGAGCCTATTGACCAAGTTCAAGGACACTGAAGTTCTGGACTAAGACACATTTTAGGTCAAGAGCTGCAAATGAACAAAGGTAAATCCTTTTCCCTGTCTTAAGCCATGACCGTTAAGCAAGAAGTGCCACCTCCACAGGCAAGTAAATATGGCTGTCTTGTGGATGTTCTGTCACCATTGGTCTTTGAGTTGTTGGGCTCCAAGGTTGTGACTCACTTCTTTTTTTTACATCTACAGTATCTCGTTTGTTCAGATCTCAGTACATTGCACGTAAGGACTTCAGCAGCCCGTTCTGAGCGTAGGGTACACACGTGTCATCAGCTCATCCCTTGTTACCGGTCCTTATCATCTGGGTTTCAGTTAGGTGTGACTGTCGATCAGCCAAGTCATTACTAATGTAGTGACTCATTTACTTTGGCATTTTGCTTGATTGGTTTGGTTTGTGTTCTGTACCAGAGAGGAGCCATTAGCTAACATTGTAAGAGGGTTATTGTTAGGGATCACATCATTCATTTAGGTTATCATTTGGATACATACCCCTCAAAATTTTGCAGGCAGCGATAGAAAATATGGTCTCTAATGTGCCAAAAATAAAGTTGTGCCAGTCTTTCACATTGGTGTTTGCAGTGTCCGTCCTGCAGCCAAATTGCTGGTGGGACCCTCCTTTGGCAAGAGGCGTCAGTAGCAGGAGCCAGTTCAGCACAAGTCCCTTCAGCCAGGGAGATGTTCACAGCAACTTCTGTGAGGAAAAGCAGACACGCTGGCCAAATATTTTTGCCAATAATTTTTTTTTTTTACAGATGGAGAAAAAAAAAATCTTTAATACTTTAAAATCAGGGAAGAGTCAGGTGAAGCAGAAGACAAAGCAAAAGATGCAGCTTTTAAAGGAAAAGTTCGTAAGTAAGGATGTTTCTGATCCAGAAATAAAAAAGAATAAGAATCCATTCTTCCTTCTAACTGAAAAGCTGCATGAGAGTCAATGAACATCAAAAATCATTGTATTCTTCCTGGCTGCTCTGGTTCTTGAAATGCTCACTGATGAATTGGAGATTATTTTTGGGCCATGCAGAAGTTCTTGCACTGTAGACATCCATACTGATGATAAACTGCCACATAATTTTTTCCCAGTTGTCAAGCGCTTAAGGCAACAGTTGTAGATTCATCCAGTACATCATTCTTTGTAATCTGGAAGCCCAGAAAGTTGCACAAACAGATAGCCAGCACGTAAGGTGTTGAATGGTCACTTCCCACTCGCATTTTGTGGATCAGATTTTCATTCCATCAAGTGTCAAATGCCCTCCACCCGCATGTAGGGCTCCTGTGTTTTGCAAGCCTAGCTGGCAGCCCAAGCAGCTGGCTGGATGCGCCGCTCTAAAACGCCTGGATTTAAGAAAAGTCATTCTGTGTACTTGAAATTATGAAAGTACAAACCAAATAATTATGTATTTTAATATACTATGCCTGTCTCCGTTAACAGCTAATGATGTATGTTCCAGATATGTAAATGTTATGCATTTGACCTACCCTGTGGAAGAAGAGGGCTGCTCTGAAGTGATGCAGCTTTTGTTATTTTTGTCATCTTTGTTAAGCCAAGCTGCTCCGGCTTTGGATGGAGTATTTAAATGCTAGCAGTTGTAGTTTTAGCGACTTCACATTTCAATCAATAGCAAACCAATATAGCAAGAAAGTGTTTTAGACTCCCAAGTTTTTGCTGTTATCTTTCATATGATCACAGTAATCATTCAAGACTCCTTGGCTGCACCTTGAAGAACAGATGTATTTACTGGAGTGTCTTCTGCTAAATCTCAGCTCAAAGGAGTTCAAGTTATCTTCTGCAGAACTTTCCCTCTGAATCATATATTTTTCTATGTGTGTGTGTGTAAGGTGGGTTTTGTAAGTTGTTCTCTCTTGGACTTCAATATGGAGGTAGCTACATTTTTTTTTTTAATTGGAAGGGGAAGTGATCTTTACATGTGAATTTCCTTATATCTTGCATTGCAGTTACTTAGTGTTGGCAAAGCACTTTGAGATCCCTCTGCTGAAGAGACTATTAGACCTAAATTGCATTATTGCTCACTTTTGTAAATTAGAGAAATATAAAGTGCTACTTTGGCAGAAAGAGCATTTTGAAATATCGGATTTATTGAAAATTGTTGTGTGTGCTACTAGTAAGTCAATTCTAGCAATGAAGTCAGTAGGCAAAATATCTGTTTGCGTTATTATTCCTTCAGGCTGAGTGCTAAATAGATCTGCATTGCCTGTAAAAGCAGTCTTCTGGTGGCTGAGATGAACTGGAGGTCCTCTGCCACCTAGGGTTGCGAGCAGCTCTCTTACGTTAAGAAAAGTTTTGTTGTTGTTGAAGATACGAATCAAATTGATCCAAACATGGGCATTCATAACGCATCCGCCTGCTCTTGGAAAGCTCTGCTCACTTCCCAAATGATCAGGAGTTTAACGGGTTGATGGAGCTGCTGCAGGACAGGACAGTGTCGCTTGAGGAGCAATGCTCCAGCAAGAGGGACTCAGTCTCTCTTTTTGTTCTGCCCCCTCTTTCCGTCTTTTGCCTACTTTGTCTCAAATCAGCCTCGTTAAATAAATCTTATTCTTCAAAAGGAGAATTGTTGTCTCTGTTCATAGTGGGCAGCCATTGACTAGTGGTTGGGTCTTGTCAGCTGGTTTCGGATCCTGGGAATGTTTTTTGCCACATGGAGCAGTTTCAAAATTGTCTTTCAGCTGTCACGCTGTCAGGTAGTCTTTGTGAGAAGGATTTTAGGCAAGCAATTAATTTTAAGTTTAGTTAGGAACTTTATAATTATTTCCATAGCTTGGTGGGGTTACATCCAAGAGTCATGATATCAGACACACAAAATAGTTCTTCTATATTGCGTTCATAGGATTTCAGATTAGATGTAACTTAGACCATCCTGTTTTGAAAGATAATTTTTGAAAAGAGCTTTATTGATTTAGAGTAATGTTATGGAAAAGTCTCTTCTCGCTTTCCAGAGTGACTTAGTTACACTACACTCTAATCGACTCCAACATTGTATACTCTGGAATATCTCTTATTTCTCCGTGGAATCAAAGACTAGAAAATAAAGAGTGGTGGAGAGTGTTGGCTGGCATTTTCCCCTAGAAGTTGGCTAGGAGCTAGTAAAATATTAGGGCACATTACTAATTTAGTTATTGTCAATTCTTAGACAATTTATGAGGGCTGGCTGATTTCCTAAGTAACAGAAAGGTCTAATGCTTGGGTTGATTCTTCCCCTTGCTGTCAGGCAATTATGTGTCCTCTGCAGGCAGAGGTTGTGTGGGAGAATGAAGACTGCAGGACATTGATTCTCCAGGAAAGCTGACAGTAGCTGTTGTGTAAGATGTCCTGATCTCACGCATGTCACAAGTCTGTGTGTCACTTCCATTTATTTTCAGTGCTTGTGGTTTCCACACAGTGAATTAATATGCAGAGTGCTTCAGGTTTCATGAAATGTTTCTCCCCACTCCCTTGAACTCTTTAATGGCGGTGTTTGCTAAGTCAGCTATATTTTGTACTTGAGCTTTGAAATCTCTCTTGTTTGCTTCTTTCAAAATGTCAGAGCTCGCTTTGCAGTACGTGCGGGCTTGTGAGCAAGGCGTTTGGGGGAAGAAAGATAATCTGGATCAGTGGCTGTGTTTTGTACAGGATGTTTGTGTTTTGTACTGACAAATGGATGCATTCTCGGCAGCTTTTACCTGTGTGAAGGGGCTGCAGAGCTCCTGCCCGGGCCACAGGGTTCTGCTGGAGACAGGCCTGCTGCTCTCTTGCCCATGTGCAGCTAGTGCTTCCTCCTCCGAGAGCTTCCCGGTGTCTTTCACCAAACAGCTTCAGCTGGCGAGGCTGCTGCAGTTTGATTCAGAGGCCGACCTGGCTCTCGGCAGCCCATGGACAGGCGAGGAGAGGTGATGGAGGCCATCACGGCGTGATGACCATGCGCTGGTAAGCAGCAGGGAGGTTGGAGCCCCCGCGGACCTGCTGTGTTAGAAAACATAATGTGAAACTGGAAGAATTGCTCTCCAGACCACATTGTTCAAGGGAGGAGGAGGAGGGAAGAATATATTCTGGGATGTGCATTAAAACCTGCTTCTGCTAAAGCTGTCAGTGGCTTTCACGTCAGGTACTCTAATGCTCCAGTTGGGTTGCTGTCCTATATTTTTCATATATATGCTTAGTCTCACAACAGTGCTTTGTCTCACAATAAACTCATGGTCACCATGAACTATGTAGTCTTCCAGACTATAATGAGTTTACTGCTCAAGGTGTCCAAAATCGGCTATTGCAGACTATCAGGGAGCCTGGGCTGCGTACCCCGAGTGCCAGGCTGTATGAATGACTGTAAAACAGTGTGTTCCATGTTTGTTCAGGTGCATACTTTGTTTCGTACGCTATTCATGGGCTACTTAATTTTTTTTTTCCTCGTCATTCCTCCATTTCCCAGTCTTTGCACTCAACCTTGGGTTCAGAAGCCCAAAACCAGAAAGAAGGCTGGGCAAGGCTGAGTGTCTGAGTGCGTATCAGAAGATGTGGCTTATGCAAACCTTCTTTAGCAAGTTTGTCCTTCGATGCTTCTCAGGCTGTGGTGTAAAAAAAAAAAAAAAAAAAAAAAAAAATCTTACTGCAGGGCTTGCTGTGCGAGTAGAGAAACAGGAACAGACAGGGATGGAGGAGGACTTGCCTGGCTCGTTTGTAGCCTTCAGGACTTTAATGCACACCCTTGAAGACTGTGGGATTTTTACTTGTTTATTGGCTTCAGTGAGAATAGACCAAGCTTTCACATGTATTTGAGTTAGTAATGTCATTGCTTAAGACTGGTAGAGACCTTCCACCTTGAAACACAGCTTGCTCTGGCTGTCAAGACTTGTGGCAGCTCCCTTTACTAAAATTACACTGAAAGAATAAAATGAAATTTATTGCATATTTAATTGGAATTTCACTGCCCTTGTCCATCTGATAATGAATTGGTCTTCAGCACAAGGAAAAAAAAAAAAAAGAAAAGATTCTCTTGCAGAACCCAGCTATTGCTGATGGTAATTATAGGCTGTATATTCAGCTAATAGGAGTTTGAACTGTGTTTCCAAGTGCATGGCTTGATAAAAGCGTTTTGTATACTCAAGGAAAGAGCCCTGAGTTAATTTCTGTACCTCAAGGGCTCCCAGGGTTTTGCAGGGTTTTGACTAGAAAGTCATCATGGTCCAGTTCCTGGAGGTGTTGGGAGCATGTCTCTGTCCCTCACGGACACCGTGGGGGGACATTGTGGGGTCTGGAAGGAAGGGCTGCCCCATTCGCAGATGGTGGGTGGTGAAGGTCTTTGCTTGGGCCTTGGTCCTGCAGGTTTTGTAGCAGACACGGCCACAGGAATCTGTGGTGAAGACAACTGGCATAACACAAACCTGAAGCACAGTCAGCTGGTGCTTACAAAAATCTTAATGCCAGTGGTTTGAATATTCAAGCAATACCCGGAATAAAAAGTTTGGTAATATTAATGTGAATTATAAATCCCCTTGTATGCCACTTTCAAGTTGTTGTCTTTTTTGTTTGAAATGACCTGACTTTTCCAGAAAGCCTCTTTCTTCCTTTTCATACATACAAAAATTTAACCTGGTGTGTTTGGAGAGAACAGATTTTCCCAGCGGTGTCTGGATGATACCCTGTTTTTTTTTTTTTCCCATCTCAGCAGTGGCCGTGTTGTTGACAAAAAAGATATAGAAAGGTGAAACTATAGGGACTGCCTGGGATCTAATAAGTCATGTAATTAATCTGTTCTTTGGGAAGATAAGATGCAGCTTGTTCTTGCTCTCCTGTGCACAAATGGGGAAGGGAAAAGAGGGTACCCCAAGGAAAGCAACTGGATTTTGGTGCTGCTTCTGTCGGTTCAAATCCCTGTCCTCTCTTCTCCCTCAGCAATGACCATCTCTCACTTGAGCTTGATGTTGGTCCAGATTTCTTGTATCTGTTTGTTAAAATCTTATTGTTGAATGAGCCCTTCATGTCATGTTGTCCTTCTCAGATGGATGAGAAGCTTTTCTGATACTGATACTCCGAAACAATAGCCTGTGCTCGGCAGGGAGAAGAAAAAAATAGTCCCCTAGGAACTTTTTACTCATTAAAAAAACAATTGCAGGGATAGAGAACCACTGCAAACAGTAATCATTCATTGCTTTGACAGAGCTCCCCTTGTCTGGGAGCTGCAGTACATCTTTACACTAAAGGCATTGTCATCTGCAAGAATAATGTAGTTTTTCTAACCCCCAGAAAAGAAACAATTACTGCAGAATAGATATTATACGCACACTTAAGCAGCCCAGAAGGCCTTCCTTGGCAAAACAAGCACAACTACAATTGAGCAGTAATGTTGTTTCTATAGAAGCAGGAATTTAGATGCCTTCCCCTGGCGGCAGCCTCCAGGGCAGGGACGAGCCATGCTGTGGGATGGGGGGATGTTTATGTATGTCCATAGGCGGAGGGGATCTGTGAGGATGAGGTAGATGGGGATGCCCCAAAACCGGTGCCGCCTGTATCTGAATATCCACTCTGTCTTGCTCTCTGGGCTTAAAATCTTCTCCAACCTCTATTTTTTCCCTTCAGTTTCAAGGAGCTGGGGCTTGTTTTCCCAGCTGGGTCAGCCTGGTGATGAGATTCACAGATTATTCCTTAAATCAGGCAGATTGAGAGGGCGGCGCAGGGCAGGCACGGGCTGAATGTGCATCGCTGCCAAAGACCTCTGCGGCTGCACTCGCAGCCTCAACTGCTCCTTCAAGAATGAAAAGCTTTGATGTGGCCTTAGTCCTTATCCAGAAGTGACTTAGGGCTGAGGGAGCAACAAATTGCTGTTACTGTGCGGGCAGCTGACCATCAGAAAAGTCAACTTCCCTCCTCCCAATCTGTTGCCTTGGGTTTTAGCACCAATTTGTGTTCAAACACAGAGATTACTTAAAAAAAAAATATATAAATATGGACAAGTACGGGGTTTTTCCTTCTCATATTGGAAGATGTTTCTGTGAGGTTTTTTTGTCAAGGTCTCAGGACCTGAAGACAACTAAAGCATGTGGGAAGGTGGAGATGGTAACACCTGCATTCTTCCTCTATAATTAAGTTTAAAAACTCTCTCTCTTTTTTTCCCCAATAAATTTTCTGTATATTATTAATGAATGCAAGGTGAAAATATATTTGAAACAATAATAGGAATGATTTCCAGCTCTGAATTAAATTAAATGTATGAAAGCTTCCTTATTTTGGAATATAATTCAGTGGTAATTATATCATACAGGCAAAGCACCAATCGCTTCCTCCTGATGTCCTTTCTCAGCTGTAGCACGCTGGTGGAAAGCTAATGCACTTAAAGGATTACGCAGTAAAAAGTTCTCCGAATATGAGCACAGCGCTTCCAGCGGGGCAACACAATCTCTCCCGCGCTGTTCCGACCAATTTAAATTGTTACTCTGAAAGGATCCTGAAATTCCATTTCTAAATAATTGTTTACGACCAGTGGCTGCTGTTTACGCAGATACCAGCTCCTATTTTCTCTGCTCATATTGCATTGCAAAATAATTACTTGGTATCACGCTGTTGCCGGTAATGGAAGGAACTGTCTCCCTCGCAGGTGCCACGCACACCAAGAGCAACGGCGTCCTCTGGTCAGCTCAGGAGAGGGCAGGATTTCTGCTGATTTTGTTTAATCACCTTGAATGCAGGCCCAGGGCCAGTCGGGCACTTCACGGTGCAGGGTTACAGTGTCAGGTGTCCTCAGAGGCACAAGTTTCATTCCAAATCCTTCATGTGCAGTGGTCAAAAGTAACAGTAAAAGTTGTAGGAGATAAGTGTCCTATATCCAATGGCATCTAACCCCACACTTTATTTGGCTTAGATGCTCGTAAGGAGTTGTATTATCTTCTTTTGCTACCGGTCAGTCTCTCCTTGGGGACACAAAGTGTGTCCTTGCCACCACATGGACGTTGTGTGCTCTAGTGATGCTACATGTATATAACCAAGCTAAATTTTAAAACTTGGCCAAATGAGATTTGAGGCACTTTTAAAATATTTTTACAGATAAATGTAAACGTTTCTGTTTCTCCTGTTGGCTTTCACTATTGCATGGACTGTAAGTCCATTCTCATCAGTAGAGGGTAGTAACTTCATGTTGTACTGACCATGAAATTATTTTTAACATTCTTCTAGTTCCATAAGAGAAGATTTTCCAGGCTTAGCTGGTAGCTTTGCATCATCTTTTCTGAAGTTCAGCTCCTCTGTAGTCACAAAACAAGGAAAGAAGCAATTATGATCAAGTCTGATACCTGTGTCCTGCCGCTTCCCCGGTGGGGGAATGTTGTTGCGGGTGCTGGTGGCTGCGTGTTGTCCCCGAGATGTTGAACCAGGCGCAGAGTGTCTGCTGAGGCTGGCTCGGAGGCAAACGCCATCTGCCGAGCTCCAAGATGTGGCTGTGGGTCACATCTTACCCGTATCCATAAATGAGGCATTACTGGGAGCACAGGGCAGGCGACGAGGTCTCCGGTCTCATTTGTGTCATCTGAGAGCAGATCACTAAACGAGTTGGTCACTAATGTCTGAAGAAGGAGAATTTTTGACTCAATTTTGCCGTTCTCTTCCATCTGAGAAACAGGAAAAAAAAGTACCATAGCAGTCTGAGTCTGGGCTTCATCTAATTAAACCCCATTTGCTCTTACAGCCTCAGGAGCTGACTCCAGAGCTTTGAGTGTGTTAACCATCCAGAAGCCATGAGTTATGGTAGGTAGAGGGGTGTATACTGTGATTGCTCTGTCGAAGGCAATGTCTTTAGCTTGAAAAATTTACAGCAATCTTGCCCTATGATTCATTGATTTAAATCAATTTTCAAAGGAACGTCTGCAAGAATTAAAGGATTATAAAAATGAATGAGTAATATTTCTCAATCCATTGTTGATATGACTAGAAAAGGGTGGATGATTTACTCCCTGACAATCTATAATTCTACTTGTTAATAGGCTGGGTGAAATCCTTCATATTTATGACAAGGGATTACAGGACTCTCCAGTGAATTAGCACAAACCCCAAATGAATCTACTGCAAGTGGCAGCATAGATGAGGATTTATAAGGATCTGATCAAGGAATTTTCTGGAAAGATTTGTAATGACACACTTAAATTTGTGCATGCTTCCCTAAGCTTCTGTTTAAAAATAAAGATTATATAAATTAATTGACAGTTATTGCACCATAATCATGTGAAGGATGTAGTAATACTAATATCATGGAATTCAAACCTAAGAACGGTGCAGCACCTTTTAGTCAATTAATAAAGCCAACTGTATTAATTTAGGCCAACTGTAACTGTAGTTATTTGTTAGGTAAACTCAAAGGAGAGTACAGAAATTTGTCCAATAGGCAGTTGTCACCAGCGAGTTAATTATGCATTGTGGCAAAAGGAGCACATCTTTCAAGAATAACAGATCATCAAGGGAGACTTTGAGATATGATTAAAAACATGAAAGAGTTTGAGAAAATTAGCAGATGCCTAAGAAGGGAAATAAACAATGATCAAAAAGTAGAGGCTGTCAAAACCAGATAGCTCTAGGAAAGTCCACAGACTATTGCCTGTCCCCAAAATAGGCAAAAAAGGAACCCCAAGAGGCAGAAAAAAGTTCTTGAGAGAACCAAATGAAGGCTGGATGGAGACCGTGCAGTAACAGCCTCACCAGGGCGAACAAGAAGGGTAGAGTAAAAAGCATGGAGTAGTTGTCTAAAAATTATCAGTTTCTAGAGAGAGAGCAGGGAAAATAGTGATAAATTATTACTTTGAAAAAGCAAAAAGATGAATGAATGTATCTCCATGCAAATGGCCTGTATGTGCCAGTAAGGAAATACACTCCTAAGAGTCCCAACAATTCCCCAGCAATATTGTTAATTTGATTTGTTTGCAGCAAGGCAAAAGCGGGTGAACTGAAAACCTTTAAAATGGGTTGAAATGGAGTCTCAAAGTGATCTGCTGCCAGAATCGGATTGGGGAAAGTGTCCATGGACACCTGCCACTATCTGGAGATAAGCATAAAATATAGTTTGATGAGTTTACTTCGTAGTTTTCTAGAAGCTTAAACTTCCCTGAAACACTGTCGAATTGGCCTCATCCTGCGCTGTGGTCAGAAATGAGGCATCTGCTTACGTCTTGAGACCTGCATTTTGGGTTTTGGGATGGTCCAAAGCTGAGCCTTGAGGATGGGACAGCCCCATACCTGCTCCCAACAGCGCTTTCTTGGTCCCTGCCCTAACAGACACAGCCGTGAGCTGGGATCAGGGGCGATGCAGTCCCCTGGACCAGCTCGGCGGCAGCCGCAGAGACCCCTGCGAAGGTGGGATCTCTCCATCCGCACACCCTGTGAGATCCCGTTGTTCTGGTGCAATGGGCCCGAGGGGATTTGATGTGGCTGGAGGTGGATCCCTGCACCTCCAGATTTCTTCAGACTCTCCATCCCTGCTTTAGCAGTCGTGTCTGGTTGCTCTGAAATGTGGCTGTGGGTCCCGTGTACCTCTCTTGTATGAAGGAGTAATTTAACTAGCCAGCTCTGGAACATACAGGATGGTGAGCCTCTTCGTAAAATAACAGTGGTGCTGTAAAGCAATTAGAGAATTTGCAGATGTCCTAAGCTGCAGAAGCACGATTTAAGAGTTTTTAACGAGTCTTAGGAAAAAAATCCAGATTAAATTGTACACCACTAATATTTAATTTGGGACCCGTTAGTTTTAGTTACAATGCGCTCAATGTTATTTTGTAGCTTCATTGCCATCTTTGTCATTGGGGGATGAAGATAAGAAGAATTTATACAGCTTTAAATGAAGGGAGGAGTACAATAAATTGCATACATATTTCTCAGTTTTGACTTAGAAACTGCTTATAATAATTTTCCAGAATGTTGCAGTTATGAACAGAATTTAGTCCAAAGAAAGGTTGTGTCTGTCTCACACACACGCTCGCTTTCTCTCATTCGCTTTTGTTGTGAGGATAGCGGGAGGAGGTGGTGGCATCTGCTCAGGGGTTTTAGATCCAGAGGAAGGCATTTATCTGCTCTGTTTTATTAATGCCCTTGTGAACGCCTGGTTCCATGAGGAGCGAGTATCTGGTCCTGGTGTGAGTGTTCAGAAGTTGAAGACTTCCAGGGTGTTTTTAAAATCCTGACAAAAATAAGGATTTTTGTGCCATAAAGACCCTCGTTGTGTTGCAGGGGGGAGGCTGGTGTGAGGCAAAGCAGATGTCGAGTGTTTTATTGCGTTAGGTGTTTTACGAGGCAATGACAGACAGCGCTGCGAGCCCTGGCTCTCTGACACCACATGTGGATGGCGAGAACCACGAGCTGAAGAGTCTTAGAGCCTACATGAGCCATGGCTCTGAAATGACTAGGAACCCTCATGTTGATGAAGAGGGGGGAGAGCTGAGGCCCAGAAGTCACCTGGGAGGTGCAGCTCCTTCTGCGGGGTCGGTGAGACCTGCTGGAATTGGGCAGTGGCATTTTGGACTGGTTTGCGCCACCACACTGGAAATGTTTGTTCCTCAAATTCCGGATAACACTGAAAACAGGAGGAGGACATCTTTCAGAGATTTCTCTGCTGAATCTTATGTTTGCTGACACCATCTCTTAAGTGTATTCACATTTAATTGAGAGCAGGGACAAGGAGAGGTGATACCTGCGTTGTCTGTGTAGTTTGAAAAGCTGCAGCCACTTTGGTTAAAATGAAGACTTTTTCCAAACTCCAGCTGAGTTTGACAACACTGGAAGGATAACGGCCTTGCACCCACAGAATAAAATGCTTTCTAGATAGGTGAAAGAAACGCATCCAGCTATCGCAGAGCAGGGAGACCAGCAGGGACTGTGGGGCATCGCTGCCTCCCTGTGCTCACGTCAGGGCAGCTGCTGGCTCCAGGGGCCTGGGCTGCGTTCATCTGCTCTTCTGGACTGTCCCAATGGAGTTTATTTCACTTGTTATCCAAATAGCCTTTCTAACTCCCAGGTACAAAGACAAATTCTTGGGCCAAGACAATATTTGAATTTAAGACGGTCCAGTGTTGCAATCAGGCTGGCAATGTAAACTCAGAGGCAGCATTAACTGTGCAGTGTCTGTCGTTACTCCCTGAATTACGGCTGCAGGTTGCCATACCCATGGCAAGGTTTCCGCTGCAATAATGGATATTGATGTAAAACTCTGTTGTAGTAGACCAAGTGTGAAAAACTAGCTTTCTGGAGGAAAAAGATTGCATTCAAGTTTCATGTTATTGCTTTTTACGGAAAAAGAAGTCCATAAACCTAGATGTATTCCTGGAGCAAGCAGCATCTCTAGGCTACTTTTTATTTGGTTTGATGCAAAGTGATGCTCTTTGGCAGGAGAAGAGTCGAGCCCTGTGGAACGAAGCTGCTTTCCCACGGTCGCTGGCTAGGGCTCAGCTCCCACGGGAGCCACGGGCAAAGGCAGCGCTGGCAGAGCCCCCGGTGAGGGAACACAGCCCCGGGGACATCGCAACCAGCCCTGCATCTTCCCCCGTGCTGGGGACCACCCATTGGAAAGCTGGTTTTGCACAGGGACATTTCACAGCAGCCCATGCTTGTCGCTGAGGTTCCTTTCCTGGAAAGCACTTTCTTTTCTGCCAGCGTGACTCATTCTTTCACAAACCTGTTCTGCCCATACGAAAATCGGAGATTGTCTTTCTTTTGTTAGAGTAGTGCCATGATTTTTTTTTTATTTTTTTTTTATTACTTTTTAGTGAAGGTTTCAATTTGCAGGATTTGCTGAGCAAAAGCTAAGCTGATGTTTTTTGTAAGGAAGCTCAGATTTGTGCAGAAGCACAGGGCTTCAGAGGGATGCCAGAAACTGCACTCCCAGCACCAAGTTGTCTACAGTAAAATACAGAGGCTCACGCGCTTATTACCTACACTAAGCAAGAAAACTGCTTTATTCCTAGTTTCTTGACAGATGTGTTTTCTTTGTTGTGATCTGACTTTCATGTGAACATTTTAGGAGTGGACTGTTATTAGTCCCTTACGAGGGTTTAATCTTAACTGTAAGAAATTTAAAAACTTTTTTTAATCTCCTAAATTGATAGAGCATCACTTTGTACCCTAGCGAATGTCCCTTTAGTATTTCGAATGTGATGCAGAATGCATTTAAATGCTTTCACGGGGTTTGGGAGAGATGTGGGCTCTTTATGGGGGGAAGAAGAAACCCCTAGAGGAATAAAGAAGGGGTATTCTAGCAGAATATATAGGTTTTAGTAAAAGACAGAAACAAGGTTTTTTGCACATCTAGTGTGTGAATTGCAATCTATTATAAGAATTTAAGGTAATAAAATACCAATGGTAATCACAATGTGTAAATTCCCTGCTTTAATTTTGTGCATAATGGGCAATACATGGCAGTACCAATTATCCTGTATTCTCCATTTGCAGAGGTAGCACTAAAGATAATGCTGATGTTCCTCATTGCAAATTCTATTGTCTCTAAAAAGAAACAGTTAATTAACCCCATAAAACCATTAGTAGATCATTCTTGGTATTTAAGAGACATCTGGGTTCTGGGAGAGATACTTTTGCCAATAGAAGCCAGGAAGATTAGCTTCAGGTTGCTCAAAAATGGTGGCTTCATATGGGCAAACAGTAAATAACAAAGTAAATAATGCATTGATAATTAGTGTGTTCCTACCTAATGCTGATCATTGAGAGGTGTAGTCATGGCCAGAAATCTCAAAAAGTGAAATACGGTGTACTTAGGTGATGCTGTGGCATCCATTACGATATTGCTGTAATTCAGTAAATTTTCTTGCAAGTTGGTGCCCCTTCAAAAGAACATGTTCTTTAAGTGGCAGAACATCTTTGAGTCAACATCAATGATACAAGCACTGCACACTTAATGTTTTTCAACAGTGCAGAGTGGGAAGGCTCCTTATACTTACTTGCTCAAAGGAAGGAAGCATTTTATGTTCAACATAACTTCAGTTTTACATAAACAAATGCCTTATCTCAAGGGTTAATTCACATCAGACAACTGAAGATGATGATTTCATAACTGTTTCTGTTTGGCAAGGAATAACAATCCCTCCAAACCGAATATGCCAAAGCAAAGAAAGGCAAACTGTAAAAATACACTGGGCAATGCTGATTTTATGAGTAAAATAGAGATAGTGGGCACTATAAATTCCTTTAAGAGTGTACTTGCAGTTCTTCCAAATAGTAATTTAAAAATAATGTGGTTGACTCGGGGTCTCTGTGTTGCAACACTGGTGCAATAGCTTGTGGGTTTCCCAGGAAGGTGCCCCTGTGTGCCCCAGTGAGCCCAGTTCCTCCCAAACAGCCTGTGTGCCGCCATCGTGTCCCCCCAGGTCCCCCTTGTCCCCTGGCCCTGCGCCCCCAGTTGGCCTCCCCTCATCCTCTCAACCCTTGTTCTGATCCCATTATCATCATCTTCTGCAAGGGAAGTAAGGCATTCGAGATGTCAATTTGTACTGAATTTTTTTTTTCTTTTCTTTTTTTTTTTTTTTGTAAAGCTGCCATCAACTATTTATAAATGATTATATAGATGCTGGAGGAAATTAATCTGCTAACCAGATAAAGGGAGTAATATGTGGCTCATTTACTCTTCTCTTTTCCTGGCTTTCTCCAAAATCAATTGGACTCTGGCTACTGATGCCTGCATAATTCCCGGGTGTTTCTGAGTGGATCAGATATGTCATTCAGAAGTTATTACAGTGCATCCAAAAAAAAGATGCAATTTCTCAAGGTTAGGCAGCCATTAAGGCCTGACTTGACTGAAACTTTTTATAGCAGAAAAATGATCTTTTTCTAAGGGATTTTAAAACTTACTGTATTTAATGCTTTGTAGGGAAATATGATGAATTTCTGTAAAGATGAATAGAGATCTTATGTCTGTAAGTGAATCTTCTCGCTTGTGCCTAGTACCTGCTCTCTCTAAAGAATTCTAAATCTGTAAGATTTAGAACAATACAAAGAATAGTATTTCTTTTAATCAACTACATCCCTTTAAATTTTTCAGGTTTTGCACTTAATACTGATGATCCTCCTCTTGGGGCCTCTGCTGGTGTCCTCCCCCTTCTCTTCCAGTGTCTGTATCTGTCACTAAAGCTTTCTCCTTGGGCCACTCCTGGTTTATTACTTCTTGATATCATAGGGCAATTTAATTAAGTGTTAGTAACTTCTCCTGGAGGACGAGTCTTGAAGCCGTGTGTGCAGCCCTGACCTCTCTGTGCGTATTCAATCTTCCATTTTCCTCTGCCCTGTCAGCTTTTGTTCATGGACAATCTGCCAGATTTAACAGAACAAGAAGTAAACATCCAAAACCAGTTGCTCCAACAAATCCGACCGTCTGTCCCCTGCTCAAAGCCATTCAATGGCCTTTCCTTATTTCCTAAATTATCTTTACATGGTTTTTTGCCTTCAAGGTACTTATCAATTTAACTGCGGCCTATTCTTGTCGTCTTTTAGTTTTTTCATTTCCCTCTCTTCCCTCCACTGCCCCATGAGAGTGTCTGTCTGTTCCCTCCGGTTTTCTCCTCCTCCCACCCTTGCTGTGATCGTGCTGAGCCATGTCAAATGGAAGGATAATGCAAGTCAACATCTTCAAGTGCAGCAAATCGCAATTCAAAATGATTAGTAATTATTAAAAGTCACAAAAAGTATTTAAGTCACAGATTTACATGCATTTACAAGGAATTGCTCTGTCCTCTGAGACATGGGATGACAAAAGAGGAAAGCGAGGCAGCAATGAGAGCATGGGAAGAACATTCGGGTCAGCATAAACCTTTCTGTTTCTTATAATATCTGTCTGCTTTCTACTCGTCTGCACAGACAAATACCAGGGAGTGGAGCTTGGAATAGGACACGCAGATCCTATCCATCTGCTCCGAGTCATTATAAAACTCTTCCTCCTACACAGAGAGGGGGAAAAAAAAAAAAGATAAAGGATTCATGAAAGAAAAAAAAATCGCTGAGCATGAGCGCTCTGTGGGGCTCTGCAGGGTGGTGGTTGGTGCTCATCTCCCCTAGGGACACGGCACCAGGAGAAGAGGAGAAGTTCTCGCGTTGGTTGTGTGTTGAGCGTCTACAAAGAGAAAGACTAATGGAGCACTTCAGAAACCGGCAGCAGTATTATGAAGTAGTTTCCCCCCCCAGCTTGCGGTGAGGCAAGGGGACGCCTCTGTCGCTGCCCTGCAGCAGGTGACAGCAGGGACACAAACGGTGTGACAGCTCGGGGGCGCAGCACTGCTGTGGGGCACTTGTCGCACCCTGTCAGCACGTGGAGGGGGTCCCGGTTGCTGTCGGAAGGATGCTCAGAGACCACTGCTCCGGGACTGCTACGTGGGCCAGTGGTTTAATGATGGCCAAGGCTGGCCACTTAGCGGCCTTTGTGCTTTGCGTACTGATATCCATCCCCATCTTGCAAACACCGTACCGAACAGCGCGTGTAAGCTAATGTCTCTTGGAGGTTTTTTTTCTGATGCAAACATAATTAATACTAGTGATTTTTCTACCTCATCAGTTTGGGAATATCTTTTCAGCTAGTAAATCCACTGATGTATGGATTGTGACTTTATTGATGTTTTCAGAGTATCTATCTAATATGATGGGGACTGACTGAGTTGTAGAAAACATCATATTTTTATCGTCAGTAATAACGTTTGTTTATTGAAAAGCTGCCTTCTGTAGCCAAGCTAGAAATGACTTCCACTACGGTTTTGGGGGGAGAATTTTTACTTTATTTGGGCTTTAATCTGTTGACTTTGTCTTTAGACTGCCCTGTATATTCTATTCATTTTATGTTGAAAGACCCCTTTAAAAATGAAATAATGTTTAAAAAATGGGTATCAGAAGCAGTAGAAAAGAGAACGAATGTTACCAAAAAACAATAGCCATCTGGATGTTTCTACTCTACCACCTGTGTACGGTTTATATGGCCTATTCATTAGAGAA
The DNA here is from genome assembly GCF_963924245.1 of Chroicocephalus ridibundus. NCBI lineage: Eukaryota > Metazoa > Chordata > Aves > Charadriiformes > Laridae > Chroicocephalus > Chroicocephalus ridibundus. Next base: position 10,115,875 of record NC_086293.1, on the reverse strand, counting down.
AGACCCTGCTTCTGTCTTTCCCCACTTCAAGATGATGGTAAAGAACTGTTTAAATCCAATGCTTATTTTACTGCACAAAGCTTAGTAATAAATTACTATTTTAGTGCTCATGGGTGAAACGCTACATATTTTATAATCTCAAAGAAGGACATAGCCATGTAGGGGAATGACTGAGTTGTACTGAGCATCTGTTAGAGCATCTCTGATGAGAAAAGCATATGGAAATGCACTGGGTAGGGCACGGTTTCCATTTAAAAAGAAGATTCTCAGTGCGTATTTTTCTTCTCTGATTGCATGAAGAGCAAGAGAAAGCAATATGGGAGAAGGGCTGAAAAGGCAACGGTAGGCTGGGTTTGGGGTAGTGAAGGAGGAATATTGGAGCAGCAGAAAGGGGAAAGTATGGAAAAGCGAAGTGTCCAGCTGGGCAAGAGGAGGTGAGCCCAGCGGACTGGGGTGAGGAGAGCTGAGGGCAGAGCAGTGCTGTGTCTGGAGCTGTTTCAGAGGAGCAACAGAGCCGGGGGGATGAAGGGAGGGAGGGAGGGATGCTGCGGGCTCAGGAGCAATGTCACCCCGTCCAGGGGATTGGCTGTGGGGTTTTGTTTTCCTTCCTCCTCTTCTTGCTGTGGTTTTGTACTCTGAAGGTGACTTCTAGTGTTTTTGACCTGTTACATAGTAACTAGCAGCTTTAGGTCTTCAGAAAGTATTTCTTCCTTCTCTGGAGTGTATATGAAAACACATCCCAAAGTATGCAGCCCCATGGAGAATCCCAGAATGGGCGGGGTTGGAAGGGAACTTTGGAGCTCGTCTAGTCCAACCCCCTGCCAAAGCAGGGTCACCTCGAGCAGGTCACCTGTTTGCTGCCTGGCAGTGATACATAACTTACCTGTTCCTCCATTGTCGTGCTCTTCTTGTTGGTCTCTCCAGCTGTCAGTCGGTGTCTCAGGGCTCCCGAGAGCAATCGGCATCTCCGAATCTCTGTGTTGCGCTCACAGCTTTCCTCATTTCATAACTCATCTCACCCCTGGATAGAAAGGAGTAAATGGGTCACCATGGCATGGTCCGCTATTTGATGCAAGCTGCCATACCTGGGTGCGTTTGGGCGCACGAGTGGCAGTGCACGAGGAGTCCCTGATGCCGAATGACTTGTCCTTACTCTTGCAGTTTGAGGGTGATCAAGGTATAGAATAAAAATAATGTAAAAATAAAACTAAAAGTCACGCTTTTCTTTATGAACTAGGAAGGAAAGGGGAAGCTGAGATTTAAAGCATCCCATGTCTGGTTTCAGTGTGTTTATACCCTAATCTGGGGACAGGCCAGGAGTCAGGCCATACACCCTACGTTTAAAAACATATAATTGAAGTGATGTTTCAAAAAAAAAAAAAAAAACTCAAACAAAAAACCCACAAAAAACCAAAACAAACAAAAAAAACCCAAACAAAAAACCCCCTGCATTTTCGTGTTCTCAGAGTTTGATATCCTTCCCTATCTGACCTATTCCAAAAGTATTTTTGTTTAAACCGGCAAGACTGTATATCCACCATGATGGGACTTGGCACCAATAAGGAGCCCAGTGATTTTTTTTCTCTCATATTAATGAAGCATGATGAAGATTTACCAGAAAACTTGTCATTGCAGGAATCCCTCACAAGGGAGATGTCTTAGGTGTTTACTGGTGGGTACTTATGAGAAATACTTGGAAATTAAAATGATGCTTAATTTAGAACAGCGTTACGTTTGTACCCATGCTCTTCTGAGGATGCAAGTGAGGTCAGGTTTGCAGAGAAATAACTGCATTTACAAAATTATATGCATAGAAGATATTTCCTCCTCTTTAAAGGCAGACTCCGTTTTGAACTTTCCACATCATATTATCTAGAAAGTAAAGAATTATTTGCCTGGCATTTGGCCCCAGTGTTGTACCTCTCTTTTGCCAGTATTACAAACATATATTATTTTATGCAAATTTGAGGGAAAACCCCCTCCCTGCTTGAATTTTCTCAAGCAGTGGAATAGTGCTGGTATCAGTGGGTTTAGCTCAAACCCAGAAATGGTCCAAAGACAAATCAGCTTCGGGGGAAAAAAGGGCATTTCCCCCCACCCTCCTTTTTTAATCAGGAGAAAGAAACCCAACTTGTCAATTTTCAAGTGTCAGGCTTCAGAAGACAGATTTGCTGCAGGGGCAGAAGTGGCGGTTGTCTTTGGACAACTGTCGGAAGGAGTTGGCTGCCTGCTGTAGTCAATCACCACGTTCAATAGAGGTTTTCAACTCGTGAATGTGCGGGAGCAGGTGATGGCAGCTAGGTTATGTCCCTGTCAAATTAGAGAGCCCGGAATACTGATAAGCCATCAAGCCATTAAAGCCCATTTCAAATGGAGTCACTTCAAATGAATGGAAATTAATGGAAAGGGATAATGGAAATCATTGGCTTCAACAGAGATATAATGTATTTAGTTTACATGGGTCTTAATGGAAATTGATGATCCTCATTTTGAATTTAATGGAATTCCTGCAGTCTTATTGCAATGTAATAGAAAATAACATTCTGTAATTGAAAATCAATTCAGATAATTCCTATTAATAATTAACACTCCTATCTCGGAATCGTCTAACATCTATAATTTAGTGCAAGGGGAAGAAGTTCATCTGACAGTGAGGTGAGGCTCGGTGCTGGCTTTCAGGTGTGCAGTCTGATGAGAAAATACAGAGCTGAGCTGATCTTCCCTGGGCTGGGGGCGAGAAGTTCCCTGGATGTGAACTGGAGTGACTGGGCTCCGTGCTGTAGTCGCCGACGCTTTGAGAGGTTTTCCCGGTTGCTCATGGAGTCGCATCTGACCTTTTGCCCCACGATGTTAAGTAAAATAGAGCACGCTTGCATGCAATGTGCTTTTGGGTGCCAGATCAGGAAAAACCCAGTCAGAGCTGCTCGACCTCAGTGCTTAACGCCAGCAGAATTTGAGCACGGGTTGCGTGAACTGAATTAAATGTAGATTTAAAATGAAGTGTAGGTTAAGGTACCTCTTGCCCTGTCTTACTCTGCAAAAATCCCAGCACTACCGTCAGGCAGACTCTTGCTACATCTTGTGTCCAGCTCTATTCTTCTCCATTTGATTTTTCTCAGGTGACTCAAGGACCCAGGCTCCCGCTGAGGGTGGCGGGGTGAGACAAGGTCATAGTCCACCACCTTCCCAATGCTCTAGCACCGAGGATCAGGAAAGAACGAGGACTTACTTTTCCCATTGTTTCGTTTATCTGAGTTTAACAGGGCAAGGTTCATCATTTATAGTGGGTGGATTTCTCCAGGCCCTGGTAGGGCACAGGCATTTCATCCTCAACTCGGTGTCTGAAAGAGATGTGCTCCTGACCGGCCTCGTTTATTTGACTGTTGAGGAAACCTTGCTCACCCACGGGTGTCTACACTAGACATATCTAACACTAGTCAAGATAAAGCCCATCCCCTGTCTGTGCTTCTGCATCTCCTCACAGCTGTTTTAAGTGTTTAAAGCAATTTGTTTCCTCTAGAGACGTGGAAGTGGCAACACGCGCCGCAAGCCGCCTTCTCTGCCTGTAAATAGAGAAGCCAGCGATGCAGCCTCCGCCACCTCTGCAGCCCGGGGGAATTTCTTAGAAGGGCGACTTTTACTTGCAATGTGGTTGCCTTATAAATTTGCTGGCAGAAAACGCCTTTCTGGCCGCGTGCTGAGGTCCACCGTTGCACTTGATTCCTCTTCTGAAAATTGTATATTATAAAAATAACAAAATCCTTCAATTTCCCACCAACTGTTCCATTCTTTTCAGATAATACGGGTGGGGCAGAGGAATATATATCATGGTCTGGATTAAAAACACAGCTCTGCATGGAGTGTCACGCGAAGCCCAGTGAAGCCCCAGGAGTTTGCTTTGTAGGAGGAGAGAGCACAGCACTTCATGGGATTTGGCTGTTAATTTCCCAATTCAGTAAACAATTGCATTCCCGAAGAGAATGGCAGTACAAAATGCATTTCAGCTGATAAGTAATGGCACTATATTGCAAGTATTTTAATTGAGAAGCTTTTTCTTTCAGGAGACTTGTACATTAGCAGCATTTAACAGTACAAGCACCCATTTTCCATTTCATTTTCAAACTACCAATTCTAAATAATTCAAAAATAATTGCCTTGAATGCAACTTTTGTCAGTTTTTACAATGAGATTATTAAGCAGTGTCACTTCAACAGTAGCTCCCTTCCTAATTATATATTCAGGTCCATAGAAATCCTCCTTTCTTTTTAATTACTCTTTGACATTTGATCTACAGAATTTTATGGCTACCGGTCATTGTTTTTTCTTTTTTCCTCTGCTTCCTCCATTAAACTGATATACTGAATTGCTTCTCTCTTAGAAACTTTGTGTTCTCGACTTTTAGAAGGGCTGCAGCATGAAATCTTTCTGCTTTTACACTTGAGCTTGAGAGGGAGACTTAAACATTGTGTGTAGGTCTCCTTTAGCAGCCAAGTCTAGATAACTCATTATTCTTCTAAAGATGAAGTTGGTTGACGTCATTTTAGCTGCTCGACTCAAGGGAAGAAATCGTGATATTGGGCCATCAGGAGACAGAGATCTGTTCTGGATTGCCATGTTTAGCCATGGTGGTAGCAGGGATTAAAGTTTATAAATGAGGGGGAAAAGCTAATGGTGGTTATAGCTTTACTTAGTGAATTCTGACTTCTTGATGAGGAAACAAAATAATCTGGTTCCCAACTGACTGGAGCGTATAGAACGATCATCGCTCTTCCTGGTGGGCTGTGGCTCAGCGGGAGGTGGCTTTGGCTGCATCCATGAGGTCACTTGTTGCGAGAGCTGCTTTGCTCGGGGTACCGGAGCTGGGAAAGGACTCCAGCGTTAAAGAGCTCGGTGTCACACCACCACTTCTCAGCCTCAGGGGTGAAACCCTTGGGGGACTGGGGGCCCGTGGTGCTCCCGTGGGGAGTTCAGACCATGGGGCAGGACGGGGCATCTAAGCAGCGGTCTCCCAGGGCTGCTCCCTGTATCCAGTGGCTGCTAAATGCAACAGTGGCTTGTGGGCAGAGAACAGGAGCTCACGTTTCTCCAGCGAGGTGACCGTTTTCTGGTCTTAATGTCTTGGGTCCTTTTGCATTCTGTTATCAGCGCATCCTCAGTTATTGTGTGAGTGGCAGAAGTTCGATGCAGGCATGGGAGGTGCTGGGGTGCTGGAGCCCCCCCAGCCTGGGACGGGTGCAGGGCTCCTGCCCCCAAACCGGGTGCTCCAGGCAGTGCTCCATCGCAGGGAGGGCTCTGGCTCCAGCAGCTTGGCGAACTTCACAACGGAAAGCCACAAACGTGGCGCAGCTCAAAGTGGATTTTCAGGCCTGCAGTCTTAGATGTTGGTACCTAAATACCACTGAACTTTTGTTGTGTTGTGCTGTTTTGTTTTGGGTTTTTTTTAAGGACTTAGCCTGGATTTTAACAGGAGCTTGCTATTGAGCTTACTGGTATCAGGGAATTATTTATGAATTCCAAGTTAAATATTTCTTCTGGATTGTCAGACAGATACTTCACATGCACCTTCTTCCTGTTTCAAATAGCAAACGGCATTAATTTAATCATGAAACTTCAATTTCAGCAGGTACTACTTAGCAGAGTTAGTTGTTTTTAAATAAATAAGGTGCATTAGCTGTTCGATCAGCATGAAGAACGATGTGATTTTAATCAATGAAATAATTTGAGGTTTCTTGCCCCAGCTGAGGTGGATTATTTTGTCAGTCTGAAATGTGTGCCCTGTTTTGCATTGTTTTACCACTTGTTTAATTCAAAGGCGCCCAGACATTAGAGAGAGCATTTATGCATGTGTGTGCTTAATATAGTCTCTGCGTAGCACAGCATCGTGCAGAGGATCCTTAAAGTAGGGCAGCATCAAACACTGGAGAGAGTGTGACGAGCTCGCACCGACTAGCATCTGTATAATATCTCTGTAAATGCTTATCTGAAAATATAAAATAAATTCTTCTGGGTAGAAAACTGACATTGCCTGAAAAACGGGGGGGGGGGGGGAAGAGAATAATTGAAAGAAAAGCGTAATGTCTGCTTTGAAATATTCACCACAGTAAAAGGAAGAGTAGCTGTAGAAACTTCAGAGGGAAATGATTCAGTAGCAAGTTTCAAAGACTCTATTAGATGGGAAAGTTATAAACTCTTTTCCCTCGAGGATGCTGTTGAGGTAGCTGTGTGTTACACCTTCCCTTATGATTTCTCTGTTGCGCGCTCTAACTGTAGATAGTTGCATGCAAGGCTTTGCACCCACACGAGTATTTTCTGTAGGGAGTGCGAGCAATGCAACTTACTTTAGATGTATCTCCTAATCTTTGTGTATTACATACTTACGAATGTTGAAGGTGATTTCTATACCCACACATGCCTGCGCGGCCATTCGTTGTGGGTCGTCTTTTCCAGCGGCCGCGCGTGCAGGCACCAGGAGTTCTTAGTCTCTTAAAACATGTTTCTCAGGGGTAGAAAGAATAACCAGAGACAGGATCCAACCCACTCAATGAAATGGAGTCAGCTCCTCTTCTTCCCCCCACCCCCACCATGTAACTGCTTCTTTTGGTAGAATTAAACACTCTGCAGAAGGAAATGGAAATAACTCAAATGCTGTTCTTCTTAGAGCTTTGCAAGTACCAGCTGATGCGTCCCTATAGCGGCCGTGCAAAGCGTTAATGGTCCCTAGTGCAGAAGATGGCTCTTCCCCTGGGAAGCTGTGTCTCGGGAGACTGAACGTGAGCCCCATGGTGACCACAGAGAAGCTGCTGGTTCTCAGTCTGTATTTCAGCTGCAGCCTCTGCCCCGTTCATCCCAACGGGAGGAGAGGAGCCCTCGGTGCTTCATCTTCCCTCGAGGAGAGCTTGGGGCACGGTTTAGAGCTTAAAAGCTTTACGTTTCGAGGGCCTTTGCAAGATTGTACCTGTTATTTAGATGCAGGCGTTGCGTATCTGAAAACCGCCGTGAACAGGGGGGCCGATGGGTGTCTCTGCAATAGAAATTTTAAAAGGAACCAACTCGGAGTGTCATGAGAACACAGACCTGTGAGCCGTGTGTCCCGAGGTATCCGTGGCAAGGATATCATGTTCTCTGTCATTTTTCTAAACAAATTAATGCCTCAGGCAAGGAGTGCAGTAGAAAGACAATTAATTTAATTTCAAGTGAACTGGTTTTAATAGGGATTTTAGATATATGTTTTGTGGCAAAACATTGTTTAGATGAAAAGTGCCATTTCTGATTCTATTCTTTCTGAAGTGGATTCAGGTAAAGAAAAACCTCCATTATCATGTGAGTTAGTAATAGTTTTCCCTCTTTACATTGGGCTGAGCTGAAGTGCATAATAATACTGCTACATGGGAATGATTTTCCCTAGGTAGGGAAAATGGGATATCTTCCCTACCTATGGAATAATAAGCTATTTTCCATAGGTAGGGAAAACAAGGTATTTCCCTATTTATAATATCATTTTGTTATGTGCAATTAAGGAGTCAGTAACTGGAAATGAGCTCATTACTGAGAATACTCTGACCTGTTTTATGCACTGGTGCAAGTGGTTGGGAAGGATGACCACCACCTGCCCTGCACAGGGCTGCTTTATGCTGGAAATGGGTAGGAAACACCATTGAATCACGGCTGCTTCCCACCAGCGCTACCTGGGGGCACTTCTGGGTGGGTGAAAGGGAAGGACTGAAGTCTTGGCTTTGTCTCTAGCTGCTAGTTAAAATAATAGTAGTAGTAGTAATAATAATGTGCTAGAGAGGCAGGAACCACCACCTTCCCTCGATCCTTCACCCCATAGCGCACCTTTTCTCGGAGTTTCTCACCGGTGGTGTGTTTCCCGTCCTGGCCACAGTGCTGCTGAACACACAGCTGGACAAATTAGAGTTGTTTTTTTGTCCTGGAGAATTGTCTTTCCCTTTAATTGTTATGATGGGACTTTTATGCTCATGATCAGAAATCCAGATGTGATGCACAAGTGATTTGTTGACTTGAGGCAACGGCGGCTGCTTGGGAGGCAGCGTTTTAAGTGCTGACACTGATGTGGCAAAGCAGGACAGAAAACCATCCTGGAAGATAAATGGGGGGGGGGCGCGGGGGAAGGTCTTTTGGAGATGCTTTCTCTGAAGTGCATCCATTTGCCGAAACAGAATTAGCCAGAAGAAACTTGTGATCAAAGTATGTGTGTGAGAAGACAATGAAAGTAAAATGGGAGATTAAATGTACTAGGCACTGTGTGAAAAGGAGCGATGAAGGGCTCTGAAGTTGGATGAAACCAGCAAAGCAAAAGGCGCTAAGGTAAATAAAAAGATGAAACAGGCAGCTACCGGGGGGGATAAAAAGGGCTCACTGGTGAATGTTTTGGGGAAAAGCAGGACAGACAATTTTAGACTTGCTTAATAAAAGCAGGCACATAAAAGTAGTATGTAAAACCTGCCAAAATTCATGGAGAATATAGGAAAAAAATAATGATTAACTGCAAACAGTAGATGAGCAAGATCATGACATGGTAGGTGCAGCTGAGGCGCCGAGTGTTGGCATCAACAGACAAGCGCAATACATGGAGGAGACAGACAAAACCCACAGAGATGAGCTCATCCCCTAAGGGATGAGAATCTGATTAAACGGGACCTTCCAGGCCAGTGAGGGACAGCTCTGAAACCAGTGGAGTTGCTCTGGTTTAGGAGAATATCCGTCAATGCAGCCTATTCTTCACTATAGTAACCCATTTATGCAGGTGCAGCGAGCACCCAGTCTGGCGAAGGAAAGCGAAATCACAGCTTTACACATGAGCAAGAGGTGTAAAATGATGATCTTAATCCTGGTACTGTTGCATAAGGTGATGAAATGCCATATTGTGGCAAGTTACAAGGAACAGCGTGCTGACACCATAAATAAATACTTCTGGTAACTGGCAGTGCACAGCTAGCTCACTCGGGCGGGGGGGAGATTTTTTTCAATTTAAACTTAAAATGTATATTTATACGTAGGTTTTTTTTCATGAATCAGGTCCCTCATCACTGATGTCTTCCTATGGTGTTAGGCAATTCCAGCCAGTCTTACATTACTATAACAGAGGTTGGAGGTAGTTTTTATTAAAAATAGCATAAACCAGTGATCTATTAGGGGATGGGCGAGGGCACAGGACCCTGCTGGGAGGGAGGGAGGGAGGTGCCTTCGAGGCTCCAGCAAAGCTGTCCCGCTCTAGCGTGCATCTTCAGTTGTGCCAATGGCTTGTCTCAGTCTTTCAGACTTAAAATAACAACACAAGTGTTCTTTCTTACATAAAAATGTGATTAAGAAAGGGTAGTTCAGAAATACTGAAGTTTCATACTGTATAACTTTTCTGCCATGAAAGTATTTAAATTGCGTTTTGTTGCCGATGATGAATCTGTCCTCCCAGGAGGAGCAGATCCTGAGCTCACTCTGGGAATATTAAAAAAAAAAAAAAAAAAAAAAACAAAAAAAAAACCCCAAACCAAAAAAAACCAAAAAACCACAACAACAACAAAAAACCCAAACAAACAAAAAAATGACAACCAAAACAACAACAACAAAAAAAACCCAAAAAACTCTGCCACAGGTTCATGTATTTCAATCTTCTCTGACTGTCTGGGCAGACGTTGCCAGGTATGGGAGCTAAGTGGGTAAAAAATTAGCTATTTATTTATTTCCTCCACCCTGCGTACTCCCAGTAAGGAGTATCGCTGCCTGAACACAGAGTGACTGGAACTGACTCTAATAACGGATCTGCTGATTTTATTAACTAACTTTTTCCTTGGTGATAGGGAGAAATGTGGGATTCTTAACTGCCGGAGGTTTTGTGTGCTTAACCCCATGATTATGTCTTCACCTGCTCCTTGCGCCCCTGCGCTTCCAGCATCATAGCCAGAGGGTGGGATGCACTTACCACTTGTTGCGGGGGGCTCCTCCTCTGCCGAGCCGCTCTTGAGATGCTGCTCCTCCGCCAACGCTGGCAGCACCTCCCGTCTTCACGGATTAATCCAGAAAAGCACCGATGCAAAATGCTGTCATTTTCTCAGCAATCTGCTTATCGATCGCTGCGTGTTGCAACGAGATTAAAGCGCGCAGGGGTGAGGATGGAAGAGAGGGGCTGAGCACGGGAGGGACAGGGATGCTCAGCCCAGGGACCGGCCCTGCCGCCAGGAAAAATACCTCCCATCTAATCTGTAGTAGAAATTGTTTTCTTGCTTCGCTCTCATCTAAGAGATCTCGTTAGAGATGAATGTGGCCTGCATGTCGCCGTATGTAACCCTCATATTTTTACTTTTAAAATTTAAATTAGTCATTCTTGAACATCTTCAAGTAGAGCGATGACTCATCAGCTGTTGAACTGGTTAAAGCTTTTAGGGGAAAAAAAATGTACTTGTTGAGGAATGACTTTTAAAATGCATTCTTTACAACATAATTACCATGTTTGATATATTTTCCGCTTTCTGTGGGAAATGTCATGCCTTTCTACACTAATCCAATCTTGTTTGAAAGCCATATAAAAACATCATCAAAATGGATACAAAAACCAGTGACCAAAAATCTTAGGTGTGTTCCGTTTTGTAAATGAAAAAGGCTTGTAGCTATTATCTTTTTGTTTTTTTGTTTTTTTTTAATACTGAAAAAAAAGTTATTGTGGGAAATGAAGTTAAGAGAGAGCGCAACTTCAAGAGATGTTTTGGGCAAACGTTTTTGGAATGGAAATGTCCCCTTTTCCTCACCACGGCTGTGGGCATTCATCCTGCGGAGCCGCTGCTGGCGTGTCCCTGCCCTCTGCTCCTCCACTGCCCCACGTCCCCCGCCAGGGTCCCCCCGTGGGGACAGCCCGGGGGCTCGGGACCCACGAGCACAGCGCCTCCTCCCACCTGCAGGGTGTCAACATGTTTTCTTAGCACTTTGGGTACGAGGCACCCACAGATTTAAAACTTGCATTTGTAAACCTTTTCATATCTTTTTTTTTTTCGCCTTTGCAAGGGTAGCTATTGATTTGAGAGTGAATAATATTTTTAAAAAGGATTCACAGGGGATAATAAAACAGGAAGGAGCTTTGCTGTGATATATCAACCTATAATCTGTAAATCAATGAAAAACTTTATTTAATGGTTTGAAAACAAAATGGATTCAATCTAATTAACTCTGTAAGCTGTAAAAGATATTTATGAGAATTAAATTTTAATATGTATTCCCTGAAGGCAAGATATAACGTTGCCTCTCTCTTAAACAAAGATTGCATCTCCCCTTTTTTTTCCCCCCCTTCCAAGCCAAAAATAATTTTTCAGGGGGAAGGAACAACAGAGCGGAGGCAGCTTTCTCTGATTCCAGCTCTCTGCTCCACCTTAGCATTATGTAGTTCTCAGGAGGATGGTTTACGCTATTTATATTCTAAACAAGAGAACCCGATCTTTCAGGAAAATGTATTTTGATGTATGCATCTTCTCTCTTGCGGGCACCTGTAGCCACCGCCTCCCCGTTTTGCCCATCTCTGTAGTACCAGAGCATCTCCTTCTTCTCCGGTGAGCTCCCGCCTCCGGCGGCACGGCGCAGGGTCTGCTGCTGAGCCTGGGTTTGCAGATGGGGACCTGAAGCACCAAAAGGCAGATTTTTAAAGTATTTCCTTATATATCTCTCAGGGACCTGTTGCCCAAATCTCCGTTCTCCCACTGCGGAGCTTGGCACACACCAGCATTTCAGGTGCTCGGCGGCCTGGGGCGAGATGGGAGGGAGACCGTGATCCCCACAAATCCCCTCATTTTTCCTCCTTTGCTGCTCGCTCTCATGCGTGAATTCCTGTTCTTGTTTGACTCTGCTTGTTTTGGGTTTGTGGGGGTTTATTCAAAATGCTTTTTTGTTGTTGGAAAAATACTCTAATGAATTCCTTCAGTGTCTCGAGATCTGTAAATGAGAAATATTGCTCAACTACACAATTACTTTATTGTCTAAGTTTTAGAGGAAAAGCTTCGTTAGTCCAAAAAAAAAAAAGTCTACATGAATTGATGTAGTTAAATTTTATTGTAAAATCTAGGGTTTGTCAAGCAAAGATCCCAGTGTTCGAGCTTTTTCTTTTGGGCGTACACACTGTAGATCGGTGAGGATGGGAGCGCGGTGTGAGGATGTGTGCGGGTCACCAGGCAGCGCTCCGGTTTGTCCTCAGGAGCGGTGGAGCGGGGACACTAAGGAAAGCCACCAGGGGAAGTGGTGGAAAGCACCAGCAGGTCAGGTCTTTCTGGGAAGAGCTGTGGGTTTTCCTCTCTGACAGAGCATTGAGTTGCTTGGTCCCTCCTTCCCGAGGCCTGAGAGCTCTCGGAGAACGGCAGCCGACCAGCTCATCCTCACAGCTGCTAGCTAAATTAAAGGAGGGAGTATGAAATACTGTGGGAGATGCCATATCTACAGTGTCTGTCTTCAACTACAGCATCTTTCCCGTTTCCTCCTGTACGCAATAGAGGCACGAGGCATTATTTATTGAGAACCACAGCAGGGCTGGAGCGAGTGTCTCTGTGGGGTCACCTCTTGAGCAGGAATGAGTACAGCAGCGCCTGTCCCCATGGGCGTCAGGGGAAACACACCACACTAGGGAGAAATCGCAGAAAGGCTTGTGTAACTTGTGCCTGCCTTTCTCCATTGCACAGCGTCCTTGTGGCTAAACTAGAGGTCAGGATGGGGTTGCTGCTTCAAGGGAGAAAAATAATTACTGTGTGTTTTACAGCTCTGCAGCGATGCCACGCGCCGCCGAGGTGCCGTTCCTGCTTTCTGCTGGCCGTTGCAGGGTGGCTCACCCAGGATGGCGTTGCTCTAGTAGGTTTAATGCAGCTCAAGATGTCCTGTATCAAGTTTGCCTGCTGAAGGGAAAAAAAAAACAAAACAAAAAAAAAACATTACTTCGTCTTTCCTGAGTGCGGAAAACTGAATTATAAATTACAAAAAATAAAATAATAAAAAAAAACTGCTCAGAAGGAGAAAAAAAATAACATTGCCACAATTTTTAGGGAAAAGTCAATGAGAAAGGCCTCCCAGATTTGTGAATCCATCCAGTCCGTTCACCACTGCCAGAAATCTGTAGCACATATTCTTTTTTTATCAGTTTTATGGCTTAATCTAGTGCTGGCTGTGGCTACTAGAGACTTACCTGTCTGGTGGATGCTAAAAGTGAGGGAGCATAAATTTTCAGCATTCCCACAATTAGCCCTGGGAAAAGCATTACCTTCTTAAGGCTTTGCTGTGCATCTCTCTCTCTTTTTTTTTTTTTTTCTCCATTTTGGTCCGCCTTGAAAACATACACAATAATACGATAATACATAATACCCTTCTCCCAGTTGTTGAGGCACTGAATTTTTCAGGTTGCACACCTTGCCTGGGACTGTCAGAGTGCTGAGCAGCCACTTCCACTTCCAGATTTCCGTTCCTTGTTTGAAGTGTTGTCTAAAAGATTCAGCTGGGGGAAAACGTGCAGTTCTTTACATTTCTCTGAGCTCCCCTGGCTGAATCTCTCATCTCGGTTATTCACCTCAGGTTGCTTTCGTATTTTCTTTGAGTTTTGCAATTAAATATATATCAAAAGCCTCTTCTTATTCTGACGTACGTTAAAGCGTGTGTGCTGAAGCATTCCTGCGTTCCCTGGCGTAGCTGGCGGAGTTAAGCCACTGGTTTTGTAAACCGATCAGTTTTTGGCTTTGCATGTGTTACATGAGAAACGTTCTGCAGCAGGGAGAGCACCTTCTGCGGTTTTCAGCATCAGCACCCAGCTCCGCACACAAGCGAAAGGGATGGGGAGGGACTTAAGCATGGCAGCCCTGCTCCTGTGGCATCTGGCTCTGTCCCTGCAAGGATGCGGGGGCCGATGGATCGACGGAGCGGTGCCGTCCTGGGGGGACCGGCTGCTGGTCCTGGCTGCTGCCAGCACAGGGAGCTCCGCGGCTGCTCCCAGGTTCCCAGAGCTCCCTCCCACCTGCTGACAGCTCTTCCGTCTCCCATTTCCCACCAGCAACATCCCCCCATTTTCCCCCAGGAATGACAGGATAGCTCAGGCAGGAAAAGAGTCTTCCAGAATGCAGCTATCTCAGGGTGGTTCAATATCCCAATGTCTTCACAAGAATACAGAAAAGAGATTACTCCTTTTTCGCAGGTATTTCTGGTATTGCTGGTATTTCTGTCCTGTCCATTCCTATAACTGTTGACGTAGACAGTGAGGAAAGGATGGCTCTTAGAGGAGAAATAATTAAATACAATGTTTTTTTCCTTTAAGGTGTCCCTAACCCAAGCAGTTGCTGAAGACTTAAAGTCAAATTAAGCAGATTCAGTAGTGTCATGGGTTATGTGTACTGTTAATTTTTTTCATTTTTTTCTGTTTTTACTTGGCTTTCCACTACCTACAACAGAATCTCAGTCAGGGGCAGCCGCTGGTTTTCTTTAAATCACACAGGACAGAGTAACCAAACACTTGATATAATCGTCGCTACGGGTTTGGTTCAGTCAAGTAGCTGAGCACATGTTTGATTTTGCGTGATTCCTTGCAGTGAACTTCAGTGTGATTCTGGTGTGTTTAAAGCCCGATTTCTCAAGGTGCTTCAAGCGTGTCTTAAGTACTTCGGGTATTACTTGTGTTTCTTCAGTGTACTTCAGTGGGAACGGTAAATTTTGAAAGAAGAACTCAGCCGCCATATGAATGGAATCATTTTGATAACTTCATAATTTTTATATATTGGAATTATTTTTAAATTTCTACTTAATTTAAATCTGGGCCATAAAGGACTGAGTCTGCAGCTGGCTTCTAGTGGTGCTCATGGGGGCAAGGGAACCTCGCACCTCGCTGAGTTCTGAGGGAGATTGTAGTGTGAGATTGTAATAAAAGAGGTTTACTGGCTTATTAAATTTATTGAGCAGAGAGAGTTGGTACCAAATGGAAGTTTTTGGCAACTCACCTTGCTAACTTCTTTTTAATTCCTTTGTTTGTACAAGAGCAATTTATGTGTTTGCAAATGCATCTAGTTTCTTATCTTGCAGCGAGAATTTAGGGCGCAGAGTGTCCTCAGTCCACAGGTCTGATGAGGGAGCCCTGCATGCAGGGCCTGAAGAGAAAAATGGTGTTTAACTTACACAATTTGCTTGTTTCCCATGAGACGGTAGGTTATATTAAGCTATTATAGTAAGGTAGAACACGGTGCAAATCTCAGCCAGGATGCAAGTTTGTGGGCAGCAAAAGCTGACTTGCACATTCTTTATATTGAAACCATAAAATGTTATGATGAGCACTAGCTCGCTTCCATTGCTGTGTCCTGAACCAGGTGAGACACCGGGTGTGACCTGAGCCCACTCCGGGACGTCCCAGAACCTGGGACTCGGTTTCCCTGGAGCTGTACCAGCCCAGCAGTGATGCTGCTGCTCCGTGAGCTCCTGCTGGGAGCTTCGACCAAGGGATTTGCTGTGAATAAAATCCCAGCCTGAGGTGGCCCCTGTGGGTGCCGTTTTCTGCGTTCTGAAACGCAGACCCTGCCTTTCCCCTTCCTGTGGTGGGACCCGCCCCGTGCTCCCCCCGCCAGCCCCGGCACCTGCCCTCTCTTGGGGCACCCGCGGGTTTGTCTTGTAAACCAAGACATCTTGGCTAAAACCCTCTTTCGCTCTGTTTTGCTGTAATTAACCCAGCTTTTATGGTCTTTATATCAACCATGTATTTCTTTTTAAGTGGTTTGTTTTTTTTTGTTTAAAAAATGCAGTTTAGTGATAAGTAGATTGTTCTCATTTTCTCCTAATGATAGGGTACAATAATATTGTTAAATTTGCTTTCTCATTTATGCAACGTCATTTTGAAATCAGATCTGAAAACATCTTTTTCCTTGCCTTCAGACCTTTATTTTCCCTTCCCTTTGATACTTGGTTTTTATTAACTGTATCACTTAATTATGTGTAAGGCATTTTCTGACAGAACTTTTGTGAAGGAGGGTTTTTACAGCCACTTTGTCTTGTACTGCAAACAAAATATGATTTTTCTGTTGTCGAAGCTTAATTCAGCATTTAAATGCACAACGCCCCATTCACACATCTTGCACAATTAGCTGCTGCATGCAGCCTCAGATTTTATGAGAGAGGCATCTGTATAGCTTAGGGCATGTTGATGCCGGGGGGATAAGGGACGTGGTTTTCCATTCCTGGATGCTCCTCGCTGGGAGGACGGGAGCCCTGAGACGGAGCAGCCGTGCCTCCCCCTTCACACCCTGGACTGGCGGGGGGTTGTTACAGGTGCCACAGTTCACTCTGTGCGCTGAACAAACTCCTGTTAGTTTGGAGAGGTGGCACATTGATGTCTTCAGTAAGACCATGCGAGAGATGGAGTACGTTTCCCAGGCGTTCTGGGATGGGAGGTTTTGCTCTACCTGGCAAGGGGGGGTCAGCGCCCGACCTCCCCGCCCAGTGTGCCGGCACGGGGTCGGGAGCGGGGCTGGCATCTGCCTGCTGTGACTTGACAGTTGCCACCAAGCTCTTTGGAGGGTGGGGAGTCGGTGCCAGCGGCAGCCCCCCAGGCTGGCTGGGGCCGGGGCGGCACAGCTCACGCAGCTTATGAGGTCTCTGAGGTTCTGTGGCCATGGAAAACCCATGATAAATAATCATTTACTTAATGAGAATTACTCCAGTGTCTGCAGTGGGCTTGCAGTCAGGCGTGAGGGTGGATTTTCAAGTCTGGAGGGATGCCGAAGGAATAAGGGTTTGATCTCCTGGTGCTCCAAAGCATCCCTGTGGGGAGCCCCAGCTCCTGTATCCCTCGGGCAGGCAAGGCCACCGGGCACAGCGGCACAGGGACACAGCGCCTGCCGAGGAATGGAATCTTCCTGTGTTTTCCGACTCCTTTTCCTGCTTATTTTATGCTTTCACTTTCTTTGCGATCTTTTTAAAAAAGAGAAAATGCTTTTTAATAGCTTCAGCAATTAAAATCGCTATTACCTGAAGAGAAAGCGGTCCTAGACATTTGATATTCTCAGGTGGCATGTCTGCTGGAAGAGCTCCCTGCAAGGGCTGGTTGCTATAGAAGTCCTCGCAGAGCAGTATATTTATGGAGAAACTTGCAGGGGTTCTTAATTGTGTGTGAAATCTCGCCTGGCTGGGCCGTTGCACAGCCTCTGTGTCCTAATTTGCACCAAACCACTCCAACTGGAAGCAGTCCCGCGCCTGAAGATGCTCTGTGTGAAGGTGGATAATTCCACCCTCTTCAGCATCCCAGGTACAGTCTGAAACCAGTTACAGATGAAGTTCAGCTTGTGTTTAAGCTGTAGGGGGGATAAAGAATTAGTTAATGTATGTACTTGAAAAATTAGCAACGCTTGAAAAATCTTAAAATAAGGTTGGCCATTTGATGATAGGTTTGCATTTAAAAATGGGAAGGATTATGGGTTTGATTTATATTTATTACAGCGTACGAGAAGCTAGATCAATGCTACACGACACCCTCATTATAAACAGGAACCAGTTTTGAAGCTCTGTTTTGAATTATGGATGTAACTTCCTCCGGAAGGATAGGCAATAATCATGAAGATGAAAAGAAAACAAAGAAGAAAATGGAGTCAGTTAAATAAATATGTGGTGCATATACTGAGTGGGTAGTTGTGAATGGGGAGCTGGAAGTTTGTGTGACTGCCTCTGATAATTAAATATTCATGGGGGCATGTATATACACATCGTGCCAGCAGCTTCGGAGGTGGTTAAATCCAAGAGCTCCTCAGGAGTAAATCAGCCTCATGGGGAAGAGTCAGGACACGACTGGAGGCAGACGGGTGCTGATGAGGGTCTAGAAATGAACCAGTAAGTACCAAAGTCCCAGCAGGCTGCTGGGGCTGGCGCCAGGTTTGGGTTGAACATCTGCTGAGGTGGCACCAGGGAGCTGCTCCTCTTGCCCATGTCCATGAGGGACCCTGGAGGGGAGCTGCTGCCTCACCCCTGCACTTCAGGGATCATTAAAAATCAAGAAGGGTCCCTGTGACACCTCGCTGTTTTCCCCAGGCCCTGGCTGCAGCACTGGGAGGTTGCTCAGGGATGGTGGACCCACCTGCCTGGTGGCACTTGAGCCATTTGGCAGTGGATGTGTCGAAGGAGAAGGTAGGTACAGGCAGCTGGCAGAGATGGTGGCAGCAGATAATTGGAACAAGATGGTCTTTAAGGTCCCTTCTAACCCAAACCATTCTGTGATTCTATGAATTGGAGAGCAGGTGGGATTCTGTTGGCAGGGGAGGGAGCATGTGTGGAGGAAAGCAGGACCTACCCAGGAGCTGTGGGGCTTGCATGGTGCCCATGCCCAGAGCCACCCAAAGAGCCACCACAGCCTGAAAGTCTTTCCTCCAGCAGTGGTGGGGAACACGGCAGGCTGGGGATCCCAAGCGCTCCTTTGCGGAGGAGAGGGCAGGAGGCTCTGACAGCTCCCTCCTCCTCCATCAGTGCAAAAGGTGGAAGAGACATTGTTTAAAGCATCTGTTTCAGTATTTCTGAAGCTGTTGCTGGATTTGTTCCAGATGAATCTAAATTGGAAGGTGTTGCGAGTGCCAGATGGAGCAGGGATATGTAGCACAGAAATATGAAAGGCTTGAAAATATAGGCAACATCCTTAAAGATAAACCCAGAAAAAGAAAAGCTTAACAGGCCTTGAGGGGAAGAAGCCAAAGACCTGGTCCTTGGTGGGAGAGGGGGACATAAAAAGAGCTGTGACAAAGGCTATGGTTAGCTATGGAGCAGGTCGGAACATTTTCAGTACTGTTTTTTGGTCTAAATATGGCTGGTTTACTGTTGTTGAACACTTCTGTTCTATTTTATCCTATTAGTACTGCTGTAGCTTTGGTGAATAAGAAGAGTGGGGAAACAAATCCATTCCTCTGCCTCAGCCCCGTCCCCAGCTGGGGCAGTTCTGCTCCTCGTTCAGTCCCCTTTGTGCCCCATGAGCTCCTCCCCCGGCCCCTTCCAAATCGGACAGCTTAGGCACTGGAGCATCACGCCGGTATTTCACCTACTGCTCCCACCCCTGGGCTGCCAGTTTGCATTTGGAAACTGGTATTTGGGTGTAATTCCTTGTAAGAAAACGCAAATGATTTTTGTCTAGCTGGATGACACGAAAATTGCAATTTCTGTGAAGGACCATCATTGTTCTTTGTTAGCTATTGTGAATTGGACCCGCGAATGCACGGCATAGCTGGGGGTCTTTGCATTGCCACACTGAGGTAAGCACAACTGATAATATTGTATTTATAACTAGCAGCTTCTTGGAGATCTGCTTGTTTGGTCGGGCTCATGAAAATGAGAAAAACTCAAGCTCCATCTCATCCTTATCCTTGGCTACCACTAACACCATCTCCTATGATGCTTCTGCATAATGCCATTTCTGCTGGAACTGATGTCCGTTGTATTTGGGGTGGCATAAACAACATTCGTGAGAGGCACTTCATTTAAAAAAAAAAAATATAAAAAGCAGGAAGCAAATAAAAGCTGCTGCTTGAAGGGTACACCAAGGCTCATTCTGAAGTGTTCTTTTCACATTACCACACTCATTTTGTTTTGAAATAACCCTTTGCAGTATTTTTCTGCTCCTTTTTGACTGTATATGTATGGGGCATGCCAAAATTTCATTAAATTATTAATGCAGAGGATGAGAAAGGCCCGTGTGAATAGCTGGAGTACATCACTTAGTTGTTTTTGATGCTTTCCAATCTTGCACAGAAACACATTTGGCAAAGGACCTGTATTAATAGTTCATAACTGAGTGAAGTCAGTCACTTGGTGTCAAGGCATTGGGAGTGCTTTTCCCCGACGGCTGTCTCAAGCTGAATGCCGGCGGTGCTGGAGGGAGCCTTAACGGGTCCGGCTGGGACAGGTCTCCTTCCTCTGTGTGCAGGAGAGGGGGTTCTGACCTGGGCGTCACCTGGCCATGAGCAGCTCTCTCGGGGTGGGACGTTCAGTTGATGGTGCTGAACCTCGTTGGGTCTGAGCGTGTGCGGGGGACACAAGCTGGAGGGGAGGGATCTGCCCTCGGAGCCACCGATGGAGCGGGAAGGGCTGAGGTCTACGCGGAAGTGTTAGGTGTTCAGTCTCACAGTGGACCCTAGCATGGGTTGGTGACCACCTATGGCATGTATTTCAGAAAGTGAAAGGATGTTCAGAATTTCAGCAATTTTCAACTTGTTCTTTTGTCTGCTGGGCAGAGGGGGGTCAAAAAGTGACCATGTGGGCACCAGGCAGAGGGCTGCTGTGTGCATGGGTCCTGGTTTCTTGGGTTTCCAATGTTATAGAAGTTTCCTTGTCCTTTTCAAATACCGAACTTGAGATGTATTTTAGGATATACTTTATGTTTTTCCAAGTTCAATGTGATCGAGCAAATGCCACTTGAAATAGTACTGTATAATCTGAAAATATGGTTTGCATTTATTTGAGACGAAGAAGACGGTCTCATCTTATCAGCATGGCTTCCATACCTACCTTTTGGGCAGCATCCACAGGGGTTATCCAAGAGTAGAAGAGTACTGCATAGAAACGTTTACAATGGTGGCTATGGTAATAGATAAATCTGATTTTTAGCAACTGCAGTAGGCTTACATTAAAATCCCAAATTATGTACTTGAGCACACATCACAACAGAATTTGGCTTTAATTCAATATTCATCCTGGATGAAAGTCATTAACAGTAATTATCTCTAGGAACAATTTTCATGAGGCTATTCCAATTTTCAGTGAGTGTCCCTTCTGGAAAAAAAACTCCTGAAGTATGTTGAGACCTTTTTTCACCCAAATAATTATTATTTGCTAAATTCCTCTTTGTTGGTATTATCACAGAAATCATGGCGCTGCCACAGATACTAGATTTTCATGTTGACTTTCTTTTTATATTGCATGTAATACTGTCTCCAGTACTTGCACGTGAATTTGTCGATACCGCCAAGGGAATAAATGTATTGTGATTCAGACAATGATTGTGAAACTTGATATTGTGGCTGCATTTACAGAGAGTAAAGAGTGACTCGATGCCCTGTCGTGCTGCTCCGGGAATGTCTTTGGTGCAGCCACTGGGCTTTGGCCACAGGCACGACCCATCCGGCATCAGTTCACGAGTCCTTTCAACTCTGTCTGCAGTGCTCGTCTTCATCGAAAATTATTATGGTCTGACCAGCAGGTGGAAGCAGAGAAAAAAAACCTCTCAAAGACTCTTGCGTGTTTCCATGCTGTTCACAGAGAAGCTGTTTTCTTCTAAAATTGCAAACCATTAGGGGATATAAAATACTGTATAATTTCGGTGAGTCTTGCATCTGGTCCATAACAACCTGATCGGTGCGATTTTTAAAACAGCTTCCTCTGTCATTGATCGTTACCAGTGGGGTTTTTTTCTTTGTTTCCTTTTCCCCTACTTTTATGCATCATAAGCAACAGGAAAGCGAATTTGTGCTTAGACCCTATGTTTTGCATTGCTGTTTATTAAATTGAGTTGCCGTTTCCCTGAAGCATAAAAGATCTTTGTTAAGCATCGGGCACAACCTTAGATACACAGGTTCCGTATTTAGTCAAGTCTGCTGTGCTAAAAAAGGTGGGAATGTCAAGATCAGATTTAGTTGTTTAGGACCCTGTGATATCTCTCTTAAAGCTATTTTATTTTATTTTTTTTTAATGAATGGATGCTTGTCTACTAGGAAGGGCTGAGGTGGGCTTTGAGTTGTGGTACGTGGTCAATCAGGACTGGAAATTCCCCTCTATAGGCCATGTTGCCCTCACATAAGCTTGTTTTCTTTGTTGAGAGTTGCATTTTTGACACTTTGATTTGTGTGGCAGATACTTGGTGATGTCTCATAGTGCTGTGAATCTCATAAATTATGCATATGGGTAGGTACCAGTTATTTAAATCATGGTGGGCAGTTGCAAAGCAATGGCCAGTTCAGAAATACAAGTTACTATTTACCGTTGTTCTAAGCCAGTATAAGTTGGTAATGCAATCTAAATGCACATCGTGATTCTTTTCTCCATGGTTTAATTCCTTTGTAACTTCAATAGATTTTGGCTTTATAATTTCCAAATATTGGCAGTGTTTGCAGAGAGGGGGGGAAAAAACATTATGAAAGGAAATAAATACAGAAATGTAATGCTACATGCATAATAAAAGTGCATTTAAGCTTTAACATGTCATATAATCAATCAGCCATTTCATATACTGATGTCTTTCTGAGCTCAAGCACTTTAAAGGGGAGTATCAATGTGAAATCTAGAAAGAGAATAAAGATCCCAAATCAGGAAGCAGTTCATTGGTTTAATGGGTCTTTCTGTCTCTCTCTGTGTTAAATGCTCCATGCTTGAGAATTTAGGAACAGGAGATGACAAACTTCCCTGCCATCAGTCTGTGGTGAAGGAAGCTTTGTGTGTATTTAATATTGGTCGACTGCCTTTCGGTTATAAAAGTTGCAGGTAAAGACCCGGCGTAACTGATGGACACACGGAGGAAGGCAATGACCCTTGCTGTTGAAGCTGGAATAAAATATCAGGTCAATAGATCGTACCATTCTGATTAATCTCTGAAAACCAGATGGGATATTTCTTCCTAGTGAATGATGAAGACTCTTTTTATTCTTAAAACATTTACAGACTTTTATTATTATTTTATACAGGGGGAAAAAAAAAAGTTTCTAACCTTGTTAGTGTCATCTGCAGCATGATAGAGCTCTACTAACAGTTGTTCTTGCTCTCTTAATAAGGGTGATCTTCATATCAATCCTCAGTTTATGAATTGTAATAGAGCTGCTGTAACAGTAGTAATTGGTGAAATTAGTTTGGATGGTTGCATTAATATTCATGCATTCCTGCCACAGCACTGAGCTAATTACTATCTCTTCCTTCTCTATTATGGTGGCAAAACGGGACAGAATAAATCTCGGAGGTTAACTTCTGTGCTGAACGTGGTCACGAGTCTGAGATGCACAAGGTTTCCGCGTGTGGAAGCCATGGCATCACCGGGAATGAGAATTGCGGATGCGTCCCGGGCCAAGGCAGGGTGTCCGTGGGAGCCCGAGAGCTCGTGGCTGTGAGAAGGATGTGGAATTTTGCTTCTGGGGAAACATGAAGTCACGTTGTTGGCTGTAATTATTCCGCAGTAAGCAGAAGAGAGCGGCTGGGAATCTGCGGGGAATACTCCTCCGCATTGGCCTAGATATGGAATAGGTGGTCTGAAAGATTTTTTTATTATTTTTTTTTCCATCTCTAATTTCCATAGTCCTAGAAGATACCAATGAAAGAACTGAAATTTTCCTGCCTGGTTTGATGAGTTTTGCTATAATTTTTTTTTCTTCTCATCGAGATCTGTAAAATGAACATGGAGAAGTTGCTACTCAGGGGATGACAGAAAGGGGACAGAGTCATCCCTTCCTGCGTCACTTAGTAGTTTGTTGCTTTGTTTCAGTATGTTTCGTAATGTCTCCGTAGGTGAGGAGCTCCGAAGCAGGGGGTTTGGGAACACATGGCTGGGGAAGAGTGGCACATTGTACTCAAAACCTATTGGTCCCCAGGGGAGGTTCAAATGGTCCCCCCTCTTGAGGAACCCATGGCAATAGCGTCTGACTTAATGCTGAGCCCCGGAGCACCCGTGCCATGTTCTCCCTGCGGGTGGGAGCCCCGATGGCTGAGGACGTGCGTGGGGTACCTCCAGGAGGATGCAGGGGTGAAGAGAAACTCGGCAAGAGATCTGCAAGGCTTTTGCCACCTTATTAGGGAAAAAAAAGCAAAATCGTTGAGAGGGATGGTAAAAGAGCAAATATAGATAATAGCCCAATCTGTTTCTCCAGCCTGGGAAAAAATAGCAAGTAGCAGTGGAGTGAGGGAAGGAAGTGAGCCGGAGACCATTTGTCTCTTCTGTGACACGTCGTGCTGTGCCAGGCACCTTTCTTTAGAGTGTGACATTGATTTGCCATTTCCCTGTAGTTTGGATGCCTGGAGTAGCAGAAAGCCCTCTCATCCGTACCTGTGCGCAGGGAGTCAGACGTGGTGCCCTGAGCTTGCGGGTGATTAAAAAAATGCAGTACTGCGGTTGGAGTGGCTGTTTCCTTGAGCCTGGATCTCTGCACTAATTAATCTAAGCACTCTATAGGATTGCTCTCAATTATGCAGTGCTGCTTCCTCTCTCTCCCCACTTTCCCACCTGGGGCAAGGTGCGGCAGTCAGGGCTTCCACTGGAGCCGGGATCAGGCTGGGGAAATAGCATTCCCAAGGGTGTATGAGCACCCGCAGGTACTGGGACTCATACAACTACATGGACAATTCTTTTAAAGTCTTTCTTTTTTTTTTTCCTTTTTTCCCCCCCCCCTTTTTTTTTTCCTTTTTTTTTCTTGACACAAAGGGGAAACTACGTGCTTTCACTCAACCGCTTTCACAAACAAATGAATAAATAAAATAAAGTTATAAGTGATGCGAGCCTTTCTGTCGAAAGCTTGAAAGGAAGAAATAAGGAGAAAATGCTATTAGTTCTATTTTTAAAGACTTGAGAACTGCTGGGATACCATGGTGATGGAATCGGTGTCAGCACCTAGATAGATACAAACCTCCTGCATGTCTGGAATAATGGAAGTGGCCCAGGACAGCATGCTTGGAGAAAGTGTTTCTGTTTATCTTCAGCTTTCTGTTATTAAACATGGTGATTTCCAAGCTGTCAGAATGGATGTTAAAATCTTCTGGCATTTCTGGTGATGAAAAAGTCCACAGGAAAACAAAGCCGGCGAATGAAGCAGCACCATGTGGGGTTTCCGAGCGCTCGCCCAGCAGCCCCAGTGAGCGGGGCACACCAGGGAGCGACCAGGGGGAACCCCCCGGCTGCAAACCGCCCAGCCCAGGGTCCTGCGTGGCCCTTGCGCTAGCTACGGTGAGGTCCTGCCCCGTGCCCACATGTGTGACAACAACAGCATCTAAGTTGTAGGCACTGTATCGGTGGACCGTGGCTGCCAACCATTTTGAGTAGCTCCTCAGCAGCTCCAGAAAAGCCCATAAAAACCCAGTGAGCAGCTTGGTAAGCGATGCAGAGGGGAGTTTGGGGGGACCACTGAAGTTTCCAAGCGCAGGGAGGTGGCGAGCGTCCTCGGCAAGGGAGCGGGGGAACGCTGGGGGTCCCCCCTCCCTCCCCGACTGACTGACGGCTGTCATTCCCAGCCATTGACAATAATGTTCCTGCCATTTAATGCCTGCCAGTGAACTGTCTGCTAGCAGCAATGCATAACTAACGAAGGATACTCCCAGAGCACTGTTATTTGGGGTGGGGGGGAAGAAAAGAAAGAGTCTTGAGTCACTCAGTTGTGACCGTATAATGACTCTGTATACAAATTAGATGGATTCACATAGTGCTTATCTAAATTAGGTTGCCATTTTACAATGCTAATTTTCCTGTTGGTTGCTTGTGATACCAGAACGCAGCGTTTCAAAAAAATTCCCGTGCTTCCCGGCTCCGAAAATGTGGCGTGATGCAGTGGCTCAGGAACTGCAGGGTTGGCGTAACCTGCTGAGCTCCGGCGCCGAAACGCTGCCTTGATCCTTTTGAACTGCTTGTAAGGTTGATAACTGTGACTGCAGTAATTAGTAGCAAGTCTACAGATCTCGCTGAAGTATGCACAAGGGGCTTGTTCCTTTGCGCTGTTCTTTTACCCTCCAGAGGAATAAATAACTGGAGGGAAGGGAATTGAAAAGAAATAATAATAAAAAAGTAATGCAGAAGGAGGAAATAAAACCCCCCCTATGCTTATTTCAAAAGCCGACACCTAGGAATCTGATAGACACTTGCAAGATCTCAGTGTAAAGAGGCGGCATTTAAAAAGCTACCAGCATCCTGATAAAAATGCTGTTGTGCCACGGCGTCGGAGCAGGAGGTGACACAAAGGAACAGGAGTCATATGCTGAGTGTTTGAAAAAAAAAAAATCTGGATTTTTATTTATCACTCATGTTTTATTACGGTTTATCGCACAGAAATCAGACAGTCCCAGTTTGCGTCTTGTCTGGGAAAGCGCACGTGAACACTGACATTTGGCGTTCACGTAGATACTTTTTCACTCAAAATATTTTCAAGTGGATAGTAAAGACCCCTTCCCCCTTCCCTTCCCCATCCTCTCTCCTTTTCCCTTCCTTGTCCTGCCTCTTCTTCTCTCCCCTCTCCTCATTTGGTGGACTTGGGGCTGGAAGGGCCAGTCCCTTCTTGCAGCAGCTCAACAACCACAATGGCTTTAAGGCTTCTGTAAACATGGGTCATGGAGCTTGTCTAATTTCTGTCAGCGAGGATGATGTGCTGAGCATTGCCCTGCTGGTCAGGGACTAATGGGGAAAATCACCACCATCAAAACGAGCTCTTCTTCCTACAGACCTTCCAGCATTGCTTAATTTGTTCTGGTGATAGCTGATGAAAACCTGTTATATTCAGTTGTTCAAAATTATCTGACACCCGATGTTTTGCATAAACTTTATTTTCTAAAAGATCTATTCAATGAGAAGTAAAAAAAAAATAAATACAGTGATTTAGGGTACAAACTGCACATGCATAAACATGAGGTGATCTCCAAAGTCATGATGCTCATTTTAATTTGATAAATACAGATGCATGATTATTTGCAGAGCGCCGTTCATCGCAGTGTTAATTTTGTGCATCAGATCTTCAAGCTGTGTAACGTGGTAGAGCTCCATTGAGGCCAATGGCAATTTTCACCAGCTGAGGATGTGATGCTCTACATGCAATTTTTATCTCATAAAAGGGGAAAAAAAATGTGATATCGTATCATTCCTTCTTGCCTGCAGCTTTTCCTCTGCTCTGCCTCAATAGTTCACTTACTTCTTGTGGCTCCTGAAAGTAAACAGGTTTCTCTGTTCTGCTGGCTTGGTGCATTAGCACCTTGCAGGATCAAACCCTAAATAGCGATGAGCACAAGGACTTCCAGCATTAGCAGCCTCTTACATAGAGCCAGGGATCTTGAAATATTTAGTGCTTTCCAGAAATGGGTTCTGCACCTTTTATCTTCGGAGCTTTTCAGGGTCAGAGCGATCTCTCTCATCTTGACGAAGCTCGCTTGCCCTGCGCATGGATCAGCTAAAAAATCGTATGCAAAACTTCAAGACATAACTGCCAGCAAAATCCCTGCAACTGAGAGAGAGTCAAACATGGAAAGAAAGGTTACAAAAATACAAGACTGCCCAGGCAGCCCATTAGTTTTATCTCTGAGAGTTTAAAGCCAACTCATAGACACAGAGATGAACCAGCCAAGAAGCCCATCCAGTGCCAGAGAGAGCCCAAGTTGTTGGGCTGACGAAAAAGGTGTTCCAAATTACGACACGTGGCT
This sequence comes from Chroicocephalus ridibundus, assembly GCF_963924245.1. Taxonomy (NCBI): domain Eukaryota; kingdom Metazoa; phylum Chordata; class Aves; order Charadriiformes; family Laridae; genus Chroicocephalus; species Chroicocephalus ridibundus. The sequence goes on along the minus strand of NC_086293.1, from coordinate 10,088,533 downwards.
CCTCCGGCTGCCATTCAAATTTCCAGACTGCCTGTATCTTCCCTGCTAAAAGAATTGCAGGAAGAAAAGTATCAAGTTTGTTTTGAAACTATTTTAGCATCTGGGTAAAAGTTGCCTTTATTTGCACTTGTTTTTCTTCTCCTTTCATTTCCAAGTATAAACAAGCCCAGCTGTATGCAGCTATGACAGCGCATAGCAGGTCACGTCTATTGTAACAATCCTGCTATCAGGGGAGAAAACAAACCAGACCTAATGTACTTTAGGTGTGCACTTTGCATAGACGTTTTCTTTGATTAACAATTGCATGTAATATCCCGTATATTGAATACTCGCAGCAATTTACACCAAACTTGCACACGTGAAACTTCAAAAGGACACTTGGTGGAGAATTGTGATCCTTTTTTAATGACTGAAAATTATGTTGGTGATGGACTACCATTGGCCAGTCCAGCAAAGGTAAGAGAAAGGCAGATGAGGACTAGGAAAGGTTGTTTTATTAATTGAAAATGGCTATTGGTACGTTTTAGTCAGGACTAGTTTCATCACAGATGTGGATAAGAATTTTCTTGAGGGATGAGAAATTTTCTGTACCATAGTGTTGGTCTCTGCACCTATAAATGTTTGTCACCTATGTGATTTTATAGCAATGCCTAAAATTGCTTGGGAGGGGAATGTTTCTGTTTGGGCAGATTGCTGCCCCAAATTGTATGTATTGCCTTCTTTCAAACTGAAGCTTTAAGTAATTGAAAGTTTGTATTTGGTTCAGGGAAAATCATACATAACAAGGCTGTTAAAGAGGACGAATGATGATAAAAATAATTGCATGAAGAACATAGGAGATTTCTGCAGTTTTCTGTAATCCTTTAAGCGACTCAGTTTACCATCACTCCTTTAGCTCGAGGGATTATTTCAGATCTGTGATGTATTGCCGTGTGAGAGATGAGGCAGAGAATTACATCTGTTCCATCACCCAGCGCCCCTCCAGCCACAGCGGGTCTGGTTGACGGCCGTCAGGCAGTAGGGCATCCTGCTGAGATACGGGCTGGAGGACCAGCAGAAGTCCAGAAAGGAGCCCTGTGTTCCATTGCATGTGGGAATATTTCAAAATTATTTTCATCTGGAAGTGGAAAAAAAAGAGCTAGAAATTCATAATTTCCCATGGGCAGGAGTGCTAAATAGATAGATAAAAAGAGAAATAAATAAGAGGTCATTGAAGAAGAATAGAATTCTGTTGGGTTATGACAGTGAAATCGCGGCGTGGCTGCTGCAAAGAGTTTCCCTAATGGCCAGAGGCTTTTCCTGCTGGTCCCAGTGTCTGGGGGGAGTTTGGTGTCTCTCTGGACGGGGGGCCACAGCTTTGGGGCATTGGGCACCTGGTACCCAGGCTCCGGGACTGGCTCTGCCGCCAGCAGCTTTGCCGCGTCAGGGAGTGGGATAAAACTGATCCTCCCCTCTCTGTTTTGGCAATATTGTTTGTCTTTTTTTTTTTTTTTTTTTTTTTTTTTTTTAAAAAAAAAGGCTCTATGATCCCAGCCCTGCAGCTGCTTCTGGCTGTTTCTTCTTGCAGAGAGCTCACTGTGGGCCCCTTCCCTCCCCTTTGCTCTGGGCTTGCTGCAGCGCGAGGGAAGGAGTTGGTTGCCCCTCTGGTGTAGTTTTCATCAGGGCGCCAAAAGCTCTTAGAGACCTTTAAAAAAAAAATATATATATTTCTATATCTGGTTGCTACTGCATGTGTCTAATAACATGGCCCTTAGAAAGCAATTTGGATTAATTAGAATGTCCGAGCACTTTTGCGATAAAGACATGCCGAGTAATTATCCAGTGTCCAGAATAATCTATCGAGCTTGTGAAGTTTAAGTCTGAAAATTATTCTCCCCGAAGTATTTGTCTTTCTAGCTGTATTTCTGTTATTAAATTTGTTTTCCCACAAGTTAGATAAGAAGAAATGTAATTATTTAGCTGGCGAGCTTAATGTTGAGGTGAAGAAAACCAGTGAAGGTAAAAGTGTGATTGCCTTGTGTTTTTCCTGTAATAATACATAAATATTTATATACATGTAGAATTACATGGTGATGATGCACTTTGTAAAAGGCTAGGGATGAAATATAAGGAAATAAAAGGTATAGATATTCATTGAAACTTCAGTATGTCCTATAATTCTTGTATATGTAGTCGAAGAAATGTCAAATGCAGACTTCTCCCATAATTATAATCCATTCTCACTTACATCTCTTCTTGCCGCATTTCCTCGCTCTCCTTTATGCCCAAAGTCTGTGTCCTGAAGGACCTTGTTCTGTTTCTTATGCTCAGAGGACACAACAGGCCTTTTTACTTGTGATAATGTTTATTTTGGATTAAAGAAAAAACAGGAAATCAAAGGCAGTCTAAATATAATCAGCCAGTCTCACTGGTGGAACTCATCCCCGCAGCCGGGGTCAGCACAGTCTCCCTACAGAAGTGCCTCTTCAACTTTCCAAAGGAATATTAAATGCTGCCCATGACTGTCTTATTTCCAAGGAGTGAAGTTTCGCCCTTGTGGGTGCCGAAGGGGAAGCAGAGCATTTCAGACTGTCTGAGCGCTCATCTCAGCAGTCCCTGCCTCCGCCTCCCACACGGTGCTGGTCCCTGGGGGATGAACAGGCGATGCCTCCGCTGGAAAGCCAAGGGACAACAGGTGGTGGAGTCGGGCATGATGGGCAGTGCTGGGACACGAGGGTCTGGCAGCCAAGAAGAGCTCTCAGGAGAAGGTTGTGACTGCAGAGGTCCATGTGTCGGTTGCCCCATGCTGGGGACGATGCCGTGGGACAAGCAGCTGGGGTGTGCGGGGACCACAGGGCACACAGCTCTGCTGGGGGATGGACCTGAATTGTTTGGGGATGAGTTTGAAGATGACGAGTTTATGGAGAAAGAATCCAGAGGGCAGCGCTGTGAGCATTTCCAAGGAGAGGTAAAGCTCTCGGGGTGAGGGAGGAGGAAAACCGGGTGGGGATATGATCACAGATGCTGAGATGACGGACTCCCCAGGAAAGGATTGCGGTCCTCTTAATCAGATATGAGTTCCTACCTGATGCAGCCCATGTCAGCTGGTGCTGGAAAGCTGTAGTTCACCAGGACAGTATCCTTTAGGGAGACACCCAGCCTAGCTGCAGTGATTTCAGGTGACAGGAAGCTTATTGTCAAAGTCTGGAGTTTTTCAGTGCCTGGGGTTTTCCTGTCTTCACTTGTCGGGTGAGGGAGCAGCGGGGATGCAGCTGCATTGCGAGCTGCAGGAGGTGGGATGGGGCCAGGCATCGCAGAGCCTACGGCCATTGGGCTTCCTGGGCCTGCGGGGACCAGGACCTGCTCCCCGGCTGCCTGCCTCTTCCCACCCAGCTGGTTTGGTTGAAAACCCCTAAAACTGTCAAAGCTGAAAACTGAAAACAAGTGCAAGCTTGCTTGAAGCCAGCATCTTTCCCCTGATTACATTTCAGAGCTCTGAAATAAATGTCGCGTTTCAGTGAGAGGTCGGGGGACTGGCACCGTACCTGTATCCTTCTCATGCAATTTGTAGTTCAAGGTTAGTCCTGGCGGTGGTTTATGGAGCTCATCTGTTTACAGCAAACCTTTTTGCATTAAATTTCTCTTGCCACAGGTTAACAGCAAGATTTTTCCTCCAGTAGAATTGTCGTTGCTGCAGCAGGTGATAACTTCTAATAGATACAAATAATTGATCAAGGATTTTGTTACAGAGGCAAACTTTAATATCCCAGACCACTGCTTTTTAGCACTAATGAACACATCTGAACAAAAGGCTTGTAAGTGCCGTTCTTAAATGGAGACTGCTCCAGATAGCTGAGATTGAGAACACGTTTGTATCACATCTTTACTGAAGTTGTATATAGGAATTTCGTGTTCACCACGTTACTTGTAGGGGATATGAGATAAAAATACATAGTTGTGTTCTTCCCCACACACAGTGTTTTTCCCTTACTATAGGGAACAGTTTTCTGCTGTAGGTACTGGCTGCCACTGAAGCTCAGTGCATCTGAGATGCTCCGAAATGCTCCTCTGTATTTCATAATGTAAAAGACAGCAATTTATGTCAGTAAGAAAAAGAGAAAATAAAAGAACGGACAAGTTAGATTTTATCCTTGAGTTCATTTAGGCCATAACTTGTCTCTAGCAATTGTAGGAATCAATTTACGACAGGAAGGAAAACTAACACCGTGCGTGCAGTCCCGGGATAATCTGCTGTGTGTATTCAATCCCCTCCTGATTGCTACCACTGAGTATTAGACATGTGAATAATATTCAGGATGTTAATCGGTAGCCGTGACACGTTTCCGTATTCCTGTAATCCCCACGCGCGGTGCCGTGCATGGATACTAGTGCTCCTGGCAGCATGTCGGAGCGTGGTGGGCTCCCGAGGAGACCCTGGGGCTTACGGGAAGTTTGTGCTCCGTGACGCCACCAGAGACGCTTGTGGCAGCGATGCCGTTCCCATAAATATGGGCTGATGTGGTGAGATGGGGAGGTACATCGCTTTGTTCAGAAGTGAGGATTAGTTTTGCCGCTCTGGATTCATCGTTTCCAGTTTGGAGTTACTTAACCATGGTTTCGCCCTGGGCATCATCCGCAGTCAGTGCAGACAGAGCCATTTCCCGGACAGCGGGAAAAAGTGAAGAAACTTCCTGAAGCGTGTAGGGATGAATGACCAGAACTGACGCGAGAGATTCAAACAGGAGCTTATACGTACTCTTTTTAACCCACAGGTTCCCTCTTGCCTCAACCTTTTAATAATATGTCAATCCAAAATGGAATAGTTCCAGCGTAAACAAAACCATTCAGGCAACCCCAGTATGTGAGCACCTCAAAAAAGTAGGTTTTCGTATTACGTGACACATTTTCAAATGCAAAAATAGTTCCAATATTATGTGGAAGGAAATAAGGAAAGAAGTGAGCTCCAGAAACCCTGTTTAAAGCACCATTTTACTGCTTGAAATGCAGCTGATACCCTTGCGGGGTTTTGGTAGAGGAGGTAGGGGAGCGGAGCTGGAGGAAGTCTTGCCCTGAAGACTCTCTGTTCAAATGAAGACCACTTGGAGACATTGTTATGAGTATAGATTCTTAATTTTGCAATATCTGTTTAGTGAAAGTCATTCACAGGAACTTAGTTTTTCTCATGATACTTAGCTGCTTGCTGAAAGTTTAACTAATGAAATTGTAACAGATAAGTTCATATTGACAGATTTTAGATGCGTTATTCTGTAAATACAAGAGGGCCATAGGCTTTATTCTCCTTGACTAGAAAGACGCTTTACTATATTGAAAATTTAGGAATAAATATTCAAATCACAGCCTTATTTTCCACAACATAAACACGGATGCTCGTCGAGAAATGCAATTATGAGATATGCTCAAATACTAACTCGACGGCTTTCATTTAGTCTAATAACTAAGCTTTGAAAGATGATTGTTTCATGTTGTACCGCATCGCAATTTGTTTCCGCTGTAGTGGGTTTGTGTGTGTCTGCGTGTATTACTTTCAGAAAACTATGTTATGCTATTGAGCTTTTCTGTATTTCAGCCTCTCTGCTGAATAAGTCTTTACTGTTGTCTTGATCGGGCTACTTCTAAAATCAATGAGATTTATACTTGCAGATTAAAAACCTTTTAAAATATGCATAGACAATATAAGGTTCAATTATATGTTTGCGATGAATGGAGGAATGTGTACACATAAATAAAACATAAAAGCTGCTTTGCTGTGTTTATCTTCTGGTTCTGATTTATTTTCAAAACAATTGGAATTTGTGAGTCCGTATTGGGATGTGTGAGCTCCAGTCGCTGCAAGCGTATTTATGCTTACATATATACTTGGCATACATACATCACTTTGTCTGTTACAGGGTCTGACTTCTCAGTTTTTGGAAATGCAGACAGTGTATGGAAATGGTAGACATAAAAGAAGAAGAAAACAAAATAGACTTACTCTTAGCAATGTGGTACATTTTTGCATTTTTGACACAAGTTATTTTGTTATCGGTAGTATTTAATGGACAGACCTTAGTTTCTTCCCTTTGAAATACCATTCGCTGTTTTATCCACTGGAGATATCGCTTATGCTTTCTTAGGCTGTGATAGAAATAAACAACCCCAAACGTAGATTCAGTCTTAGCACAAACTCAAAGAATACAGAATATACCTCTTCTAAACTTGTTCATGCTCCCTCTTTCATACAATAACGTTGTAATTATGTTTTAGACATTGTGGTGTGTCATGGGACAAAAGTGTGGCAGAATATCCACACGTGCTATTTGTAGGCTGAATTTAAATCACAGCGTGATGTTGAAAAGACTATTGCTGCATAAGCAGCTTTGTTGTACCATATGATTACAAAAATGTGGCCATTAGAAAGGTTATAGGGTCCCTGTACTCCCATCACCTTATGTGAGTTCAGCTAAAAATTGCCTTGAAGTATTAGCTCATAACAGACAAGATCCTTTGATGCTTTGTTAAGATTTCAAATTACCTCTAGCAGAGTGCCATCTACTATTTTAATGCTGCTCTCAAGCTTTCATTCTACCAGGGCTGGAGTTAAAATATGAAGAGCTGTGCATTCTTGCATTGCAATGGATGGGCAGTCACCGCTGATATTTTAACTGATGTATCCTAGGAGGAATATTCTAGTTAATATTGTAAAATCAATGAATATGCACTAGTATATATAAATGTGCTGTGCTGGTCATAGCTCATCCACAGGATCTGCAAACCAGTACAGCTTTATCGCCGTGCTAGCTTATAAGCAAGCCAGCTAAAATTCTTAACAAGTTAAATATTTCACTGAAAAATATTAGGTGCTGAAGTTACATAATGGTACATGTTCCTTTGTCTTTATTATCAATAATCTCTCTGGTGCAGCAGATAAATATTTCTGTTTGCGGGCGGGAGCTGTAGGAGGTTCCCTGTCCCTGGATGTGTTTGTCGTGTCAGCTGGGGGGAATTCTGGCTTCTGTCTGTATGTCAGGACAGACCCAGCCTGCATGGGGGAAGGAGCCTGTGCCGCCTCCTGCCCGCATCAGGGGAGGTGCGAATGCATCTCAGCGACGTGCGGAGGGATGGGGGCGTTCGGAGTCTGCCGGCCCTCGCCCACGCGCATCGCCATCGCAGGCGCCATCGCTGGCAGGGACCGGCTGCACGGCTCCTCCGCTGCTGGAGGCAGAGTTGGCTTCAAGGCAGCCCTCCCTCAAAATAAAGAAGGATCTTTAGATATCTAAGGCTAGAAATAATAATAATTAAAAGTGTAATTTGAACTTTGAATTTAATATTATTATATCAAAATATAGCTAAACCAAGAGAAATTAAAATGTATATAATATACATTAAAACTAATTTTACTTCTGAGAAGCGATCACTTAGAAGTGACCTTCTTCATGATCACATAAATGTAACTTTACGCCCAACGAGGAACTGTACACACAAATCAGGCAAGCACGCATCTAAAAATCTTTTTCCATTTCAGTGTAAATTCAAATACTGATTCTTGGTCATTTTTTTGCAATTTTTTTCAAGGAAAGTTTTGAAACAAATAGAAGTCCCAAGGTGTGGCAATTTACTGGAAAAACTAACAATTCAGATGATACTGGTTGTTCTTGCAAACAGACCTACAAACAAAAAGAACCAATTTTTTTATGTTGTTGCAGGTGTGCTGTAACACAACAGCCAAGAAATGTTAAGGAACGTGACGTCTTTTGATACGCAGAGGAACATATTTTTGTCTCTAAAGGAGCAGTCTTCAATATGCATGAAGCTTTTGTGTCCAAGCTACAGCATAGACCGAGATTTTTATTTAAGTAATTCTCTAAAGGGCACAAAGTGAAAGAGCAGCTGAATTCCACTTGGGCCTCACCTATTTCTAAAACAATGTGCAACATTGACAGTGGTGTTGAAATCCTGTTCTGCCTTCCTCAAAGCTGTGCTATTTTTGTAGCAGCAGTACAGTGGGAGCTGTGCTTTTTGGCACAGCTTGGTCCAAAGGTTTGAATGAATTATTTTTAAGAATCAGAAACTTTTTGAATTGGTTCATAGACCCTGCTCAGAGGAGCTTGATTATAAAGAATACTCTTTGCCCATGGAAAAGGTTATTAGACTGTTAACTGTAAAAACGGCACTTACTGGAGCTGTAACTCTCAAAACGTTCAGCAAAGTAGGTTATATCCATATTGCCTCTTCATGCCTTTGTTTGCTTCTCCGTTTGCAGTAGGTCTTCGGGCAGGTCTTGGGTGACTGTGTGTTTCATATGAAGGTAACGTGGGTGGCCTTGCCTTAGGGACAAAAACGCTTTACTCTGCCCACTTCACTCCTGTACCTCCTCCTACTGGATAATAGATCAGTGCGACTGATACGACTTTTTCTTTCTCTAGTTTATTGATTGAAATGTTTTTCCTGCCTTGTGGCAGTGTGGAAGAGCCAGGACGAGCTCGCTGGTGGGGTGGAAGCACGTCAAAGCACCCGCAGGCACAGGGAATGTGAGAGCCTTGCTCTGAGGGGAAAGCAGTGTCATGGAAGAGAATGTTTTTTTTTAAATTCAGTTACGCCTTTGTAAGAAGAGAAGTGAGGCTGTAGGTTCATTATAAATTGACTCAGTACAATAATTTGTATATTGCGGCCACTTGGAATGCATTTAGCGAGACACAGGTGTCTGTCTTCCCCTGCCTGAGCACCCCAGTGCAGAGTTGGACAAATGAAAGTATCAATGATGAAAGTATAAATGGACAATTCTTAATCCACAATATGTAAATTTGTTGAGACAGTGTTATGTCCTTATTTGTTAGAAGGACAGTATTATTTCCAGCCTTATAAGCAGATAAAATGCTTATTTTAGTGCTAAGACTAATTTTCATTAAAATTGTGGATCCAGGTTTCAAGATCCAGGGGCCTCTTACCATTTAAAAGCTAAGAGATCACCTCCTATTTTGCAGCTATAAAAGCCCAAGCGATGCCAGAAGCTCATCGTTGTCACAAGTAGACCTAGTTCTAGGCACAGGTCATCAGGATGAAGTATAGGGACGTTTCATATTTACGGATACCTCTCATTTTACTATGTGTTCATAATTTTTTTTTTTCGTCCTGCTTTCTGTCTGAGTTGATAAAGTGCTCCTATGAGCCATGTGGACAGTACTAATTGCTGTAATTATTGTTCCCTTAATTGCTACGATTATTTTTTCTGGAGTAATTCGTAGAAGTACTTCTGATTCTAGACAAGGAAGCAGGAGAGACCTTGTAGACATGGAAAATACTCCCAGCTTGCCAATACTATTCAGGATGTCTTTCCACTTTAGTGCTATGATAGTTATGCTAGGGATGAAGGTTGATTTATGTGCCTGGAACGGGGCTCTTTCATATGCTCTTTTCAGGTTTGAAATGAATTAAAAAATAATAAACACATTCAATTAGAAAGCCAGTGGCAGTTATATTTTGTATTTGAGAAAGCCAAAGTAGCACTGGAGGTGTTTGTTTCAGTAATGGATTGCATCCATTATAATATTGGTAATCAAGGAGCTGTGAATTTTAAAGGGTCCTATTAACCAGAGCCATCGCTCTGGAAGCACGACGGTACAGCACGTTGCTCCATATTGTCAGGGCGTCAGACCAGCGGTGCATCGCTCTCCTAACAGCTCGGTTAAGGTCTGTTACTGCTCTGTTCAATTACAGTAAGTCCTTTAATAGGACTGGCCTTCCCTCGTAATTTCCACCCAACAATCTGCATGGAGCTTCTCATGTTTATTCATTATGTATTGAAACTGAAGTCTGTGCTGCATGGCAAGGCAATTCAGTGAGATGAAATTACAGATAACTTCTTGTAGTTCCCCGTGTTCTGTCAGTCCATTGCCCTTCCCGACACTACTTTATTCTCCTATTGCTGCCACTCTTGAATTATCTGGTACTGAGAGGTCCACACAGCAGTGACCTCGTCCAGCTTTTCATTGACGATTTGTCAAGAACACCTTTAGTTCTCCATATATATGGAATTTTGCCATCCCACTTGGAAACTCTTACAAAACAGAAATTGCATGAGGTTTGGGAGCTCCGACATGGGTCCTCAAGTGCAGATGCTGAGCGCTTTTGAAAATCTCTCCTTTAAAATGCTTTGGAAAGTGGGATTTACTCTGATTGACATGTTTGTAGGCCTTGTGGTCTGTAAGGTCAAGGTGAGAGCAAACCCACGCATCTATTAGCTGAAGTCCTAATTCTGGACAAGTAGAGGGAGATATAGCTCACACAGTGTGGTGAGGCTTGGAGGAATGGGCCAACTTGGATAGAGGCAAAATTCGTGTACATGAATCATGTATTGGGTTTATTTTCTTAGTGTTTCTTTTGTTGCTCTTGAAGATATTTCTGTTTTATTAAATGCACTTCTCCTCCTCGAGGCTCAGCTTCTCATTTGTATTTGATGTTGTTTATATTTGTATTTCTGTACCTTATGAAATATCTATCCAATTCCCTTGTAGGTGATTGTGTTGATCTCTAATACATCATTAGGAATTCACTGTGGGATAAAATAAGAGAGGTGGTGATGTGAGCAAACAGGACCTTGTTTGAACACCGGTAGCTTTAGTAATTTGTAAACAGAGAGAGAGAAACTGAGGTGAACTGTAAATAGATTAATGGTTTTGAAAATTTTCCGTTATACAAATGCCCTTCTTTAGATGTGCTGCTTCTGTTCACTGCTCAGAAGAATTTGCGCTTGTGGTGTGACTTTTGCACGCAGCAACAGGTTTGCCATATGTAAACACCTTATAGACTATGGCAGAGCTGTGCAGAAATACTCCCTATTGCTCTTAAAACTTTTTTGTTAATTGTTTTGCCTCATTTTCTAATTGTCAACTCTTGATTCTTGAGTATAAAAACCAGCTTGAAATGCACTACTTCTAAAATTTCATCATAAAACATAATAAGGAGGGATTATCAAAGCACTTCAGAAGGTTTTGTTCTTGTCATTACCTAAAACCGTTGGGAATATTATTCCCTAGGCTCTTAAAAGCCCTAGAGCGAGAATGGCAGTAATATTTGTTTTCATATGCACCTTCCAGGACAGAAATAGGGCACATGCTGCTAGATTGACACCTCCAGAAAATCTACCCAAAGCTACCGATTTAGGAGCGTTTAGTTTTCGGAAGGGCTGGCGAGGAGGAGAGCGAAAGCAGAGATGTTCTTTGTTATCCGTACCCCGCCGTCGATGGGCTGCCCGGCGTGCCACGAGGCCACCCACTGCTGCAGGGCTAGCGAGAGCCGAGGCCCTTGCACCACCCCATGGACATCAGCTCCCGAGAAATGGAGGGAGCTCGAATTCCCCCTCCAGCCAAGTGGGAATCAGCAGGAAGATTCATTCCTATTATCTTTGCAAGCTTTGAGTCATTATCTGATCTTATTTTATATCTCCGGTAACATTTTCTTCCTGTTCGGAACAATGTGAAAATGAAGAAAGCGTAGAGGAGTTTTGCCCAGAGAAAACAGCTAGTTAGAAACTTCAAATAATCTTAACTCAAGGCAATGAAAACAATTATATGCAGCTCACAGGATGCTGAAGCTGTTTGTTATGTAATTTGAGATGTAAATGGTGAACAAAGAGTAGTTGTACTAACTGATGATTAAATCCTGACATGATAAATTTCTACATGAATAAAATCTGAGACCTAAACAGATTCAAGATTGTTAGTCATCCATCAGTTCACACCAAAGAGTTTTGCAGCCAAGTGAAAAGGCTTCAGGCATCTTATTTTTGTAAAGTTAAGTTATTGGCAGGATTTTGCAATTTGTGTAGACTGACACTGCGCTGCCACATGAGATGAGTTCAAGAGGCTTTATCAAAGTAGGGTATTTTTTTTTTTTTCTATTTTCAGGAAATCGTATCAATAAAACTTAATAGGAAGTTGAAAGTAAAAATGCAGCAAACTGTGAACTTAATATTACCCTGGTGGGAGCTCATTAATATCTCAACAGGTATACTCATGCATTATCTTAATTGCACATGGGCCTTAGGGAAATTGCCTTTTCTGAAGTTTTTCTGACTACTGTCATTTGATGAGTCGGGTTCAGATGCACCATTTTATTAATTTTTTAATAAGTTACCGAGGAGAAGGTAGCCTGATTCAATCACGTTTGAAGTAGCATAGTAACAATAATTAGTTTTATGGTTGCACTGATTTGCGAGGTTCTGGCCGTGCGGGTGGATTTGCAGGCAGAGGTGAGGCGGGGGTGGGCACGAAGCCCAGTGCTTCTGGCAGTTCCTGCAGCTCCAGAGAGGGCTGGTTTGGCTCCTGGCACTGGGTCTCGTGCGCGTTTCCAGTTGAGAGAGTTGGGTGTTAGCAAGGAGTTTGCCACTTTCTCTTGTTCTGCTTGAAAAGAAGGGTCTGTAGAACAGGGAGAGGAGGAGGACATGGGATGAGGCGATCAGACAAAATAAGTTTGAAATGAAGAATTGGAGCAAGTTTGTATTTCAGTTGCTTTTTACTCTGAAGTACACAGTTCCAGACCGGATGTTGGCAGATGTTTGATGTTGCAGAGAGTGACTTAGGAGACCATCAGAGGGATGTGTTGGTCCTCGGTGTGTTCTCTGCTGTGGTTTTTGGTGCAGCTGCTCACAGACAGGCCCAGCGTTTCAGGAAGACAACCAAGTGTCATCCAGTGAGAGCTTTTCATTTACAGAAGAAAATGAAATAAATGAAGAATAATGTACAATGTTAAAAATAAATTAACATTAATTAATCACTGACTAATGCAATGTTCCCAGCATTAATCATTCACTCTTACTGTAACCAGAACATCAGCCATGCAAACGACATGTAAAACTCCGGGGTGAGATGCTTGCCCTTGTCCTGTAAACACAAAAACTGCCTTCAGGAAAATCTGCCGCCCACGTGGGTGATCTGCTCACTCATCTGCCGGTACTCGAGTGTCCTTCAGAAAGCTCCAGCTCCAGCCGTGCCCGGTTATGGTGGTGAAGGCTGATGCCTCTTCTGCAGACGCTGGCTGCTGTGCAGCACAGGAAGGAGGAGCGCAGGCTGTTCCCCCTCCCAGCCTTCCTGTGTAAGGGCCGGGGGGATTTTTATCCCCTGTGCTGTACGGATCACAACTCTTCTGCCAAGATGTTAGAGCCATTTGGAAAGCAGACTGTAATTCCCTGGAGCTTTTTGATGTTTCAAACATGTTTCTGAACAGAAAGCAGGAAAATGTGATGGAAGAGAAAGCTTGTTTCTTTAAACTGAAGTTTTCAATGTTGAGATATCAATGGCAAGTAGCAGATTTTACCAAAATGAAAGGAAATCAGTTAAGAGACAGAAAATATTTATCTGATTAATTAAAAGAACCAACAAAAACCCAAACAGCCTCATTTAAAATACTCTGTTCTGTGATCCTGACATGAGGTCATTGTAGTGCTTGCTGCGTTTGTTGACATCCCAGTTCTTCCCGTGGCAGCAGGACACGATGTCTCAAACTGAACCCTTGCAGGACCAAAAGGAGAATGAGTATGGCTTAAGAGGAGCGATGTGTTGAAAGACTTGTAAAAATGGGGAAACCTATAAGAAAGGGGGAGTACAAACCTTTTTATTTTGGTGCTATCTACTTAGTGTGTGGATAAACTTCCAATTTTTCATGTGGTTAGAGCACGGCGCAGGGCAGCCAGTACTGTCAGATGGCTTTTGTTTGCCAGCCTGAACCACATCAGTAGCTTTCTAAAACCAAAACAGAAAGAAGGCTAGCAGTGATCGGTACATCTGAGAGGACGTTAGGGGACATACTAGGTAGTAGTAGGACTACATTTATGGTCATCTTTACTGTTCAGTCATCCCTGGCATCGTACTGCAGCTTGTCCTGCCTTTCGCTCATTCATCTCATGTCTGTGCGTGAACTTCTCATTAGTGGGTTGATGGTTCAGCAGCTTTCAGCAGTGCTAAACGATGTTTTTACACACTGATCAGGGTGGAGAAGAGTTGTTTATGAAACGTCCAGCCATTTAGCTGCAGTTTTACATGGGTAGCTTCACTAAGGGTTTTTTCTGCACCCTCAAGGCTGAAGTCCAGCCTGAGTGCATCCAGCCACTGCCCTCCTGGCCCCTGGGGCAGCAGCTTTGCTGGTGGTGTGAGCGGGGAGGCTCCAGCCTCCTGCCCCGAGTGAGAGGTCTGGTCTAGGCTTGAGAAGCGCCAGCAAGTGCTCAAAAAAGGTTGAATTTTCATGATCAGAGAGAGTAATCAAATTCTAGCCCTCCTTCTTGTTCTCCCTTGGCCTCCCTTCACCCCCTTGCATGGTGAGACCATCTTCATCGTCTTTGGGAACAGAGAACTCTGACGTTTGGCCAGCTTGGGGTTGGGTCTTGATGAATTGGGTCAATCCATTTTTATTTTCAAGTGTACTTCAATGTTCGCAGGAGGTGAAGGTGTGTGTCTGTGGGCTTACCCCGTGAGCAGCCATCAACGCGCAGTAGCAGTGTATGTTGTCCTTTGGATGTTGGTGTGATGAGCGTAAGCTCCGTGCTCTTGGAGAGGAGAGGGAGCCTGGCCATTGAGATTTGGCTGGTGTTAACGTGCCATTGTGTTTCTCAAACTAAAGTCACTCTTGGTAAAAACAAACCAGTAACACAGAGGAACATATGGTGTGAAGTACGGGAGAAAGCTTTCTGGCTGAGTCCGTGGGAGGTTTGTCCACATCCAATTGGATGTGAACATTAAAAAACAAAGAGAAGAAGAAATGCTGAATTGTTAAATTTTAGCTGATGCAAACATGTTCAGTTTGGACATCTGGGATGCCGCCTGCATGCACGGGAAGACGTGTGGGAAGGGAAAACATCTTTTGTAGGTGTCTGGCATACAGGACAAAGTTGAACTCTGCAGTCTATATTGTATCCATTGAAGTACTTTTCTCCCCATATTTGGACAAAATCTTACGAAAATTCTACTCCTCGTACATATAACTTCACGTTGCTTTTAGATATCCTGTAAGAAATGTTGGTAAAAAAAACCTCAATATATGCTTTGTATACTGCAAATGATTGGAACAGCCAGAAGTGGTTAATATTTTATGGACAGAGGAAAAAGACTAGAAACCCAAAAAGTCTCCGAAGTAATATAAGCAATGGAGCAAATTCTGTAGAAGCTTTGCTTTTTGTAAATGTGCAGAACATGCTCCTTTTGATTTTTTTTTAGTTGAAAAAGCAGTTGTTGGCATGTTGAAATACAAACACTCGCCACAGGTAAAAATTCATGTTTCACCCTTTCTTTTATTTATAATTAAAAAACCATCACTCGGCTATCAGTACGGCTCTGTGTGTGGGACTGTATGTTGTCTACCTGGTGCTTGTCTAATTAATAACGGGTAAACAGCACCCATAAAGTCAGCCTGGTTAACTGTTCCGCTTAATATGATACCATCCAATGAATAGATGAATTAAGCTGATAAGCAGCTGAGCAAGCTCCGCTAACTGCTTTGTACAAATGAGAAGAGAGCGATCCTAAAATGTCACCAGTCATTTATTACAACAGCAATTGCAGGCACAGACAAATTAGGTATTTCAATTATTTTTGATGGCCAGGGTGCCCGGCATTCTCTGTGCAACCGCTGTAGTTGGTGTTAGCTGAAAGTCATCCCTAAGGTAGATTAAAAATAAAGAACCCTGATAAATTGGTATAATCGATCTATTTGTCTTTGAGAGTGGTCCCCAAGCTTTGCTGGCCCCTGGGCGAAATACTGAGCAAGTAAATCATGTACCAGTGGTGAACACCACGCTGTGTCTGCCCGGCAGCCTCAATTTTAACTTTTTTAATTTTCTGTGACTGGAGCACTGGAAGGTCTTGCTGGCGACGTGCTGTCCGCATGCCACAGATCTAAAATAAATCTGGTAAGGCTTTGTAGAGGACTTGCTGTCTTGCATTAAAAAGCTAAAGCATCCCAGCTTTCAGCTTGATTAGCCACCTCGCTGGCTCTAAAACCAGCGGACGTGCAGAGGGGTGACACAACGCATCCAAAGAAAAGACTGTGCCAAGTGACGGGGGATTCAGTTCTCCGGCATCCACAGTGACAGCTCCAGCACCTGCTGAAAGTTAAAGTGTTCAGGTTTAATAATTCATAGCAAGTAAGAGTGGTACTGCGCCTGGGCCTTGGTTCAGCATGCTGCTGGGGCAGGGTTCCCGCCGGGGCAGGGCTTGGAGCAGGGGCCACGAGCTGCGTTTCGCTCTAGGCTGATGCTGAGTGAAGCTACTCAGATCTTATGTAAGTCATGGGCTATGGTTTATAAAATAACAGGAGATATTACCTTTAAGAAGAGGAACATGCTTCAACAAATGTCGGGGTATTTAATAATTATGGATGGTTTGGATAAGTTCACTTATCTTTTGGGTCTTCAGTCTGCTTTTACTCTGCTGTAGAAGTTGTTAATGTACATACAGACGTACAGATGTAGTGCGTATCCTATGCAAGTGCCGAGTTTGCTCTCATCTGCTACTGACCTCTGTGGGAACCGTAGGCGCTGAGCCCTTTGCAGTATTGAGCTCAGGGAAAGATAATGCTTATTCTTCTGAGAAGGCAGAAGAGCTAATAAATACTTGTAGGAATGCTCTGCAGAGACAGAATATGAGAATGCAGAAGATGCTTGTACTGAGGCATGAAATACTGACCTTTCTGCAGTCTAGAAGTCCCAAATCATTATATATGATCATGTTTGTGTATATTGCAAATCTTTTTTTTCCCTCCTTGGCATCTCAAGTGGGAATTATGGCAGGTTCCTTAATTTAAGGAACAGTCCCAGACTGTTACTCAAACAATTGCATAATGTGTTTGGGGATTAACATACTGTCAGCTTGATAACTGTTTAGGGACCTTTGTTATCAAGGAGAAAATAGCCCTGAACAATATTCTGGTCTCCTGTTATAGCAAGTAACTGTCAGCCCCCTTCGTGCTCTGCTGTGAGAAGGAACAGCAAGAGCTGGTTAGTCACGGGCAGGCAGGGCATTAGGATAGGGCTGAACTGTGACCAGGTTGTCTCTGTGGGACAGAGATGTCCACGCTCAGCAATCTTCACAACTGTGCTTCATCAGAAAGGATCAAAAATAAACATCCTTTTGTTTAAACCTGAAGTCGCAGTTTAATGTTTAAGAGCTTCTTCATCCTCCAAAAACGGATGAAGGCCCCCTCTGGCCTTCAGCCAGTGATGACAGGTATAGACGTAAACTGGGTTGCATTCAGAATCCCAAATAACCTGATGCCAGTAAAACCAGAACACCAATAAAAAGGACAGAGTGAGAAAAATGGTTTGTGTGTGCTGTATTTGATTAAGATTGCCTGAAAGGAAAAAAATTATGAATGTGCACATATACAGTTGTTTTCTATTGATTAATGATTTTTTTGTGTAACTTGAAGTCAATGAAAAGATTGTTTCTTTGACTTGTGCATTGTAAAGGAACATGATGGAGAAATATAGGTGGATACAACGAAGATGAACCGAAGCTCGGCTGAAGCTAACTGCTTTAGCTAACTGCTGCAAGAAGTGCAATGAGTATATGAATATGTATATTTATCAGAAATTATTTTTTTCTACAGATCCCACAAATCAGTTATGCCTCAACTGCACCAGAGTTGAGTGATGACAGGCGCTATGATTTCTTCTCACGTGTGGTTCCTCCAGATTCCTTCCAAGCACAAGCAATGGTGGACATTGTGAAAGCTTTGGGATGGAATTATGTGTCCACTTTGGCATCTGAAGGGAATTATGGAGAAAAAGGAGTCGAGTCCTTCATGCAAATTTCCAGAGAGGCAGGTAGGCAACGCCCATCCTCCCTCCAGAAAACGCTATAGAAGTAATGAATGTTATTTTGTACCAAATGTTACATTATTTTTCTAGAACATATATTTTATTCTAAAGGTGCTCCTGGTCTCTGCGATGCCTCTGTAATGGCTCCTAGATACTCTCATTCCTAAATTGCTTATGGAGTTTCCGAGAGTTTGAAACTTTAGTGGTTTTCAGTCATTTCTGGAGAAAATGGAAAACCCGGAGTCTTATCAAGCTCCTACTATTCCACTGGATGGCATTATATTGGGTTGACACGGGTAGACAACAGATTTTAAAATGCTGAGCTTTTATCTCTCTGCAGCTAGAAATTCTGTGAAGACCGTTTGTTACCAGACATTGACTTGTGTCATGCTGTTGCTGTTCACCTTTCAGATCACTGCCTGATTTGTATTGTTTTTCTTTACCATGTCTCTTGACCAATTCAGTTGAGAAAATTCATAATCTTTTACTTGAAGGCTCAAAGATTACTGGCCTGGGATATGGAGACAAACCACTCAGCGGAATGGTGCGAGGCACATCAGACCTTTGGTGCGATGCATCACGTTTTTCTTGTTCCTGGTTTCATTTAGTGGTGTCCAAAGAAGGCCGAACCGTGTTGGACAATGCCACTGTCAGTGAGAGATGTTCCAAGAGGACAGGGAGATGCTGTGTCTTGCGCTGGGTCAGGCTTATGGTATCGAGTTGAATCATCTTAATTTTGTTGGCAGAAATCTCTGATTTTACAGCTTGTTTTCCTGCTCTGGTACAGAACATAGAGCAGACCTGTCTTGAAAGTGTGACTGCTGTGTCAGTGTGCTCATACCCTTATCCTGGTGACTTACTTGTCAGGGTAAATAGTTCTAAATTTCCCCAGAGATGCCAGAACGTAGGAGGACTTTAGATGGCACTTCAGGGAATAGAGGTATAAATCTGTGACAAGCTGGTTTGCAATCCAGAATCATCAAGGTTTGGAAATTGAAATATTTGAGTTGATTCTTGTGCTGGTAAGGAAAAATAAGCAGAAGATGTGATTCATTATTGGCGGTATGTGCAAAGCCCATCTCTAGAAGCCTTCAATGATATATCCTGATCAGGAACCCAACATCATTGCACAAGAGTAAGCTCTACTGTACTCCCCAAACGAACTCACATTATCTCCCGCCCTGTGACTGCCCTGGCATTGTGTTAAACCAGCAAAACGCAATCCACAGTTCACCTAATTACATAAATCACCAGCCGGATTAGTGAGTGACGAAAGGGAAGGACCAGGATGGGATGGGTGCTGCTCTGGAGCAGCCATCGGAGTTTTCATCTCCTCGGGCGTTGCAAAGCTGGTTCCGCAGCAGACGCTCTGCTTTTGCAAGTTGCCTGTGTCCTCTGGGAGGTGGCACCTCGGCTCGGTCCCCAACTGCCACTGCGTAGCTCATGGATCACACTGAGCAGCGTCACCATGGCGTGAGCGGAGAAAGGGGCCTTAGAGAGGGGAATCCAGAATTGTTCCATTATGTTGGTATCACAGAAGGAACCTATATTTGCATGAATTTGTCGTTCGTTCGAATGCATATTTATGTGGCATTAAAGAAAATGGGTTTGGATTTAATACCGCAGGAAGTGACAAATGCCAGTGTTCATTATAATTTAAAATTGACTTTATTTGCAAATATCCACTGTTGCAAAATCATACCAGAAATGTGTTCTCTATGCCAAGGACAAACTCTAGCTGAATTATACTATATCATTTTATAGACCTTCAGTAGAACTAAACTAATAAGAGCGGTCCATGTAGTCAACATGTAATTCAATGTCCTTCATAAAAAATAAAGCATAAGACCGAAAGAATACCCTTCTTAAAACAGCTTTGCATGCAGGGTGATACAGGTCACGGCTATGAGATTAAGACACTAACAGGGATAGTGCATAAACTTTCTTTCATATCCACAGCCTGTCTTGTCTGGAAACTGGAATAATCCAATCCCCAGAGCTGCCTCCGACTCAGTTCAGCTGCTTTTTCTTCTCAGGGCTGCGCTGAATTTTTTTATGTTACACAGATAAAGCTTAGGTGAAGTTCTGAGGGGATTTAATACCTGTCAACAAGTTCCCCAGCTTTTTAAAACCCTGGAAGCTATGACAGTCCTGTTGTCTAGGCATTTAATGGAGCAGCTGCCGTGCTCTCGGGCGGTGCGGCCCTGGAGATGGGTCCTGACCTTGATCCCTACGGGGAAATGGCACCTTGTCTCTCCGACTTTGGGGTTTGGTCATGACCAGGTGCTGTTTTGGGGGCTCACAGTGCAACGGGATGTTCCTGTGCTGTGGGGACATGCCGTGGGGGGTCGCTTTCCTGGTGCCTGATGCGTCTATGCCTCCTTGGGGACGTTTTATGCAGAAGAAATGATTAACCAGGCTGTCAGGTGATTGCTGTAATAGCAGGGTTGGAAAGAGCCTCCTGAAGAAGCAATAAGCAGCAATAATTTTACTGACTCATGGCTGCGGTCTTGTCAGTAGCTCCTTGATCTATCTATCTAAAAACATTTCAGTGGTCAAGAGCCGTGTGTCTGAGTGCATGAAGTGAACAGCCCTCTCTAATGAGGAACAGAAGGGACAGGAGGTTTCACAAGATGGTGAAGTATTACTAAGATCTGCATGCTTCATGTATTAAATCTATTTAAATGGGTCCAAATATCTGTGGCCCGACTGAGGTGTGTAATTAGGCAGTAGCTTCGTAAAAGCCGTCAAGCAGGGATGGGGAGGAAGGGATGGGGACCACACTCGTGATGTTCCTGCTGCTGCTGTGCAGGTAGATTAACCTGGTGCTTGGGGTGCCAATCAAAACTCCACGCTAATTAGAAAGCTCATGCTAGAAGCAACAGAAATGCAACGGCAGTGGGAGGAAGTTTTTGCCTTAGTTAAAAGATCCAGTTCTTCTAGAAATCAGTGAGGCTGTGGATTACTTCCTCTTCTCTTCTCCTGCGGCCTTCCAGTATCTGAAGGGGGCCTACAAGAAAGCTGGAGAAGGACTTTTTACAAGGGCATGTAGTGATAGGATGAGGGGGAATGGGTTTAAACTGGAAGAGGGGAGATTTAGATGAGATCTGAGGCAGAAATTCTTTGCTGTGAGGGTGGTGAGCCCCTGGCCCAGGTTGCCCAGAGAAGCTGTGGCTGCCCCATCCCTGGAGGGGTTCAAGGCCAGGTTGGACGGGGCTTGGAGCAGCCTGGTCTGGTGGGAGGTGTCCCTGCCCAGGGCAGGGGGTGGCACTGGGTGGGCTTTAAAGTCCCTTCACACCCAAACCATTCTGTGATTCCCAGCTTGGAGGGCAGACTCAGCACACCCTGAGGGCCGTGGGGAGGACAGGAGAGGGGTTTGAGTGGTAAGGCCCAGTTTGCCTCATTTTCCATCTAGCTAAATCATGTGATGTTGATCGGGAGGAGTTGCGCTATGCTTAAAGCAGTGTCCATTTAATTTCTGTGTTGAGGTTTTGATCCTGTTCAGGGGTTGGATGCTGTGGGGTTGAGCTGCCGGCTCAGAACCCAGCAAGGCTGCAGTGAGACTTGGAGAACCACCACGTCGTGTGTGGGCAGACCTGCTGCTCCCCGCTCAAACCCCGGAGCCCAGCAGGGATGTGAACACTTAATTGCAGTGGCACAACGAGCTCTGTAGCCCGGTCCAAAGTGGGGGATGCAGTCACTGCATATATAGCTCCAGGCTGCAAGGATTTCAGAGCTGGTTGAATCCTGCCCCCATGACCCCTTTTAATGAGCAGAACAGAGTTGGGAGAGGTGTCGGAGCAGGGTCCTGGTGTCACTTCTCCCCTGCGTGGCCCTTTAGGACCAGGTGCATCTGCCAGCAGCAGGAACAACCCCGCAGTGGAGGTCAGCAGTCAAAGTTTGAGACACACCGACGATAAGCAGTCATTATTAGCTCGCAGACAATTGCCTTGTATCTCATAATCAGTGCATTTTGGCAGAAACAAAAATCTAGTCCATAGGTACCAGCATGTTTATTATCTTTGGCCTCAAATCTGTAGCAGCTAATTATCCTAAATTCAGTGTTTTATCCAAACTTGTTTCTGATTCAGTCAAGATCTTAGGAATTGTGAGGATGAGTAGAAAGTGCTACCCTTGCTTAGTTTTCAAATATGCTTTAGTACATAAAGACTTTGCTTGATCCTTTGAGTTAATAATTTTTCACAAAGTGACTTCTATTATGAGTACTTCAAGCGAGTTTGAATATGTCATTGTGGCAGGAGATGAGGATTTGAAACATGCTCTGCAGTCTGTGGGATTAATAAATTAGGGGAATGGTCTAATTATGGAAAATCTAAAGGACCATTTCAGATTATTAATGAAACTACTGAATACTTGAATTTCAAAGATTAATTCATCTTTGATTTTTTTAAAAGATTAATCTGTACCAGAAGGTTAATTGCTATCTGTAAGAAATATATATATTGAAGTCGTTAGCAAAAGACCACTTGAATGCCACCTAACAGATAAATGGAAGACCTAGTATGCATTTATTCATCTTTTTCTCTCAAAAACTCACCCATTTGCACAGACGAGTACACTGTCTGCTCTGCCTGAGGATTCTTTGGTGTTCACTCCCCAGGCTGGAGCCGGGTGTAAGGCTGGGAATGCTGGGCTCCGCAAACCCCTACGTCTGCTGCCTTTCCCTCTTTCTGCTGCCTTTCCATGCCTCCCTTGGCCAACGCCATCTCAGAAATAAGTATTTCTGCTCAGCAAGGCTGGTTTTGAGCACGGTTCTGCTTGTTTGCACAAACTAGACCCCGTTGTATTGCACAGAGCAACGTGCCCGTAATAGAAGAACCTTAATCTACAAACCAAGAATTAAGTAGTTTAGGTGATGATGTTCTCATCCATTTGGAAGGACTGGAGAAGAAAAATTCTGGAAAAGCATGTCATCTTTCTTTGTGTACTAAAGGCATAAAAAAAAAAGGATTAGAGTTCTTGTAGCGGTGAGCTGGTATGATTATATATACTGAAGTTTCTTCTGAAGACTTTTAGTTGCAGTGTCATATTTGTTAAAAAGCTATCATCACCTTGACAGAACAAAAAAGCAGACTAAACTTTAATCCACTTTAACATGGGAAGCACAACACTTGCAACAGTCTCTTTATCTTCTTTTCTCCTTTTTTTGCTGAAGACTTTTTTTGAACTATTCATTTCTTTAATTCTTCTGTCTCCATGATCCTCGAGCGCGGCGCAGACATCTGTTACGCAAGGTTGAGAACATCTGCATGCGGCAGGGATGGCCTGGGTGCACAAGCTGCAGGAGCTGAATTTCCTCAGAAACAGAGGCAACATCAAAAACATTCATTTTTTGGGCAAAGAGGAGACCTGTGAAATTATGAATCCTTCTCTTTACCCTCATAAGTAGAAACTTTTTTCCAGCAGTGATGTTGAATAGTATTTCTTTTCTATTCTCCCATTTAAACTTGAATTTCCTTTTTTTCTTGGTTTTCCCAGCTTTGTTTTTTTCTAGTAAAGACCATATGTATACACACACGTACGTACCTATATGAGACACATAGCCCTTATGCCTGGCAAGTGTCACTGCACCTCACTCAGGTGAACCACTTTTTTCTTTTTGCATGCTGCAATAATCTGTGCATTGACTCGTACAATCTCCTAATGCATTGGTTTCTTTACAAATTAGCTACATACAATTAAATACCTCCTACAGAAAATATTTTCTATGGGTTTGCTATTGGTAGCAAAGACTGTTTAAACTTCTTTAGCCACCTAAATGTGCAAATATGGCAGCTTTTCCTAAAGCCTTGATAGTTGTTTTCTACCCTGACTTGTGTTTCTAAAAAGATCTGAATCTTTTGATTCCGGTTTTTGGTGATCTGCATCATCTCATGACACTTTCAGTGAAATCCTCCATGTGGTATATCATAATATGGTGCTCTAATTCAGTACTTCTCTTCTATGGAAGCCAACACCGTTAAAAGCCAAGAGCTGCTGTATCATCCCGGGGTGATTCACACAGCATCTTTGTCGGCTCCTGTAGGTCTGTTCCACTGCCTGCTAGGATCCTGAATCTGCATTTTTGTAATAGAACTTAATTTTTATGCTGTCTGTTGGGAATTCCATTAGCACAAATTAGTGCTGGATAACATGAGAGAGTTCAATCATTGCTACGAGGGAGTTGTACAAATGTCTGTATTTTAAGAAGGGAGAGGAGACTGTTCTGTCTGTATCTCAAATAGAGTACTGACTCCTATTGCCAAGTAGAAAGTCCTGATTTATTTTTTTTTGTCTTACATTCTGATGTTAATGAAAGCTCTCTTTTTTATTCTTGATCCATTAAAGCCCTACTGAATGGGTTTAGAATACTCATTACGAGGAGCAGTTACTTTCCAACATAACCCAAGGTTATAAAAAGCCCAAAAATGAGAAAGGAAGGTGAAAAAATTTACTGATGTCACCCAGCTGTTCTGTCAAAATCCTGGGACTGAAATCTCAGTCCTGCTAATGCCAGTGAGACAGTCGGAACTGGGATGCACCGTGGTGGGCAAAGATTGCAGTGGCTATGTTAGGAAATAACAAACACGATTTATTGGTGAAGCTTTGCACAACATACTGGCAATGGGTGATACCACACATCATCTAGTAATGCCCCAAATTTATGATCTATGATTTCTGTTCTTTTTGACAGCTAACAGAACCCAACTTTTAACAGAGTCACTGTTCAAATATTCATTTGAGTGAGTCACTGTTTGGAAGGATTTGGGCTAAGGTGTTGTACTGTCCACCGTGATGCCTATTTATTTATTTAGCTGAAGGAATAGCGTTTTGCAAACTGTGTTCCTTGGATGTCCCTCTGCCATAACCCAAGGGGCAGAAACCCTCTATAGCGTTTCAGTTAGAGCAAACAGCTGAGCTTACGTGTCGATGAATTGGTCTGTCAATATGTTTTTGAAGTGCAGTCCAAAAGGCAGCCTCAGAAAACCAGCCGTTGTCGTAGTGGTGTTTAGGATGGATCTCAGGTGCTGTCACTTCAGGGAACGGCAGCTCTTGGGAGGGTCACAGACCCCGGGGCTTTTATGGAGTTTGAGGGTATAGAGCATGGGTCGAGGTTTATGGAGTTTTCCCAGTGAATTACTGGTCCTGCAACTACTCCCTTTGGAGCTTTTCTGCCTGGTGGCTCGGCATCCACAGGATGGGATGGAGGTCTTGGGGGGATGGAGAGGCAGCAGCGTGGGGCTGTTCCTTTGTCTTTGGTTGTGTTAAATTATTGTACTTTCCAATGGGAATGGCCTTTATTTGTTTGCTTGAGCGCCTGTTGTCTGGGTCAAATATAGCAAAAATAAATACATAAACCACTAATGAAATCAAGTCATTTATATCCAAGTACTTCAAGTGGTTTCCATTTTTCTTTCTTTTTTTCCTTCAAATATTCATGCATCTGTCCCTTCTGGTATTCAGTGATGTTAGTTAAATAACAATGTTGTTAAATCTATTATTTTCTTTCCTGTGTTTTGTCAAATAAGAAATGTTTTGTCATTTCAGAAAAATTGTTATTGCTTTCTGAAGTTGCACCAACTTGTGTTTTGTGCTGCAGTCTGTCGGGTTTCATAGGATTTTCATTTAATTCTTACTGATGTAGTAGAAGATGCACTGGACTTGATCCTCAAGGGTGTTTTGGATTGCATTTAGAGTTTAATAGTACGCTTTCTGATAGTGGAAAAGAAAAAGCAAAGTGCATCTCTGCAGAGTAGATCTGTTACTCTGTGCCTGGTCTGTGCTGCTGTGGCTTTTTTTTATTATTTGCGAGAAGTGATGTCGTTTAGAGGAGTGAACAGGTGATGTCCCTGAGGTGATGACTGGACTTCTGACTTCCCTGGGATATTGGGTACAACTCACTAGGTGCCTGGCGTAGGTGTTGAGAAACCCTCTAGGCACCTGCCTGTATTTTTAGATTATCAAAACATTGTGAATGCAGTCTTCATCTCTTTAGCGAGGCGTCTTCCTACCTACGACAGAACAGATGTCCAAAGTTAGTTGGCGCTGTTCCCTGGGCAGTGAGGAAGAGTGATGAGATCTGAGTTGCCCTTTTGAAACAGCTATTTCTCTCTCTTGACTACACCGGGAGTGTAGGCACCAAATAGAAACCTGTCATTAAAGAACTGGAATTTAAAAAAAAAATATAAAATCCAGTCATTGGTATGTATGGGATTATACGTATTTTCCTATCTTTTGTCATCATTTGAAGATAAATGCCTGGTGTAGATTTATAGGGTTCTGATGATCTTATTCAGTGAAGCTGATGGGCATTAGGAGCACGTGGTTTGGGCACCTACTTGATGGCACGGCCCCATCAGAAGCCTGTCTGCCCAAACAGCGTTACAGTTCTGTGACGGAACTAGCAGGGGTCTGAGTAATTCCTCCTGCTCAGACAGACTCATGAAAAATCAATAAAACAGGGTTTGGGGAGAAGGAAAGAGGTAAAGATATGACATTATGATTACCTTCGCGTCTGCTTATGTGAAATCTGAGCGCAGTTCTGTGCTGATACGTGCAGAAACTTGCACTCTGTCCTCCTGAATGATCTCACACAGCTGGTTTCTTGGCAAAGTATTACTGGATAGCTGTAGCAGGCTGTTGTCACAGTTATAGCGTAAGTCACTTTAGTGATAAATATCTGCCTTTTTGTGGCATTTATTGAACATTTGGAGATTGCATTTCAAGGACGGAATAAAATTGAAACAGGCAATTCTTGTTACTAAACAAATAACTGCCATCATCCTTTAAAAATGTTACCCCAAGTTTAATAAAACATTGCTTTTGTGGTTATTTGAAAAGTATCATGTGGATCAGCTGGAACCAAGTGATCGGTTAAGTCCTCGTTATTTCAAAGCGGAGGAGACACGTATTGTTGAGCCTTTATTTTTACCAGCACAGTTGGACACCCCCAGGGAACGCGCCTGCATTTTGCAGTGTGCCTGTTCCATGGCGCAGAAGCGAAGAAGTTGGTTTGATGCAGGTTCAGGAATTTCATCATCCCAATCCAGTTTTTTTAATCTGTTCTTTGGAAGATTTTCTGCATCTCACAGGTAATACGTTCCTCTTGGTGAAGACAGGAGTATGGAGCAGAATAGAAGCAAGAGCATTCGTGTTTGTTCTGCGTCCATCTTCTGCTGGGAAGAATAGGCGTTTGATAAAAAATGGCGGTGGAAATATTGAGGAAAGGGACCAAAAGTATGTTAATGTGCGTTAGGAAGCTTGAGGAGAAGGTCCTATTGAAGTGTTGTTTTGGGGAGGAGTGAGCAGGAGGAAAGCAGGGAGTTCAGATTTACTGAAGAATAAAAGGAAGGAACAAGTCTGTGGAAGCAGCAAGACAGGTATGAGGATCAGAAGAAGGAGAGATGAAAAGCCACAAAATGAAGGTTGATAGAAGTGGCTGGGGTCGGAAAAATTTGAGCCCCAGCAGGAAAAAAAAAATCTATGGGTAAGGAAGGCTTGCCATAAAGAAAAAATCACATTTGTTTCACCAAAAAAATTGATGATTTCAGAAACAGACTTGACTTTGATTGTGAAAACTTAAAACTTGTGGGAGATAAGATAGAAATTCTTTCCCAAGTCTGTTTTTTCTGCCGAGGGGCTGGTGAAACCAGACTTCCTAGACAATTGCATCCAAGTGCCTTTGCTCCTCACTAGGCTGTTTTCTTGCCTCCCACCCTACCCGGCGGGGAGGGGGAAGAGGTGCCTGTGAATCCTGGCTCCCATTTCGCCTCCGCCTACGGTGCCTATTCCAGTGTGTGGTGCAAAGCGTCTTGTCAGTTTTCCTGAAGGAATAAAATGAATTTCATGAAAACCTTCTGCAGAGGAAGCCCCTGCTGTCATTTTGACTTTCCCCATGGAAAATAGAAATATTGTGATTACACTGAGATTTTCCCATGGGATATGTCTGTTTTGCAAAGTAGGATGAATTTGTAGGAACTTCATTTGGGAGCAGCTCTAAATACATTTGTGTGCATCTGAAGGGTAATATATAATCGAATGCAGTAAGTTATTCCAGTTTCTGTCACTGAAATCCTGCATCCCAGGAGGAAACACAAAATATTGCCTCATCTCGTACCTTCCATACTTCACAGTCCCTTTTCACTTTGTGCTAATGCAAAGAACAGCTTTCATAGCCGTGGGGGAGTAGCAGCACATAAATAATTCTAAGATGCCTCTTCCATCACGCGCCCTCCCCTGCCTTCTTCGTTCCTTACCCTTCCTCAGACAACGGAGGATGACAAACGTCCTGAACCCTTCACACTCGTGGAAGAGGGCTTTCATGCGTTGCTAGTCATCTTCAGGGCATGCCAAAAATATTCCCTGGTCCGTCTCCGGAGCTAAGCCTTCCCCGTCCCAGGTTCCTTGTGCAGAAAAAAAAAGATCAATGAGAGGAAAAAGTCACTCTAACCGGGTATTTGTTACCCCGCTTTGCAAAATCATAGCAGGTAGTAAATTATGATCAATGGAGTTCCTACTCTTTTCTTACACGTTCCTAGGAAAGTTATTTATGAAGGCCGTGTTTGAAATACCCAGACTATTTGCTCTAGTATATTCAACAAGATATCTGAGCTGAAAATATGAACTGCAATACGGCATTTTAAGTGGTATACACATACAGCCAGGACGTTGGGAAGATATACATATAGAGTTTATATTGCAGGTTCTTCTGCTTCCTTTCCCTTTGGTGTTTCAGGATTCATATGTTTTCAATCTATAAGGAATGAGGAGGCCATCTAGCTTGCTCTCATAGTGGAGACCATTGGTATTATTTTAACACTTCACCAATGTTCGTTATTTAAATACCAACCTGATGCTGACAATTCCGCTCCCGCTTCCCAGGCAGGTGGCTGGGCTGGGCCTGTGTCGTGCGGTGCTGCAGGTGTTTACATCGGCACACGTAGCCCGAGAGCAGCACACGGCCCTGTGCAGCTCACAGTGCTCTCAGTATTCCCCCTTCGCATCCGCTTTGGCCTGTTAGTAACAAAAAGTTGGTAAAAAAGCAAATTATTCAGTTATTTGATTACCAAAAGAAGATGTAACATGTATTTCATTGTGTTAAACATGGTGATGAAACAGATGAATCTTTGGGTAATGGAAAGGCAACTCAAACATGCAGATGTTCGTTTGAAATTTGAATTGGGTTTTGTGACGCGGGATGCTGCGATCCGCACTGACGCTTCCTCCTGGTAGACAGCAACACTTCGCCGCCTTGCTGTTTGTTTGGGAGGGCCCAAGTATGACAAGGAGAGCAGGCATCCATAGTCTGGATTTGTTTTTAAAATAAGATGTTCTGCTTGAGGTTAGAGACTACATGGTCTTTGCTGTCTGTGGAACGTGTCTGGCTGCAGGGAGCCGGTCGCAGGGGGGGCCCTCGGGGGCTCCAGCTCCTGCCTTTAGGCAAAGGCAGTGGGAGGATTCCATAGAGCCGACGTGGAGCGGCTCCGAGCTCATTGTGCAGCTGTGCTCACCCGCCTGAGGCTGGGAGCCCTTCCCATTGCCTGGTCCCCCCACTGGGTGCTCAGGCTCCAGTGTGTCCATATGTCCCAGGGCGGCTTTGAGAGAGCGAGTGCCACCTTCTCACGGTGATGGTGCCAGGTCGGCCACTTCTCTGGGGACCGTCATGCTGCTGCCAGTGGCCCAGCTCTGGGATGAGGGGAAGTGGCTTCCTATGAAAAATAAAAATTAGAAGCGTTTCAGGCAGGTGTTTTGCAATGGAAGACTTTATCCAGATGCAAAAAGTCTGGAAGTGGCTATCTTAGGCTACCATTAAGGAAATGCTCTCTAAACATTGGTTAAAGATAAATTATAATCTAATTCCCCGAATGCATTTTGTTTCTCCCCTTAATTTCACTAATCCACGTCTAATCAACCCTTCAATTAAGTCTCAGTTTATCTTATATCTATATTCTGTTCCTTTTCCAGCCTAATTTTTTTTTTCCTCAAATCACTTTGTTCTCTGTCTTCCCAAGTGTCCCCAGCGCTGTCCTTTGGTCCCCAGCCTGCTCAGGGTTCCCCTGGGACGGGGCTGAGGTTGGGGCTGAGCAGAGCGGGAGAAGCAGCGCTGGTGAGCCAAAAGGAGTTTTCTTCAGCTGGTGAAATGCTGGTTCTGCTGTAAAATGGGGTCTTCCCTACCTAAACCCCCACATCGTGGCATTGGTGGTATTACCGCGTCAGTGCAAAAACCATTTCAAAGTGCGCGGGACCAAGCCTGGTGCTCTCAGGATGCGCCTATGCTCAGGTATGATTATTTCTATTGACTCCTCTTCCTCAAGAGGAAAGCCCACGTTGAGCTGTGTTGATAGAGCTTTCTAGGGGAGATGTCCTCCGGTTCAGTTCTCCATCGGCAAGTCGGGAAGCTGACTGAGAGCTTGCAATGCGGTAATCCCAAATATAGCCGCTTTTCTGCTTAAAAAGATGAAGGATTTCACTTAAATGATCATGTTTTAAGAAGAGTGGAGGGTGCAGATGTGAAACAGCAGGAAGCTTTTTTTCCCAGCTTTTCAGTGACTTTTCATTGCTGTTTATATATTTCTTTTAAAGCCAGTTTTATATTCAAGCAAAAGAAAGTCTAGACAGATTGTCTAAAAACTTTTATTGGCTAATTAAGATTATACTGTTGGTACATCACTGCTGGATAACATGTGGATTCTGGTTAAGAAATGGCCTTCATTTTTTGCAGCATGTGCCTTTTGCCAAGCTTTCTTTTATTATTCCTCGGCAGGGCTTTTTTAATACTTATTTCAATGTCAAAGCCGAATGCCACTTGAAGTCTTACGTTTGGACCTCTCAATCTATATAAAGAAACCTGAGTGCCTTGATGTTTTTCTTCCAGGGTACTGAGCATTTGTGGTTTCCATTCAAATTGATTGGAGATGCAGTTGCTCCGTATGTACAGAAATCAATCCAGCTGTAAATAGTTGTGTCTCAATGCTGTGGCCCCAGCGTTCGTGTCGGGTGGGAGACTGGTAACACTGGAAAACGCAGCTCTGGTGCCGTTGGGCAGTAGCTGATGCTGTGTCTTATCAGAGAGAAAATCCCCGAAGGAGTTGTGCTCCCAGAGTAATACCGTTGGCTTTGATAAACTCATCTCTGGTCTGGGCCGGCCCGTTTATCAAAGAAGAGGGATTTATTTGGAGGCTGGGGTGAGGCATGTTTTCTTTGGACACTTGCGTGTCAAAATTGGTCTTATTTTGCCAACTCAAACTGAGTAGTAAGAATTTTGAACTTGGATATTCCCAGGTTTGAGTTTTTCACCTCTTAATAATTCCCTGAACCAGTTCATTTCTTGTGTTCTTTGTTCTTAGGAAAGCACAGCATATTCATTACAGCCCGAATTCATCTCAAACCTCCAATTGCTGTAACCAAATAACTTTTATTTATTAACGTCAGGAGGGAGGACAGAGAAGCAGGATCCCAAAATTGCAGCCAAGGTCTAGAGTACACAAGCTGTTCCTTGAAATAAACATCTTTTGAAAATCTCGACAGAAGCTCTCCGAAAGTATAGCCCCTCTCCAGGTTCCTCACACTTAGATGCCCTACAGTGCCACCACTCTGTAAGATGCACTAAAAAAGCAATTAGCACTTTTGAGTGCTTTGCAAAATTTTATTAGTCTTCTGCCTCTTGAGGCTCTGGCAAATAATGCTGTTTCACTCGGGGTTTCTTTGATGCAGTTTTTTTCCCCCGGTCTTTTCCAAGAACAAATACAAGAGCTGGAGTTACAGTGCAATCAGTCCAGCAATTTACAGTCCTACTTCTTGAGAACTTCAAAACTCATTAAAAGCAGCGCCTCTTTTTAAAGCCACGCCATGTTCTTTCCCTGTTTCGCTCTGCTTCTTTCCTTCCATTTGGGTTACTGCCTCTGAGATTTTGGATTAGGGGCAGCGGGAATTTTGATGTCCAAGAAAGTCATTCATTTAACTTGGGAACAGATACGTCTTGTAGGCCAGCGTAGCCATTTCCTCTGATTTCACTGGGAAACAGGGGAAAAAATCATTGGCACTGTGGGATTTTAAAAACAAGTCAAGCCAGTTGCTTGCAGTGGGAGAGGCTGTGCGATTGCTGTAGCTTGGGACTCTGCCAAAACCCTCTTTAGGAGAAATTCTGCTTTGGAGAAGTGCAATTTTTTATTATTATTTATTTATTTATTTTTAACTCCAAGGGCTAATTATCCATCAAAGGGCCTTATTATTTGTGCAAGGCCCTTGGTGATGTTGAGCTGAAACACCCAGAGCCGAGGGTCACACAAGCTGACCAGGAGCAAAACGAATGCTTTGGAGTGCAGTCGGGTTAGGAATCCCTTTATTAATATTTATGGTTTGCACCAGTAACCTGTTGGCCGCGGAGGCAGCAGCTGAGGTGGCCTTGGCAGCCCCAGGCAGCCGCGACATGTCCCACCAGAGCTTCTGACCCGCGTTTGGCCACTTTATTACTGCTGAGGAAGGTGGTGTTTGATGCAAAAGGATGTCTGTGCCGTGTGAAAGGGAGCAGAGCGTGGCGCTGACTCAATCCAAAGCTAATCGTCTGCCCAATTTTTGGCAGAATATATTTTATTATCACTTAGGGACATGTTCATCTCTGGGTTCTGAGCATTCCCGAGCTGGGTGAGTGCTCCTGCTCAGCAGCACAGTGAAGAGCTGCATCCGTGGTCGGCACATGGACCTCTTCTCCCTGGTTTCAGCCCCGCATCGCACATAAACCAAGCAGGATAACGTCGTGTTTTGTAGGCGCTGTTTGATTTTCCTGAGAAAATTCAACAACCTCCCTAGCATGAAAAATAAAACACGTTCTTTTTATCATTCTTCAAATTCAAGCAGGTTTCAAAGCAAAACATATGTAGTTTTGTCAGCCTCAGAAAGCCTTTCTTAAAGCAGAATGCTATTGATTAAGCTCTAACGACATCTTTTTCTTAAAAAGGAGCCAAGAACCATAAACATTAAAGATAGGAAAGACGTAATTTGGATGTCATTAGTACTTAAGCTGCTTTTCTTGTTAGTACATGAATGTGCACAGGTGTATTAGCAGCTGGGTTTGAATATAGGATTTTTCCTGCCCCATCCTAGATCAAAAATGTCTGGTTGAAAATGTCTGGTATTGAAAGCTTATTTGCAAGTATGTCCTTTGCTCATCTAAGCAGTTGTGTCATGAATTGATCTCCATCCAAGAGGAGCTCTCTCTTTCTCTCTTTTTTAATCAGCCAATCTATATCTATAATGTTGCTTGCGATGGCAAATCCATAGAAGAAAATCCTTTTCCTAGCTAAGGTCTCGATCCCGCCATCGACAGCACACAGACAGGGCTGGATGATGGGCTGTCAGCTGCTGGGGGCTGCCTGGGACCCCCGCCGTGGAGTCGGGACTGCTCCCACACCGGACGGTATAAGTCACTGGTCTCCACTTCTGCTGCTCCGGTAGGTCAGGGGCTGGCTTAGTGAATATTGGCCATGGTCTTCAGAGCCTCTTTAAGGGATTTGCCTCCAATTTAGTTTTCAATTTTAAGTAGAAAGCATACAATTATGTAGATTTAAAGCTTCTCTTCCTCTCTGCTCCCGAAGGAAAGACGTCTTCTGAAATGAATTAAGTTATCCTGTAGTTCAGGAGCATCTCTGCAGGGTAATATGTATTAGATATGGCTTGGTGTTACTGCAGGAGACCCCTAAATGTGCTTGTGGTGTGGGACAGAGGACAGCTGTGATTCACAAGCGATGCATTATCTCGGCCTTGTCTGTAAAACGAGTGGCATGGAATAGACGGACAAAGGAAAAAATACACACATTTGCCTAGCTGTGTTCATTACTGAAGCACAGATGGTTACCCATTTCTTTGTCAAGGTTAGCAGGTATGCTTCGTCTCTGGGTTTGTTCACTGTGATACAGAATTTCATTGTGTGGTGAATTACAGGGAAGAGCATTACTAGGGAATTAATCTAGCAAAAGTCTGGCTGACAGCTCCAAATATGCAAATAAAGTCATATGAAGGAAACCAAAGATTTGGAGACAGGATCAGAAAAGTGCAAAACCTTAAATATTCAAAGGCAAAGTATATGACAATGACATGATCAGACAAAGAGTCACATTATTTTAACTAAGATTAGAACAGCCTGGGAGAACATTTTCTGGGTAGCGAAGTCGGCCTAAGTGGGAAAAATGAATTACTCTCTCAACTGCTTTTCGTGATCCAATGTATGGACTTGGGGAAATGGTTTTAGAATAAAGATCAGCACTGTCATTACATCAATATGACTTACTGTAAAGTGTTGGGCACTGCGGCTGGGGACGGAAAGGTTGCCAGGCTAAATTAATTAGAGGAAAAGCATGAAGAGTAATTGGCAATAAGTGCTCGTAGATGTGGTCGCTGGCATTCTAGCACATAAGGAAGTCTGCAATTGTCAAAGCATATATCATACTTGGGAAAAACATCTTTCAGTTCCGTGGATAACCTTTGAACTTCATTAAAGATAGCTTTATGAATAAAGGATACTGTAGGTCTTTGAAATAATGTATTTCCATTTGCAAATTGAAGCAGCTGACACCAAGTCAATAAAGATAATATGTTACGGTGTCTCGAAGATTAACAGAAAGCAGAAAAGTAGCTTGCCCATCTCTTACAAATGTGCACATTTGTAGTCTGTCTGTTCCTTTAAGAGGCAAATTAATTAGACTGTAAATTTTAGCATCTTCTACGGAAAGAGGGTGGGCGTGACGCTGCCCAGCTACACCTGCAGCCCCAGCGCTTCACCCAGAAGCATACAAAAGGTAGAAGGGAGAGAACTCTGCGGATGTTCTATGCTGCGGTTAGAGGTGTGCTCACGCTACGCCTGGATACGCTGCCGGCGGTCTTCCCAGCAGGAATGCAGACGTGGTCAGACCGAGCTGCAGCCCCTCCTTTCTATCTGCAGTTGAAGGGAAGAAAGAGCCAAACATTTTGTTACCCTATTTGTTGGGGTTAAGGGTATTTTGGGGGGGTAGGAGCAAAAAGGGAGACTGGTTGTGTTCCAGGCAAGCTTGTAGCTGTTCATGCTCCATGTTGCCTATTCCTGGGACCATATTCCTGCCTGTCTGCAGGAGGGATGCAGCAAAGCAAGGCCAGCGTCTGCTCTGGAGATCACCAGTAATAAATCCGTCCTGCCTTCTTAATAAGTCTGTGTCCTGTGGGCATGTAATTTGGCATACCGTCAGCACCCCAGAACATCAATTGATTGTGGCAAACTAGACAAAAAGGAGATACGTTAGTCAAGGGGATGAAGGAGGAGATGATAGACGGCGATGTACAAAGCTCTGAGTCTGATTGGATTTTACAGAGAGCAGTGCATGGTATTACCTCCCATCGCTCTGCCAGACACAGTTTCTTAAAATAGTTTAAAGAGAGTTTTAGGAAGAGAGAAAGCGTCATCAGAAAGGATCCTTCTTGCCAAAACCAGGGATAACACAGAGACACTTGAGGAAGAAAGGTGGGTGTGATTTGGGGGGTTCCCTTCATCAGGGAAGTGATGGCCCAGATCCTTAATAGAGAAAGGGAGCTTGAAGCTAAAGCAAATTGAAAATGAAGGAACTGAACAGATTGATTTAGTCAGTGAGGCAGGTTATTTAATGACGGCCTTTCAATTTAACCGGAGGGGGCTGAGCGAGGAGTAATGCTGAGGCCAGCGGTAATGGCCCCTCTTCTGCATCATTTCCAGATCATCGTTAACAGGTGTTTGCCACTCTGTGGTTTTCTTTCTCTTCTTATTCCTGCTTGAACTACAACCTGCAGCACAGTCATTGATCCGATGATCATTTTAATTTGGATTGTTTGCTGTGAATATAATTCATTCCATTGTAGCATTAGCTCTTCTTCAGTCAACAGAAACATACATTCTTATATGCTGACTACCCTCAAGGAAGACCAAATGCTTCTCAGAATTGATTGAAATAAGGAATTCCACTGAGATTTTAGATAAAAATTCTTAAGGCCTCATTAGTGACATTCAGGAATAGTAATTTTATTTGCACATTTGCGAGGAATTATGGCAGATAAAGATGAACACCTGAACTTGGATCTCTATTTTAGAAAGCTCTTACTGTTTTTGATATAAACATATGAAAGAGCAATTTCTTCCCTTCCAGCCAAATGTGTCTTTTTTAAATATCCTTTTAAGTGTAAGGAGGAAAGAATTGATACCATTTAAGTCAAAGTGATTCTTCTTCCCCCACTGTTTAAGTCATCAGTGTACTATTTGCAGTGTCAGACTTGGGGTTTCTCGTCTTGCTTCTCAGGCTCCAGCATCACACAGCCTAAAACTGTGTGTCTGTGTCCATGCGTATGTACCTCTTGATCAGGGCCATAGGATGCGGGGAAATGGTTTTACACTGGAAGAGGGGAGATTTAGATGAGATCTGAGGCAGAAATTCTCTGCTGTGAGGGTGGTGAGCCCCTGGCCCAGGTTGCCCAGAGAAGCTGTGGCTGCCCCATCCCTGGAGGGGTTCAAGGCCAGGTTGGACGGGGCTTGGAGCAGCCTGGTCTGGTGGGAGGTGTCCCTGCCCGGAGCAGGGGGTGGAACCAGATGATCTTTAAGATTCCTTCCAACCCAAACCATTCTGTGATTCTATGATATATATATATATATATATAACACAAATACATGACCTCATTTTAGGCTTAATGCATCACTTCCTCTGTGATGTGTAAGGGTGCTAGTATACCTGTAGTAAAGATGGAGAAATAAGAGATAGACGAGCTAAATTATTTTCTCAGGATGTCTCTTAGAGCATTTGGCTGATAAAGAATTTGAATATAGCTATCCCTGAGTTTTTTCTAAACTGCAGTGGCATGAGCTGGAAAAGCTTACGGCTTTTAAGTTTAAGACAAGAAATCTCTTACGGATGAAATTTATTGTGGAAAAAAATGCAAAATCTTATGGCAGGTTAAACAGCAGAGGAAGCTGGGTTTGTTGCAGTGGCAGGAGTCGGTGTTGTGCAGTTTTGGAGCAGGGGCAATGGGAAAGTGCTTGGTACAGCCTGGGCTGAGCCAGTGGCAGCAGCTGCCTTGCTGCTGGTGGTACCTAAAGATGCTCGGGTTGATGTTTGGGTGTTCCTGCAGAGCACCACATGGCACGGACCAACCCCGACTGTTTGCGCGGCAATCCCTAGGCTCAGATGGGGCCAGGAGAGCAGCTGCTGTTGGGTGTGTGGTACCCGGGCACCAGCACGCGTGCTGTCCTGGGGCAGAGGATGCCCCGCACCCCGGAGAAGCGAGAGCACAGGGAGCCGCACGATCCCGCGGGGCTGCCCGCTCCTGGTGACTTACAGTAAGGTATTTTTTAAGTGGCTCTTAACACACCTAAGTAACTTAGCTGTGGAAATTCCACCCAGTTTCTCTTCCACTTGGTCCAGGGGCATATCTTTTTTTTTGTTCAGGGCAAAATTCCAGCTCTTGGAGCTGTTTGAGAGATTTCTAATCCTATTAGAGTGGAATGGTGGAAGTTTTCTTTGCGAGTCTTTAAACATCCTTATCAAGTGTAAATGTCTCATTGCTTTGGCAGCTGATGTTTTTCTTGAAAAATTAACTCTTCTATAAAAATGACATACTTTCCATGCGAGAAACCATTCGATTCTGTCAGTTCATTTTCTGAGCTTTCAGCCCCAAATCAAATATGTTTAAGGGGAAGATGTTCAGCCATCAGTTAAGATACTGTACATTATTCATTTCCATATCATTTAAATAAAATATTATCCCATTCTCCTTTGTATTGATGCATTCTTTTCAATAATTTTGATGTAAACATTTGAGGAGTCATGTTTTCTACGAAGATAACACAAGGAAATACATTGGCAGCAAAATGAAACTTAGTCAAATGTGGAAATACATTAACAGGAAAAAGGACAAGAGTAAAATATGGTGCCTGGGTTTTGCATGTCCCCTTAGGTGTTTCTCCAAAGTTCCTATTGGTAGTCTCTCTTTTCTTATACCTCAGTCTTCCATCTCCATTGATTCCAGTCTTCTGTGTCCATCAAAAAGCCCCAGTCACTGGGAGGAGGATTCCAACACTGGGAATAACATGATGAAATACGGTTGTGTGGTTGCTTTTGATATATAATGTTTTTTTAGTTGTTCTATATGTGAATGTTTTAGTGTTTTGCCACCGCAAGGAACCATTGTATAAACCTAGAGTGCCTAAAGAGGCTGTTTGTGTGGTGGTTTGGGCTGGGGCGAGGAGACGGGCCCCGTGGATGGGCAGCGCAGCCCGGCTGTGGGTCCCAGCCCCGGCGGAGGCGAGAGGGGAGGGAGGGGGGGAATCCTGCCGGGCTGCCTGGTGCTCCTCAGAGCAGCTGTGAATGTCAGGTCACATCATTCATAAAAATGTTTCTCAAGAAGCTTAGGAATGGGAAAATCAATGCAAATAGTGGTGTTTCTCTCCTGATTTCCTGGGGGATGGAAACAAGCCTGGTGAGGGGAGGGAAGGGATGTAATTATTCAGCACCGGACAAACCCCAAGGTTGCTCACGGAGACGTAATCCTCCCCGGAGAAGTACGAGTGTGTTGAGAGCGAGCATTACGGTTAAACTTGATTATAGAGAGCAGCTCAGTATTTCTGATGAAATCATTAATCTAATTTTTGTCTATTTTTTTCTATTCTTTATTTGCTGTTACAACCATCCCACATTACTTTCATGCTGGTGGTGAGGCTGAGAAGGCTGATTAAACTGCAAGGCAGACTTTTAAACTAAAGGACCCATATCTAGCTACACTCATTATCAATTCCAAGAAATTAAATCTACCATAAATGATTTACTCTAAAACAAATCAAATAGGCATTGGAAAGACAAAGGGCAGAGTGGCCATACAGATTGCATCCTGGTGGAAGGAAGCAGTGATTGAAAAAGAACCAGATAAACCCCAGACCTGCCGTAAGGTCTCCAGCTTTCTCTCCACCAGCCTGCAGTTTTGCACAGTGAGTCTGTGCATCCTCCGGTTTGCCTTGAATATTGTGCAAGTAAGTCGCACAGTAGCAAAGAACGCAATGTTTATCTCAAGGAACTGAAGATGCTATTTTTCTGTAAACTCTTTCATTAGTGACTGTTGCATAAGACACTAACACTTATGTTAGGCTGTACAGATTGCTGTTCCCCTCTGCAGATTTATGTATTCATTATTCCTTCAAGGATGCAAATGAAAAAACCTCTAGAAATTCACCTTTGCTTTAGCTGATCCCAGACGCAAACATCATCGTTGGGGTGGAGGTGTTCCTCAATGGGCTGCGGTAAAACCGCCGCAGAAACAGTCTGTGCAGTGATGCACGGTGACTTCCCCGTCCTCTGCTTTGCCTCAAAGTGTGTGTGTGTATACATAGGAGTGTATCTCTCGCTCTCTATTTTTTTATATATATATCATAGAATGGTTGGAAGAGACATTAAAGATCACCTAGTGCCACCCCCTGCTCGGGGCAGGGGCACCTCCCACCAGCCCAGGTTGCTCCAAGCCCCGTCCAACCTGGCCTTGAACCCCTCCAGGGATGGGGCAGCCACAGCTTCTCTGGGCAACTCCCCGGAGCCTTCTCTTCTCCAGGCTGAACCCCCCCAACTCTCTCAGCCTGTCTGACAGCAGAGGGACTCCAGCCCTCGCAGCATCTCCGTGGCCTCCTCTGGCCCTGCTCCAACAGGTACATTTATAGTTATATGATGTATCTTGAAGACCGGCATCTTCACTGGTCTTTCATGTTTCTTAAACCTCTTCTAGATTAATGGTGTTATTGCATCAGACTTCTGCCTGGCCGCAGAAGGGAGTGCAAGGATGAGGGTGGTTATTCCCACACGTGGGGTGGCAGGGTGGGAGGGCCAGCCAGGAATGCCATGGGGGCTGAGGGGAGCCAGCTGACTGCACTGTGCTGTGAAACCCAGTGCCACTGCCTGGCCCTTGTGACATTTCTCTTTTGGCAGGAGCAGTGGCCACTGTTGTGTTCCTGCAGTTGGACGTGCAAACGCCCCAAAGCCGGTGTTTTCCCTTGTGAATAATGCAGGAAGCAAAAGTGGTGCCTTTTGCTGAGCTCAGGCAGTTCATCCCCTCCCCGGGCGCAGGTCGGCGTGGCGGAGGTGAGGGCTTTGAAACCAACCCTAGGAGACGGGATGAGGGACACTGAGCAGCCGAGTGCCTGTGGACATGAAAGGGAGCAAGTTGAGTAGATGCTTGTCACTATGCTGCCGTAACCAATTTGTTGGGTACATGAAATCTTTAAAAACGAGCTGCTGAGTAAGGATGTACGTGAGCAGTAAGAATAAGCCATTACTCCATCACAATTATATACCCACTGACCTGGCTGGTGTGCAGACCACCCCCTTGGTTCAGTCTGCTGCCTGGCAGGCTGCCTGGAACAGATGTTACCCTTATGGTTAAGATAATAATTTAAAACATTTAAAAAAAAAAAAAAAGGCAACTCCCCCAACCTCCACTTCATTCTTTTTACAATGACGTGCTGCATGTTGGTCAGAACATCCCTGGGATTGCCCCAGTCCACCAGCGACAGCGTGAGGTCAAACACCCAGCGCTGGGGAGAGCTGGAGGCTGAACCTGCAGCTCTGCAGGGGGTTAGGCTCAGGCCTTAGGACGAGGATTTTATGGAAGGTTCCAAGGCTGGTTGAGGTCAAAAGGAGTCAATGAAATTTTTCACCGCCCTGTTTCAGTTTTCCTGAGGGAAATATCAGAGTGATGTAAGTTTACTTCATGTTTAGGCTTCCAAATGTTTTCAGTTAATGGCCTTGAGATCCTGCTGGAAGAGGCTACAGAGTAGTAAAGGTCTTGTTGGATGGGACTGTGGGACTGTTAGACACAAGACATGGTCAAATATAGCGGGTCTGTGAAAAAACACTGCGCTGTAAAATGTGCTGGTCCTCACCTTGCCTTATATTTCAGGATCTGTCCATATGGCTGTTTAACTAGCATTTTATTTTGAGTTTTAAGTTTTAGTTAGCCCTAATTCACACATTTATAAAAAGTTTTTACTGTAAGTTCATTTTTCAGGCAAAAATGACGTGAATGTGGACTTCAGCTTATCTCAATGCATGTTGATGAAAAAGTTTAGCTTTGCTGATCTTGAATTTTAAATTAGCTTGAAGGAAAACTCAAAGCAGAAATTTTTTATGCTTTTTACAGGAAGGAAAAGATGAGGTTTCTCCTGAAAACTCTCCATATCCTTAGACCTATCCAGTTAGGTAAAATCATGCTGCCTCTCCTCTGGTGACCAGATTGTCACGATGCATTCGGGTTCTGAAACAAAACCAGCCAGATTATCTGGACTGGCCAACCCAAGAATTCACATTCATTTCAATTCACATTTTCAACTTTTAATTCCTATCCAAATGGCCAAGGGTCTTCTTTGGTTGGTTGGTTGGGTTTTTTTAACCTCCTTTTTTTGAGCCAAAGAAAAATACAAGAAGGTGTTTTCTGGCACTAGAACTTTCAGACTCTGTAGTTGGCTAAATTGTGCTCTGGGTTTGTGAAGTCTTCGGAAAAGTCTTTCAAGGGCAATTCTGAATTGTCTCCTTGCATGGGTGATCCACAAGACAAGCTTCTTTCCACTTCCTTGATTTTCTAGTGTTTTTCTTTTCATGAGCTTTATGAAGACTTTGAATTAGCACAGAGGAAAAAGAAGGGTAAAGGGTGTTTTTGCGTGTGTATGGTTACTAATTGACAACAATACCTCTGCCATAACATAGCTGATAATGATTTAAATAAAGAAAAAGTTTTCTTATAGCACATGATTCTGAAATTTTGTTGTCACATATGTCTGAAAGTTAGTAAACGTGTTCTGGAGTCAAACTGGCAATAAAAACGACAGTGCAGGGAAATCTAAGGAGTGGTCCTGTGAGACACTGAACTCATTAACCCAAAGTCATAAAGCATTTAAGCACCAAATAGTGCTATTAACTTTGGTGAGCCCGCTAGCCTATTTAGTGTAATGTGCAGGCTTGGGGTTTTGCCCTCTTGGGCCTTATTATTGACACTTTTCTCTTTAAAGTACTGCTTATACCCCTGGGAGAAATCAATCAGAGTGTGCCACTCTCACGTACCTTGTTTTCCCAAGCCATGCTCCGTGCAGTGTATGCTATAGATTACTGGCTATGAATTTTTTGACCCAATCAGAGCTGCAGATAAAATGCAAAAAATAAGATGTAATTACCTTCATCATTATCTTCAGCTCTCATGATGTTTCACATCACATGTGCTTATTTTCTTCCGAAGTTGGAGTAAAAGTTTTTTCTTCCCTGCTGCACGTTCCTCCCCAAAAAGCTGCTGTTAGCTGGTGCAGCTGCGGTGGGTCATGCCGCTGATGGAAAAGGGCTGCATTTCACTTGCCAACTCAAATTCGGGTAAAAACATTAACTTTTTTTTAGGTAAAGTTGTACCTGAGGAGTGTGCATGTCTTGGGGTTCGTGAAGCTGATGTGTTTGGAAAAGATTTCTGGGCACAGTCACATTTTTATACTAGTAATTGAAATACAAAATACAAAACATACAACTCTTATCTGGAACAAAGAGTGTTCCTTAACGTGTAGTTTTTATTTATTGTATACATATATATGTGTATAACTTCGTAGCTTTACATAATCCTCTTCTGGCTGGTGTTAATTGAATTAGTCATGCTTACAGAATGCTAAAAAGATTTGCCTGTGGGAATTTCTCTTCAGTTTTGAGTCAACAGTCGTTTCACAGGATTTTGTTTTAGTTAGTGACGACTTTATTAAAATAAACAAGATTACTGACAGGGAGGAATGTTTTCTCTATAAGTATTAGAAGGAAGGATGGGAAATGCCAAGGTAAGGAAATGGAGATGAACAGAGATGGATTGAAGTTACTGCACTGTAATAGGTGTACATGTTATTTTGGCAAGCGTATCCTTTTGTGATGTTTGTTTCTAAACTGTTTTATCCCCTTTGGCTTTCCTCTTCCCAAACAGCAGAGCGACTGGGTGATGGCAGCTAATAGTTTTCTCCTGTTTTCTTAATTCTTTGACTCTGCTCAAACGTAGTTTGGTGTCTGGTGCCATTGCTGGCTCCCCCAGTGATGAAATACATTTATTGGCTACAGCCTCAAGTTTGTAACAGATCAGAATATATGCAGAATACCAGCTTTTAAGCTCTTCAGTAATTTCTTTTTCAAAATTTGTTTTGCGGTTGTTGTCTTACCTCTCCAGTAGTTAGTTGCATGCCCGGTTTTTAGGTTTTGGTTTGCTTGAGAAAAGCCTTTTCCTTAATGCCTATAAACACGTAAGCTTCTGAACTTACGAAATGTCCATTGACTTGTGAGCTGAATATCAATAACTTGGATAGCGATGGAGTGCTGGGAGCCAGGAATGAGCTCCGGGCTCGTCATTTCAGATCTCGTGTTTGTAAGTCTGGAGCTTTATCTCCTGCGACATTTTAATCTCTTTTCTGCTCTTGGAGCGTGGCGAGCGAAAGGGATAC
The DNA here is from genome assembly GCF_963924245.1 of Chroicocephalus ridibundus. Taxonomy (NCBI): domain Eukaryota; kingdom Metazoa; phylum Chordata; class Aves; order Charadriiformes; family Laridae; genus Chroicocephalus; species Chroicocephalus ridibundus. Next base: position 10,045,277 of record NC_086293.1, on the reverse strand, counting down.
GGACGACTGGAGCAGGCTTTGGGGGACACCCCATGGCTCATCCGTGGGGAGATGACCTTCTTTATGATGTGTCGTCTTGTTCTTTCAGACAGCTCCTGCTCTCCCAGGAGAGCCTGTAGCCCTGAACTGCCCCTCTGCCATGGTCCTGCTGCAGCCCTCTGTTTTTTTCCACTTTTAAATTAAGAGAGAGACCGTTCTGAGGCTGCTCATGAGCACGGCTCCCCTTCAGCCGAGGGGAGGGGATGGGGGGGGGATGAGGGGGATGGCCTGTTCAGCCAAAGCTGCGCTGAGCTAACGTCAGGAGATGGTGCCTGGTTCTTGAGAAATAATACAGCTGGGGTCACAGTTGCAAGGCTTAAAATGGGTACAAATAATGAGCGTGGGTAGCGAGCAGCACAGGACAGGCTCCACTGCCAGGCTCTCGCTAGTCTTATGCCTGCGATTTGGAATAATTTCTCAGTAGGACATTGCTCTCCTACCAGGGCTGCAGAATCCCGTTGGCCCTGACTTTGCTCAGCCGGCGCCTCTGTGTGTGCATCCTCCAGGTCAGGGACGTGAACCCTTCATCTGTCCCTCTCCGGCCCAGGAGGAGCCTTTGCCTCGTCCATGTCCCTCTCAACGGGCCGCAGCCCACGCTGTGTATCGCTGTGGAAATGGCGGGCTGTGGGAAGGACGTTGCAAAAGAAAGCTGTGAAAATGACTGGTTTGCAAATAGCGTGTTCTAGGATTGCCAGCTGAGTTATATGTACCTTTTCTTAAATCAGATATGATTCAACCAAATGACCACAGTTATTCTACTTATTACACCGATTTAAAGCACGGACCCAAAAGCTGTTTGGGAAATGGCAGGCAGGTGATGCTGCTATTGAATTTTATGGAAAGAGGCAGTGAGACAGTCAGAAAGGAAAACAAGAGGTCTGTTGTTTTTCAGGATTAATTTATGACTACTAGAATAGTAACTGGAATACTAGGAATACTGGAAAAAAGGCTTGAAATTATTTTGATGCGTCTGTCTTCCTATCTTACCATGTTTGCTGCTTCTGCTAAATTGATAAACATTGACAGGGACTGAAGGAAAAGTTCCGTCTCCTTCTTCCCATAGGTCAGTGGTGGCTGGGCCTGTGGAGTGAAGTTCTTCAATGTCATATGAGTGTAAGAGCAGTAAGATTTACGCCTCGATATGAAATAATAAGACTATTTTTCATTGTTATGTCCTTCTATTGAAAAAAGAATAGATCTGTGAATTTGGCTTACAAACTGGACAAGTCTGGAACGTTTGTTCAAATTTGACTTTTTGTAGCTCAAAAGTGGCACGATAACCAAGAAAACTATATGCACTTATGTTTATGTTCTACACAAATGTGGAAGGCAGCGTGTGCTTTCTGTACTAGAAGTATTATTATGTAGGTCAACTAGGATCTAGATCTGTTATCGCAAGTGACATTGCCAAAGAAAAATCAACAGAAAATACAAAAAGTTTTTAATAAGAATATCATAGGTACCAACTCGGTGTTTAATCCAGAAACGATTCTTTAGGCACTGTTCAGCACTGTATTTTCCTCACCTCACCTCCAGACTCTCTACCAAATAATGGTGGTAAAAATACCAATTGTCACTCACCTGAAACAAATAGTTGTGTTACAGTAGTATAAAAATAGGTAACTGCTATAATGCTGATAATTTACAGGAAATTCAGTGTGATTTTTTTTTAAATTATCTCTCATTTTGCTGGAGTGGCTGGGCTTGGGAGTCCTTTGAAGCCTTTGGAAAACCATCTGCCTTTTCTGAAACCGATGAAGAAATTGGAGACATGATTGAGCTCTGAAAGGATGTGGGACCTGCTCCCCTTTGGGTCAGGGGACAAAGCTGACAGATGATACGCAATCTTCGGAGATGCTGGGAGGACAATAGGAGGGTTCATAGGGTGTCACCTGGAAAAGATGGAGCAGCTGCTTTGCCATATAAGATATGCTAGCATCTGATAAAACGAGTTATTTGAAGAAAAAGTAACTGAGAAAATGACTGAAACATTAAACGAATTGTCAAAAATTCTTAGATCTTTCAGCATATCATGTATTGAATCTAGTGAGTGCCGGCATGCTTTCCTGCCACTGGGGCTTTGCCTGAACACCCTGTTCCTGAGACAGGAAAAAATGGTCTATCTTGTCCTCTCCTTTGTAGCTGGAATTTGGGCATCTGGGGAGTTGCTCAGCAGGTGGTGCCTCAGGCTTCCCATAGATTTAGAGACAGGGATAACATGTTTCTAGAATTGGATTTCAGATGCAAATACCAACAGTATTTTAACCTTACTGGAAAACAAACTGGTTTTGTTGGTCCTCACTCCTCACTAATGCCAGGTCTTGGCTTCTTCAAGGACACAGCTAGAGCCTCCTTGGTATTTGTCTTTTCAAATGATTTTTGAATAGTTTTCTAGGTTGTTTTTTTTTCCAACAGGCCAGATGCTCCAGGTGCAATCAGCCACCATTTCAAGAAGGCAGGCATATAGATCTTTAATGAAGAATCAGAAATGTCTGATTTCATGTTTCTGTTGTGCGTGATCCTATTCTTTGTTTCCTTTTGAGGAAAATACTGCTGGGACAACTACAGTCAATTCTGTCTCTTGTGTTAATGAACAGACTTGCTTGCATTTGGATTTAAACAAATTTGAAAGCTGACTGTGGCCTCGTAGTTCTTTGTCCTGAATATTATTTCTTATGTTCTCTTCAGATTTAGAAAAAATCAGTTCCCAGAGTAGATGAAAACTTCCATCAAATGCCAGTTTGTGTAGTACAATCCATTCTGCTCCTTGTAAATGTAAGTTTGTGCATGACACAGCCAGTCCCATCTGAAGAACTTTTAAACTCTCCTGCAAGGACTAGAACATTCCTTTAAAGGCTCCTAATTGTTAACTTTAAAAAGTTTTACTATGCGTCATCGTTATGCGGTAAGGCTTGAGGGAGAGGTTTCTAATGAGCACCAGGTTCCTGTGGAGTGGTGTAAACCTTTTATTTGTCTTTTGTGGGGTCTGCTGGTGCCAGTGTTGTAAAGGCGAAGTGATTACAGCGCTCGTATATTGGCTGCAGCTGGCCCAGCGCTGCGGCGGCACGCCGTCCTCCCGGTGCTGTTAGCTCCGGTGGAGGGTGACTCATGAAGCCGCACTCGCCTGGCTGGAAAGCCCAGCTAACTAACTTTTTAAGATGACTAGTAATTATAAAATTTATAACAAATGTAATGACAGCCTAAACATTTGCAGTATCCTACTTAAAATGCCCCCTCTTGAGTTTTAACAGGATAAGGTGTTTTAGAGCCGTCGTTAAATAAAGGCTGGGTTGGACGGGGCTTGGAGCAGCCTGGTCTGGTGGGAGGTGTCCCTACCCAGGGCAGGGGGTGGCACTGGATGGGCTTTAAGGTCCCTTCCAACCCAAACCATTCTATGGTTCATTGTCTGAAAGATGCTCTCGGAATTGTTCCCTCAATGAAGAGCCAATAACCTTCACCCGGGTGCAGACTGGTTTGGCGCCGCTGACCACATCTCTGAATACTTAATTGTGGAACAGATGTACTGACCAGAGACAAATTGCTGTAATCTCCTAAATCTTCACAAAATTATCTCTAAGCAAAGGCAGTTTCTGTCAAGGCAGCTGAATAACTGTCTAAAAAAGTAGGATGAACTTGTGTGAGGGAATTAATCGTGGCCTCGATTATGGAAGTTTTCTTCTCTTGCTCTGCATGGCTGACAGACTTCTCCATGAGATGTCTGAGATGAAGGAGGTGTCTTCTACTTCAAAATTGAGCTTGGACCTGTATGATCAGCCAGACTGTTACATACTGTGCCTCAGTTCCCCGTGGTCTCAGTTAATTTCAGTCCCTAGGTGAGTCTTCTTGCCAGAACGCTGGTTTTGAGGATAAGTTTGAGGGCTCCGGAAGTTTGGAGTTGCAACAGTTCAGCGATTTATGAGAAGATAATGAGGAGCACTGTTGATAGGCACATACCTGCTGGCAGCGCTCCCCGGGGAGCCCATGCGTCTGCTCGGAGTCAGCATCTTGTCCAGGTAACACCGGAGGGATGAGGGCAGCCAGCCCAGCCTTCCCAGTGCCCCGCTGGGCATTCAGTGGCAGCTAGGTAGATTTGATTATTTTTATACACATTCGTAGCTTAATGAGCCTAATTCTGTGCAGTTCCTGTTCCTTTCTCCACAACGTTTTTTTCCCATAGATTTAACTCTCTTGACTTCAGTGTTGTTCATCCTGATTTGCCGTGGAAACAGGATGTCCCTGAGTTGTATCTCCAGTACATCTTCGGACCAAACTGGCTGACAGAGTTTGAACTGGCTGTACCAGTCACCACTTTTAAGATGCCTGGAGAAACTTGGTGCAAAATCGTGGGTATTTTGCTGTTTAATTTTGAATTCTATTTCTGCCACATAAAGGAAGAAAAGGCCAGAGAGAAAATTCCTCTGTAGAAAATATAGTGCAGGAGAGACGAAATCCTCCCATGAAAAAAATAGTTGTAAGTGACCATCCACAGTGAAAACTAAGAGAAGTTGACCCATCAGACCGTTCCGATAGCTCTGGACTGACTCCTGGGAGTCGTTTCTAGCTGTTAGCAGGAGGGCTATAATTTCACTTTAGCTCATATTCCAGCTGGCAGGCAAAAATCCAAATACATTCACTAGAATTTGGAAGTTATGGTCAGTGCCACTGACTTCTTTAACCTTTTCACCTTTGAAGAATTCATGATACATTGAATGTGATTCAACACTAATCATTCGGGCACGGAGCTAGCCTGGAGCCAGAGAGCTGCAGTAGGTGGGGCTTTGCTTTTTATTGCTTTTAATTAATTTATCATTTTAAAAAACAGCTTTTACAGTTTTATCCAAGGAAGATCTTTTTGCTGGATGCAAGAATGGGGAAAACATTGTGTAGCTGTGAATTTTGAAATGATGACAAGAAACCACTGTCAGGATTAATTGTCTTTCCTTCCTTAACGTTTCCCCTCGGTATAGCAGCAGTAGAATGCAGGTGCTGAATTTCTGGGAGTAAAGCTCCCATTTGTGTTGCTAGCTTTCCTTTTACCATAGCAGCTTACTGCAGTTGTTTCTTCTAAGTACTTAAAGGTCGTACATCCAGTTGAGTTACAGCAGAGAGAACAAAGATTGATGGCAGGGTGGTTTAATGTAGCTCTTACCAACAATTTGCAGAGATTAGGAGGTTGTTTTGTTGGACATCTATCACTGGAAGCTTGGGGACTGCTTTCTGAAGTCGTTTTGAATTGGCAAGTAACAGATAGCTTTCTTTGATAGCTCTTTTATGTGCAGGTACAGCTAAATGAAAATCAACCACAAAGGGGAATGGCTCTGTTTATTATTATTTTCGGATTCCTTTAGCATTGCGTTTCATGCATCGCTGCTTCCCAGCCCGACGCGTGGCAGCATTAGAGCAATGGGCAGAAGTCAGCAATCCCCGGGGGCCGCCTCAGGGCTCCTTAAACCGTGAAGGCGATGGAGAAAACAGCGGTTTGCTGCGGTTCTGCAGCAGCACTTCGTTGCATCTGGCTCCTACCTCAGTTCTAGGAAAATTCTCTGGGCACTATTCTTACCAAAGGTAGCTTTCATTTGCAAAGGATTACGAGCTGTTGGGAGGAACGGGATAAAAGGCAGCAAATGAACCAGGAGATAGTAATGAGATATAATCTGTCTCAAAAAATATCGATTTATACGTTTATTTTTTTCTGCCTGGCCAACGTCAAGGCAAAGCTATGACCTCAGACAAGTCTTGTTTGTACATTTTTTTTCACCTGAATGTTGATAGCTCTATTAATTTGTTTTCCTGTCTAGTTTTGATAGAAATTTTAAGCTATTCTGAGTGTCTGGTTGAAAAAAAAATGCATCAAACAATCTGTCGTTTTAAAGCAGATATTGTGTCATCTGCTTTTGAAATCTGATTATATGAGCAAATACCAAACCCACTCAGAAGGTAGAACTGATAAAGAAAAATTATTTAGCATGCATAAAAGCTGTGATCCATTAGCTGAGCGGAGTAGCAAGCAGCGTACATTTCAACAGCGATGACTGTTGTTTACTGGTTACCAGCAGCCGCCAGTATTTGCAGCTAATCTGCACTAACAGAAATGTTTTGTTGTTTTGTTCCTTCCACTTCTGCATTTCTCCTTGTTTGTTTTTGTTCCTGTGTCTTTTTTCTTTTGGCTTGTGCCAACTTCTTCACTGAAATACATGAAGAATCTCCTGCAGATTTGTCTGTGCGCCGTGCATGACTTGGGCTCTGGGTTCCTTGTCCCGCTGGAGCCCTCTGGGCTCCTGCAGCCCCTCTGGGGCACGGAGGAGAGTGGCTGCAGTTTCTGTGGGCTGATGGCTTCTTCCAAAACAGGCACCTGCCCTGTTTCACTGAGCATCACCCGGGAGCTGGGGAAGGGAGCAGGTGAGGTGGGGATGTAGCCCACCTGGGTCCGGAGAGGAGTTACCCTCTGAGATCGCAGGCTTGCTCTGTGGTTTTATGCAGAGTCATATTTCAGCTATGGTGGAACACCTTTAGTTTTGTCTGGTCTTTGGGTAAAAGTGCTGGGGAAATGCGTCTGGCACAGAAGAGAGTGCCTGCAGGATCTCAACGTCTTCTGTGGCATGGTCACCAAGGGGTTTCGAAGGCTCGCCGCCTGCCCATTGAAGTGCCCGTTGAAGTGCTGGGAGGTGCCAGCTCAGCCCAGAGCTCTGATCTGCTGGTGCTGAGCCCGGCTGTGTGCCCCCAGCACCCGCTGCCCGGGAGGGCTTTGTTTCACTTCTCCCAAATAAAGGCATATTAGAAAGCAGTCTTTGCCCCACAGTTATTTAGCGGGTATGGAAAAGAGCTATTTTCCTTGGGTTTAAGTTTTATACTTGGCTTTAGAATATGTACCATGAAAGAGAGACGAGATAAACAGCACTTATTTCTGCATCTTGTCATTAGACATTTAATATGCAAGTGCAGCTCTTTGCTCTGTTTTAGGTGTTAGTGATGTCTTCAGCTGTGGCAGGGGAAGCACAGAACAGTGAACTCCGTGTTTTGGTAGGTAAAAAGTGTTTCCATTTCTCTTTTAACCCCTGGTGAAATGCTATTATTAAGATTATTAAAAAAAAAAAAAAAATTCCCATCATATTCATACGATGAATATTCATGTGATGTACCTCAAATAAGATTGCAGCGTACTGTGGATTGCTGTCTGTCAGTTAGTATGTTGATGGGTTTAGTGGGGTTTAACAGGGTTACCACAACCGGGCAGGGCACCGGCAGCAAATGGTGCCAGTTTGCACAGACGTCTTGAACTGGGCTCTGGACTGGGGGGAGGATTCGCTTTTTACCCTAAAGCTACTTGTATTCTGGATAAGAGATGCTGAAGTCATATAAGCGTTGTTTATCTATGTATAGGGTGTAGATCAGGTCTGTGTGGCCGTTGTGAACTGAAAGAAAAAAAGAACAGGGGAAAAAAAAAAAGATTCTGGTAGGTAAAATAACATTTCCCTTCCCTCTCAATTAGAAACTATGACTATTTTTTTTAAAACAAAACCTGCTATTTTGGGGTGGATGAATTGCCTACTTGATGAACTCACCCCGAGGTCTCTGGACTTGCTAATGTCTGCAGTGCCAGTCTGTCTGACGTGCGCTCTTAGGGAGATGCTCACCTTGCTGTTTGCTAGTGCTGGGTTTTATCTCCTGTCAGCGGCGCGGGCAGCTCGTCTGCAGGGGAGGAGCTCTCCTGGCAGGGATGGTGGAGATGCCTGCGGTGGATGCCTTGGCACCAGGGGTGCAGGTACCTCACCAGGGCTTTCAGCAATCAAAATAGATCAGGAGTGTTGCATGAAGGGTAATGGGGTGTGCTGGGTTAGAGAAAGACTGATGGGGCAATCCAGGCTGTGACGTAAAGGGGTACTTCACCTCTCTAGCTGTGGAAAGAGAAGCAGGGATGGAGCAGGAGAGCCCGGCCACATCCTGCGGCTCGGGGTGCCCGCTGGGTCCCAGAGGCGCTCTCAAAGCTGCTGAAGTGCAGCCTGTGCTTTTGCTGCATGGGCAGAGGAAAACATCCCACACGAGGTCTAATTGCACTGTCTAATTCTACTCTGTTAATGCAATGGACAGTTATAAATTCTAAATTACACAGCTGGAGATTGGAATGAAATGTGTTGACTTATTCTAGGGTAACTGGGAACACAATTGCGCTGGGTGCCGAGTGTCTCAAGGGATGGAGAAATAGCTCTTATCCCAGAGCAGCATCTTGGCCATGCAGATGTGCCCCATGGTGAGATGTTTGCCCCGAGCCAAGGCTCCTCCTAGACCGTGAAGCAGAAAGATTCACAGTCCTTACACATTTGAGCCTACTTTGCATAAAAATGTAATTCTCCTGAAGGAGAAGAGCTGTCACACAGCAGAGGTAAAGTGGGGTGTTAATAAAGATAACAGAAAAGGAAAACACAACGTTACTCCAAAAACTGTCGTCTCGTTCTCTCACCGAGGTCTTGATGAAGGAGTTTTACTGGCTCTCCCATTCTGTTTTATGTGAAGGTTTCCTGTGAAAGAGGGCTGGTTTTATTCACAGAGAGTAACTCTATTACCAGGAAGTTATTACTCCATATTTAAAATCATTGTTTTTTAAAGAGTGTGCAGAAGGCATTATGGCTTCTTCAGGAAAAAAAAAAAAAAACAACCCAAAACAAAACAGAAAACCAACCCAACAACAAAACAGTGACTGTGCTGACTCGAAGCAATGCTCGGGGGAAGGACCCTGTTCCCGATGCCTTGTCTCAGAAAAAGCTGTAATTCCCAAAGCCAGGGGATCACCCCAGCCCCTCTGTGCCGCCGAGCTGCGGGTCCCTCAGCTGGGGCTGAGCCAGGGTGACGGGATTGCGCCTTGCCATGGCGCCGAAGTGGTGTGGGGTTTTTAATTGCATCTGCCTGTCATGGTTACATTCCCGTAACCATCTCACTCTCCCTTTCAGTTTCCAATTATTCTTTTTAATTTATCCCTTTTCAAGGCATTTGAGCTCCCCTCCTAGTAAACAAGCAGAGGAGGGAAAAAATGCACAAAAAACCGAGGTATGCAAGGAAGGAAAAATATGTTCAAACAGTTTTGCTCCATAATTGAAAATATTTTCCTGCAACTCTTCCTTGAATTCAGCCCTCCCTCACTTTTGTGTTCGCCTTTTAGCGTATCCTCTGGAGAAAAGCGTTGCCTAGTGGTTTTAGCCTCACGTTATCCTGATGTTTTATTCCAGTAGATATTTTTTAAGGGAAAGCAGGCTTGAGGATACTAGGTTAAAGATGCCAAGCTAATAGCAGGCGGCGATGGTGGGGCACTTCAAGGGAGAAGGTGGGAGGCCTGGTGGGAGCAGCTCCCTGATGAGGAGGGTGAGATAAAGATGTTCAACTGCTGGTGATAATTTCCCTGATAATCCTAGTAAATAATATTCCTGGAGGACGAAGACGAAATTATCCCTTTAAATGGCTTACCTTTGAAAAGGTTTCTTAGGAAAATTAATTTTTAAAAATCATCTTTTCACCCTGATGAAACCACGTGCTAAGTAAAACTCGGAGTAGAGATTTTGAGGCGAGATCAGATGGTATATCACACTTACCCGGCTGCGTATATCATTTGTAGTCTATCAGATAGAAAAGGGAGTCGCGGCTCATGTGAAATGGTGAGCAATGAGGTTGTGCTGGGAAATGTGAGATACACTGGGCTGCTGGCGCGGTTCTGCCTTTCCCTGCCCGGTTCCTGTTCTCCACCGTTCTGCTTCTGGAGAGGGACAGAAGGAAAGTACCAGAGCAAGGTGTTCTCGGCCGGGCTCTCAGTTTCTGACGTTAAATCCTGTCCATTCTTCTGGAATTCTGTGTAGGCCCTTTGTCATGAAGCTCTGCACCATGGCACGTTTTGCATGTCTCTCTTGTCGTTCTCACAGAATTTTATGGCCAGTTTTGAGCAGTTTGTAACAATACAGAGAATCCAACCTTTATTTTCATCTGAATTTTTTTTAAAAAAGTCTTACTATACGTGACCTCTCTAAATTCAATATCCTCGTCTGATACATTACTAGACACACATGCTCACTACTTTTGTGCAAAATGACTTTATTTCTTGGTCTAAAAGGCATGCAGATCCAGAGGAGTCAGTCTGAATCCCTTCCATTCAGGCTGCGCGTTGACACACCAACATGCCTTCTATTAAATCCAGCAAGTCCTCCCACTGCTCTGCTTTTTTCTCCTTCAATTACGAGAAAAACCAAGAAGCCTCCTGCCATCTGAAACGTTTTATCTGAAGCAGAATGTTAGTAGCTGAGATTTAAAGGTTTTTATGTTTTAAATGCTGACACGCCATAGCTATAGTGGTACCAATAGCAATAGCGTTATAAATAGTGTATGAATATACCCTTGTTTATCTTCTCAAAGTGCATTTCCAATTCTGTCAGCATACATGTAAGAGGGCTTAAGTAGCTTGTGTTTTGAATTCAAATACTATCGTGAACGGCAATATTTTTTTAATGAACTTGAATGAAATTATGGAGGACATCTGATAAGTGAGATTTGATGAAGCTTTAAAACATTTTTATCAGGGGATATTAAGAAATGTGAGACTGAGTGTTACAACATAATATCCTTTTCCTGGTGCTCCATTTTACTAACTTAAAGGGAGTCATTTGAACCATCATGTTAAGAATTCCATTTATTTGTTTAAAAAGAAGTAAACATTTGAGGCACATTCCTACTGCAGGGTGGATGGGAACTCATACTTTAGTAGCAAAGTTATCTCTCTGAAGTTATCTCCCTGATGACAAAGCGGAATGGGACGTAAACCAGTGTTGAGGATTAAAACTCTCACATCCTTTGCTTGTCCTGACACACAACTATATCAAATTCATGAGAGTGTCTTCGGCTTTACAGTGTGATGGGGAGATAATGATGTGCGGGTTCAGAAATGGGATTCTGAATGTTTTCTTCTCCTGTTTTCAGCAGCATCCATGTGGTTTTTTAGGGATGAAAGCATATTTTAAAAGTATTTCATACTGTGCCCCCAGCTCACAAGAGTTGTCTTAAAAGAAAGCCCTTATACTTATTTAAAAATCTGTGGGAACATTCATTGTATAGTTGAAATGTGGCAATTTTTTTTTTATTTTATTTTTCTACACCATCCTCTGCTGCAACTCAGTGCCTTGAAATAGAGATTGCATTAATATTCTCTAAACCCAGGCAGGGAACACGAGAGTCTTTGAACTCTGCATTTGCTGGGTGAAGCAAACAGTACATCGTGTTTCTAAACTACTGAATAAAGTTAAAATAATGGTAATAGAATGAAACAGCCTTTTTTCTAAGAGTCTGTGGGGAGGGAAAGGCTAGAAATGCCAATGATCTTGAGAGATCATAAGGCGCTTTTTACAAATTGTGTATTTGGGAATTATTGCCTTGACTTTCTCAAGGAGATGGTCTTGCGTTGGGCGTGGGTGGGGACCATCATCTGACAGCGCCACCGGGGTCTACGGCAGGATGGGGCGGGACGATCCGCCTTTCATTTGGCCATCGTCTTACCTGCTGCCCTGCCGTCCTTGTGGGGAACGTCTTAATGGACAGGAGACTTACTCGGGATGAAAACAATTGTGTGATGGTGGTTCCAGCTCTCCGGCTGCAACGTATACCAGTGCTAAGCTGCCTTACGGATCTTCTGCAGGTCGTTGCCTTAGTATTTTAAGTAGAGGGGTGTAAATGCATCCTGATTTTGCAGAGATGGCTCAAGGATGAGTACGCGACGTAGGCAAATAGAAATGTGCTAGCAGATACAGAAATAACCAGGTCAAAATGGACTACTTTTTTTTTTTTTTCTTGTAGAAAGTGAATATAGAATTTTTAATAAAGGAACTCAGAATTAGATATTACTGTTTTGATATTTGAAAGACGAAAGTGTCTAGTGACAGCGACCTTAACTCTAATAAAAGGCATATGCAAATCAGCCAGCACTAGTAATTAAAAAGGAGCTACAAAAAAGGTCTCCTAAGCAGTGTAACTTTTTGAAGAAAAATAAAAAATCTTGTATGAAAGGCTGAAGGAACTCATCCAGATTTGCTTCCCAGATCTGTAAATCAGGGACAGGATTTACATATGCTGCTGTTTCATCTGGAATTCTCTTTATCCATCAGATTATTTTAGTATTTTGTGAACAGTACTGCTAATTCAAATCTATCATTAAGGTTGTTTTAGTTTTAACAGAAATCTTTTTCAGGTGTAACAGAAATCAAGTTTGCATGTAAAAGTTTTGCTGAGATATTCGGTGAGGACGTTGCTCCTCTATGCCCTCATGTCCCTGAGCAAGCCCAAAGAGACCCCTCATCCCTGCAGCCCACGGGCTCCTGAGAAATGCCGGAGTGCAGCATCTTCCTGCCTCTCAGCCCGGCGTTCTCAGGTGAATTCAGAGCTCTCGGAGGGTTCCTTTCCGACAGCCTGCAGGTAGAGAGGGTTACGCTGGTCACACAAGCAAAAGGGGATGATTTCCAGCAGCGCCCCAGCAATCGCCTCCCATCATGTTATGCAGAGACGAGACCTTCGGTGGGTGGAGTATCTCTGCCCATCTCACCTCCGCCGTCTTTGAAAAGGTATAAAGAGTCGTCTTCCATTCATGAAGGACTGCATTATTCTCTGTGACTTTAAGTGGTGTTGCAAATGGTGGCTGGGTGCTGGTGGCCGGGTGCTGTTGCCCGGGGGTGGCCATCCCCGGACATCGCCTACACCAGCATCCCCCGGCCAGAAGTTGGGAGCAGGAGGCACAGACCGGGAGCAGCTCCCATTCCAGGTGACAGCAGCTTCCAGACTTGGTTTGAGGTGGTCAGGAAGTTACTGTACAAATGACAGTTCAGTTCGCTGAAAACAAAAGCAGACAAATAGCTCTCTGGTAAATATTTTTCAAGGGTTTTTAATAAGTGCCTGGATTTCGGTGAGGCAGCTTCTGATGAAAGGTTTTGTCTCGTGCTGTAAATTGCGTGTGTGTCCCATGGTCTCTCTAAGGAAGAGAAACCAACAGCTTGGCGGATATTTTTGCATTTTCCGTGTTCTCAAAAAGGAGAAGTTTGGGGACCTCCCGTCCCCCCCGATGCGAGCTCCTTCCCCTGCTCCCTGGGGCTGAAGAGAAGTGATAATTTTATAGATTCGTATCTGACACTTGCACGCTGCCGTCTTGCCTTTGGTACTCTTTTTGCCGTTTTGCTTTTGCCTTGTTTGTCTCCAGGTTTGATTTTACATCACATCTCCACACGATAATCACCTGGCCTCCGAGTTCCCCGTTTTCAGTAGCAGCTTCTTCATTAATATTTGAAGCATGTGATTTTTGCTTGTTATCAGCAATATCCCGGGAGACAGCAAGAAAGACTGTGTAGGAGGGCATTTTAAAAGCTTATCTTTAAAACCAATGGTGTTTTGTGATTTAAAAATTAAATATGGATTAACAAATGGAGAACTGACACTGTCTGGGGAATCAAGATTGGATGTAGGGAGAAAAAGAGCATGACTCAACAAACTGCTTGATCACAATAAACTAAAGCTATTGGTGCGGATATGCAGCCTAAGTAAAGTGGAACTGTGCAAAATATTTGACAGTCAGATATTACCTAAGTAACTGCGCAGTCAACTTAATTAAAAACATTTATTTCCCCAAAAGAAGAAGTCTGTAGAACAAATGAAAGCAAGCAGATTAAACAAGACTTGCTGAAATTGTGTATATATTCTTCTTTTATCCCTTCTTTTATGCAGAGAACATTGCTGTGTTCTGAGAAAGGCATACAAAAGTAAGCTTAGGGACTTTTAAAAGGAGCTACTTTTTCAGGAAACTCCTCCTCTGGACGCAGGGTCCGTTCCTGGCCTGGAGCAGTGTCTGAGTGGCAGAAAGAGCAAAATTAAGATTCAGACTGTTCCCGATCCTCTGCGTTGGTCACAGGCAGGTAGCCAAGTTGCTTCATCCCGTTGTCGTCCAGCTGGACGAGCGAGCAGTGGTGCAGTCGGTGTGGTTTTGCACAGGAGACTTCATTTTGAGTGACCTGGTCTGGTGGGAGGTGTCCCTGCCCAGGGCAGGGGGTGGCACTGGGTGGGCTTCAAGGTCCCTTCCCACCCAAACCATCCTGCGACTCAAGGACAGTGCCTTGCACTGCAGGGCTACATATGCCAAAACCTGAAGCTGTGTTTAAACCCCATCAGTGGTCGATCGTTGCTCAGAGACATGCAAAAAGCAGCATATTCTGGCAGGATGGGACGCCTGTGCCCGTCTGTGAACGGTCCTGCAGACAGAGAAGCTGCTACGACCCCGTTGCTGGTACACGCATTGTGGTCAGAGTATCTAAATGAACTGTTTCTGGAAGTTTTTTAAAGAAACAGAAAATAAATGTGAATGAAGGACAGCGGAGCGCTGCTGATGAACAGTGGAGTGAATTCCCAGCCTGGAGGCCATTGAGGCCACAGTGTCTCTAATAATTGCAAGTTCCTTACTTCTACGTTTTATCCAAGAAATGGATAATATTATCTGTAATGTGATCTGATGGAATTTATTCAGCAGTGACCTGTGCTTCGCTGAGCTGCACCTGTGGTCTTGAGTTTACACCTCTCAGTAGTCCCGGGCTTGCCCTGGCAGACCCCAGCCCTGCGACAGTGGCATGCCAGGGTGGCTCGGCCGCGCTCTGCCAGGCTGGCCATGCTCTGCCAGGCTGGCCACAGCAGCTTCTGGCTTCTGCTTCTGGCTGCTCCTCCAACCGGCCAACCATGCAGCCATGGCCTTCAAAGACTGGTCGTGCTGAGGAGCTGCCGTTAAAATAAGAGCCTTTCTCCCGGTCCGCAGAGGGTGAGGCGTTCCCGCCTGAGTGACGGGAGATTTGACGTGGGTAGCAAATGGCTCTGATGGCTTACCTTGATTTGGATGTGCAAAGTTTGAAAAAGTATCTGTAAATATTATAACACAGAGATATGAGCCATGAAATGAACCGATGTGTGTGTCAGCTTTGAGAAATAGAATTTTAAATAGAAAATTCAGTGCGCTCTATTCAAATAGATTTGATAGTAAAGCAGCTTTTCCGTGGTGTTAGCGCAAGCATTCGTTGAGTAGGTAGGCATGAAATGCCAGAGAGAAATTTAATAAAACTGGTGAGCTGTCTTTTCAGTCATTGTTTTGGAATCAATCTAATCAAGTTCTTCCAAAATGCCAAAATATTGGGAAGAATGATTAATTTAAAACCTTTGAGAGGAATATTTTAAATTAATTGGCAGTGTTAATTTCTCCTACACTTGTGGCAGTAGTTTATGTCATATAAAGATTACTTTGGTCATCTTTCTGGTCACAAAACGAATCAAAAATAAAGAGAGTGAATGTTATATGTGAAGTAAAAGTTAACATCTCTTTTCTTAGAAACTACATTGATTTACTGATTTTTAATTTATGTAGTACTCAGAACACCTTTAAATTCCTTCTTACAAGTAGTAGGCCTAACAATTTCAAGAGAAAATATATTGTCCCTTATTGGTCATTCCAGATTGAAAGTGTTGAGACTTTTAGCCGGTGCCAGCTAGTCCTCAGCTGGATGAGACAGCACAGAGGGGTCCAGTTGGGATGGTTTTGCGCGGGAGAGCTCACGGGTGTAGTCACATCCTAAAGTACAGGGATTTATAATAAAAGCAAAAATTCCTCTTCGTACTAATTAGTTACCCATGTACGTTTTCAGCTACTAAGTTGAGCTTTTTATCTCTCAAATTCCCATGAGATATAATAAATGACAATTGAAATAACGGGCTGCTCAGCAGTGTAGCTGTAGGTGCATGTCAGGAGGTATAGAGGGAAGAGTGTGAAATCTGATCTGCAAATAATATAAGAAAATTTAATTAAACTTAGACTAATACGACGAATGCCCCAACAGTAAGGCAAAGGGGCATATTCAGCATATTAATTTTTTCTTATCCTTTTTTTTGTGTGTCTCTGGTCTTCTGAATTCCAGATTTGCTAGTGTTTCCTTGCCATATCAAGTTTCCACGAAAGATCTAGCGAGAAAACTTTTTTGCGCCACAAAGATTGTTTAAATATTTATTGATTGGTTGATTTGAGGGTGTGACCTCATTTCTTGCTACCTTAAGTACCAAAGATCAGAAGATAAAACGTATTTTGGCTCTCCAAAGTTCTCGCTGTAAAGTAAATTTCCTTGTTGTTATTCTTTCTTAGGGTGGCACAGTGGGCGGGAACAGCATGTCCCACACTGTGACAGGTCTGGGCTCAACAGTTCGTTGAGTTGGGACTGCTGGAGACAGACCTGAAGCAAACTTGACAATACTTCTCCTCCTCGCACAGGGAGAAAATACCTGTTGGAGTCTGTAGGTTTGCATTAGTGCAAGGACAATCTCTGTAAATGCATACGAGTTCTTAACGTTAATACCCTTAAGTGCCCGTTCCGCTGCTCCTGCCCTCCTCCTGTGGGATATTCACCGTATTAGTGCAAGCTTTTTGGGGTCTTTGAAACTTATAGGATGAGGAGGGAATCTTTACAAACTGGTGGTGGTGGATATCCTGCCCTACGCGTTCAGTTTAGGAAAACACGAGCTTTTTTTCCATCGCTTGCTACTGGTGCTTCAGAAATGTTCTCTGGAAATTGTTACCCCAAAACCCTGAAAAATTTGGCATATGTGTTTGCTGTTATTTATGTGTACATTTTCACTTGGTTTCACTCATTTTAATAAGTTACATTTTTGAATTGGCAAGTAAAAAGTAAAGTTATAAGAACACACACTGTGAAGTCCTCCCTGCCCTTCTCCCCCGTGACCCCTTGGGCTCGAGGGTTTCAGCATCTCTCAGAATCCCTCCACCGCAGCCTGAAAGATTTCGATTTATGTGTTTGATTCCCCTAACGCTTGGGTTTAGGCTTCTTATTGTATGCAGCGAAAGGGAAAACAAAAGTCTGTTTTTTCTTTGTTCTTCCTTCTGTGAAGAAAAAGGATGTTTTCTTAAAAATAGTCTTGCCAAAGATAGAGGCATACTATTGCCATAACTCCATTTGTTGAAAGGAAAACGAAGACTTTAAAGATTCATAATGTTTTTGGATGCTCTGGAGGGCAGAATGGGCTTTACTGGAGGAATAATTTCTGCAGCAATCACTTTTCTTTCAGTTAAACACATTAGGTAGTCCAAATATTGACAAATATTTCATACACCTCTTGAATTCAGCATCAAATTAAGAGAATCGCATTGTCTTTAATGGGCTGTTCATCGAAAAGCCTCTTTGGAAAACAGTCAATGAAGAGCTTTGTGCTTGAATAACTCGGGTATAACCATACTTAATCCATCTTCCGAGGTTCCCATGTGAAGTGAATGCAAATGGTGGTTCCCAGTTGCAGGGCCAAGCACATTTGTTGCTTATTAAGTTTTTCATGCTCCTAAACCTGCCCGCCCGTATTTGTGGCTTGCCTAGATGGGATTACAGGCGAATTGCAGAGATGAAACGCACTCACCGGGCAGAGGCCAGGTCTCGGGTCTGCTGCAAACTGTACTAAGGTCGCTACTTGAGATGTGGCAAACCTGCATCTAAGGGGGAACGTATTCAGACATTTCAGGAACAAGACCGTGACTGCGGTTCAAAGCCTGCGGAGCAAAGCTCTGCTTTCCAAGACGGGGGGTGATCTTTGCTCCACGTCCTATATGTTCACTTCACGGCAGCACTCGCATCTCTTCAGCTCACCGTGTCCCCGCTGCAGCAGGTCAGAGCCGCGCGTGTGGCTCGGCACCCTATGTCCCACCAGTCAGGGCCAGTAAAGAAAGCCCAGCCAGAGTGGAAGGGTACAAGGATGTGCTTGTGCAGCATCCCGGCCCCTGCCCCACATTACTCGGTGTGACCGCTTTGGGCGTCTAAGTTACTCAGTTTTGTGTTTTAGAAAGAAAGTGGGCAAGCACTCCCCATTCACCTCTGGATGCCAACCAAGACTTAACAGCCAGCTGTCACCTCCACATCTCTTCAGCCAGCTCATTTCCAGGTGGGTCCGGGACCACCCTTCTGTAGGCACCTCCAGCCCTTGATGTTTCAGTGCCAGGTACATAGTCCAAGCTGCAGGCGGCGTATGTGGCCCAGAGTGTTCCCAACCGTATGGAGGACTTGCCTTTCCCACGTACCTTGTGTTGGGTCCCTCTCCCAGGCAGAGTCCCCAGCGCAGCTGGCCGAGCTCTGGTCGGTAGCTATGGTAGAACTGTGGTGGTTTGACATGGGATAAGGATGAAACCTGGACTGCCTTCCAAGAGCTTGCTCCTAACTTTTGTGCCTTTTACAACATTTTCTTGCAGAACTCCATTAAATTGAACTGATTATCCACAGGCAGTGGATGGGGTTGGGGGGTGGGGGGGAGAGGTGGTTTTTGTAATGCTGCGATAGTGATTTTATTGAACTATATTGCATTTTTAGTACTCATTTGAGAGAGGGTTATTAAAGCACAGTATTGTACATTAAGAACATTACTCCAATGTGAAGGAGATGAGGGTTATGAGAAAGACAAGAAAAGACCAAGGAATTTAAAGAGTTTTGTTTCTATTTTTCATTTCCCCCATCCAAGGACTAGAAACATAACCTATTTAAATAATTCTTAGCTTTGCTGATTTTACACGTTTTGAGTCCCAGAAGGCAGTGGTCAGTGTAGAAGCTTGCAGTGATGACCTTGCGTGTGAATCTTTCGAGAGAAAATATGCTGCAGCGGGACTGAGGACTAATTGGAAACCCAGGTAGGATCTAACAGTAAAACTGTCTTTTGGTATCTCAGTCATCCCAAGCGGCACCTGCAAATCCGATCTAGAGATGACTTGCTTTCAAGACTCTGCAGAACGCTGTGCTTATATATGCTTTTCAGATGTGTACGTGAATCAGAGCTTTATTCAGCTATCACCAAAACGCTATGAAATATGAATGTACATAATATAACGGCAGTTTGCTAAAGATATTTGATGAAATTTTCTCTTGGTAAAATTAGACCTTGTGTAGTTTGCTTCTGTTATGATCTCCACACGACAGGGACCTATGATTCTGCAGAGCTGAGGATTAGTACCGTCTGAGAAGCATCACTTCGAGCTTCAATTAAACTTGGGAAGCAGCAAGCAGAATAGTGTGTGCTAATTAGAGAGCAGTTCCCCAGAAGAGGCTTGGGGATGGTTACTGAAGCATACAGAGAAGAGAACTTCATCCTGCTAGAAGTATACAGGAGTAATAAGCAGATCTCTCTGTCTTCCTTTGGATGAGGCGCAAGGAACTGGAGGTGAAACAAAACGTTATGGAAGCCACCTTCTTTTCCTCTAACCCTCCACTCCCCCCAGACTGATGTCCTGTTTTCTTTTGTATTCCTCCCAAAATGTTAGTTGATCTTTCTAGCTAAGATAAGTGAATGCCAAATCCTGTTTGCTTTTGGGTGCTTACCTTACTAGTTCTGTGCTCTGGCCCCGCGTCTCGCTTTTTGTCCCCAGTAGCTCAAAGCCCAGGAGTTCCTATCAGTCTCCTTGTGTACCTCACTTATCGCGGAGCCTTTGCAAGCCCGACGCCGAGTTCATGACGGATTTTTTTCATGTTGTAAATGCTGGTCTCTTTTTGGGTGGAAAAATTAGAAAACAGGTTTCCTTCCAAAAGTATACTTGAAAGATTTCTAATCCTCCCTCCTTTCCCACCGAGATTTGTCATTGTGTCATTGCTGTTCTCTGGATTTCTCAGTCTTTGAAGAACTGACAAGTCTTTACTTGCCCTAACAGATATATAACAACCAAGAAAAGACCATTAACTGAGAGAAGGCTAAAATACTATGTTACCTCTCCAAGAAAAAATGAATTAGGAACATGGGAACACTCCAAATTGTAGTTAGAAAAGCTTCATCATTAGAGATCATTTTGTGCTTGCAGTTCATAATGATTCACTATCCAGAGGTGGCATCGTTATTACTAGGGGGGGAAATATCCCTGCAAGAACAGCACAGCACTAAGCAGCCTCCTAAATTACAGTGTGGAGCTCCAAGAGGTAGTTCAGACAAATAAAACCATGTCATAGAGCCCAGGATTCTTTAGTGTGTGTGAAGGTTGCAGGAAATTGCTTTTTGCCGGGGAGCCAAACCAGCCTGGGAAGGTTTTGTTTGTGAGCAGTCTGGCATTCGGGCGTTTTGGGAAGGAAACAAGTAACTGGAGGTGAGAAGGGGCCAAGCCTGGCTGCCCAGTGCCCACCGTTGGGCGCGTGGGAGGGCAGGGCAGCCAGCCGGGAACTCCCCTGGCAGGTAATGGGCTGGTTTTCAATGGCTTTAATGGCTCAGAGCCTCAGCTGGAGACATGTGGCTTTGGCTGCGTGTATCTGAATCGTAGCACTTTTTTACAGGAAAACGGGGAATGTTCTGTTTCTCTGGAATCCAGTCTCCTTTCGAATTGATTGGTTTTCGTTCTCGGGAGGTAGCCCTGCTGGGTTACCCTCTCCTTGGGTTCATGGCCACTGGCCATGCTCAAGAAAACCTTTGTAGCACCGTGGTGGGACCGGGGCTTCCTCTGCAGCCTTGGAAGGGCCATCATCAGGGGTGGCCTCCTTCGCTTCTCCCTGTAAATTTCAGTTTAGGACTTGGAATTTGCCAGTTTTGAGGATTTATGAACCAGCTGCAAGACTGAGATACTTAGCGGGTGTTTTGTGTTGAGCATAGTTCTAATTTGTATCATTGCTTGGCTGTACATTATGCTTTTAAACATGGTATTTTTGGGGCTTTGTTTCTGTCTCTACCCGCAGCCAGAGATTTTACCGCCTACAGTTGTTCCTAAAGAAACAGTGTTTTATAAAGTGTTCTGACATTATTTTTGAGAACTTTGCCTTTGCTATTTTTATGCACAATGCAGTAGAGCCGGTCTCAGTCTGACTCAATCAGACTCCTTAAAGACAGAGAGAGGATTGCATTATTTTTGGATTTGCGCCATACGAGACCATGCGAAGTGTTTTGCACCCCCGTAGTTGTTCATCCCGCAGATCGGCAGATGCGCCCTTACAGACCTTTAATTCTGTTCCTCTCAACTTAATTCCGGTGTCTGACTTTGCAGTCTCTCTTTTCTGTTTGATAGCAGGCAATGAGAATACGCCAAAATTCAGAACACAAATAATGTTATTTAGCCTGGAATTTGCTTGTTCAGACTCCAGCCCCGGGTCTTCGCCTCGTTCCTCAGAGCAGCGGTTATCGCCTTGTAGAGGTTTTACTGCGCAGCCCCCTCCGAACTGGGCCGTTTAAGCACTGCTGCCATAAAGTTGTAACAACAAAAGTGTTTGAAGCAGAAGCGGAACTTTTATTTTATATTGCCTTTTTTTTTTTTTTTTTTTTCCCTACATGGTTACACTGTATGGCTCAAATGTACTTTTTGTAGCACAGCTTTTGGGAAGCCAATAAATCTCAAGCCCCTTCTACTGCAAACACCGAGGCTGGGTCTGTTCTCCGGCGCTTGGGAGCATCGCGACGGGAGCAGGCGGGAGCTCGCCAGCACCGCGGCTGTTGATCTAACCTGATATCCTCCTGCTCTTTATTTTCTCTCTAGCAAACACGGCTTTTCTAAATCTTTGAAAATGATGATCTTATACCATTCTTATAACGTAATTTGGTGTTCCGGAGAGAGTCGTAATTTTTTATATATTGCTGGAGTTTAACTGCCATAATGAAGGACAATTTTTGAGGTGATAAAATGCACTAGGAATGTCATTAAATATGCAGCAAAGCTACGACACAGTGGAATTGAGCATTAATGAATAACATACTAGGAATATTAGTCTTCTGTATCAGTTGAGGTCTTCTGTTCTTTGGTTCTGATGAGGTCTAATGTGAAAAAATGAGACAATAAACAAGCTTAGCAAAAATCAAATTTTAAAATGATTCAGTAGAATCCTAATATATAGAAAGTTTCCAAGTTAAAGGCATTGCATATCCACAAGGATGCTTGCCCTTGGATAAATTGTTGCAGTTTCATGTTTTAATGTAATTTTATTATTGGTGCACGTTTTATTTTTACAATTGAATTACGATACTATGGAGACGTAATTTACATTCTAGCCTGTCTGCACACCACTGCAGTTGTAAACTTCTTTACTGGCATATGCAAGAACTTCATAACTCTTGGTCAGTAGGATGTTAACTATTTCTAGTAAAGAAATGAAAGCCTGATCCAGAGCCCCATTAGAACTTTGATTTTGGACATAAGGATCCAACTGTCATTTCTGGATCTCTCTATAACTCAGCTTTTTTGACTTAAAGTTCATTTTTCGTGAGGATTCTGCATACTCTGTGCTGATTTAGCCTCCTCATTTATTTTTTTTCCTTGAAATGTGGTAACTTCATGCTCCTGACTTTTCCATTCTATAGATCTGTATTTGTTCTGGGTGGAGCTGTGGCTACGCCGGCCCAGCAAAGGCAGTCAGAATGAAGTCCAGACAATCCTCTCTGAATATGCCTGTTTTAAATTGTGGGGTCAGAATAAATTAATTTCTTTCCATTTCTGGCTGGCGGGAACTTTTTTAACAGTGAGCTCATTTCAATAGATTAAAGTTTCTTTGTACCGCATCTGCCAGAGCTGGGGCTGGAGCGGACTGCCACGGGGCATCGCCTGTGGGCTCTGCGTCACTGCTTTGAAGAGGAGATGGGTCAGTCTAAGGTCCAAGCCTTGCTGCTGCATGAGTGCTTGAGAGCTTGTGTGTGAGGTGGACTGAAGGTTTCAGACCAGTTCCTGGCGAACTTTCTCGCCTTGATGGGCCAGGGGGATATTAGGTGGTCAGTAAAGTGGGCAGGACTTATTTTGCTAGCTTCGTTTACTGTGAATTTACAGCTCTGGGAACAGGACTGGAAATTTTCCTACAGTAGAGTAACTTACTGAAATTCTTACTATTTCTTGCACGAGGCTGATGACAAGTCCTGTAAAGTGGACGTTGGGGAGATTATTCTGGTTTTTATTTAAGACAATAAATGTGAATTCCCACATATAACAAAGAATCGTCTTAAACCCCGTACCTGACACGCGGCTCCTGCTGCATAACGTTCGCTCTTCTCTAAAGCAAACCTGTGAGTCATGTATTGACTTCCCAGTGATTGCTCTTTGAAGATTTTGTGGCTTTTGTGTCAGTTGTTTGAATAACTGTTCTACTGGTGAGGAGTTTGACGGCAAGCAAGCTGGCAGGCCTGGCTGTATTTCAAGAATATGAAATAATCGTTATCATTCCCTTTCCTTTAGGCTGTAATGCTGCTTTATCAGGGAAATGTCCTCAACTGTCGTATCCAAGTTTTCACATGGAGAGAATACTCACTTCTTTAAACTCAGTCTTCAGTGTTACTGCCACTGGTTTCTTTTTCTTCTACAGAATATATGAGGTTTAGAAGTAAAATATAAATATGTAAAGCACAATAAACATCCAGGAGGCAGCTTTCGGCAGCTGCTAATTTTAAAGTAACATATTAATGAAATCAATTAAGAGTTCCTTTTAATAATTAGCAAGAGCAAACCTAACTTTCTGAAGCGATGTTTTCAGTATTGCTAAAAGTGATTCCCCCAAAAAGAGTATCTCTGTAGATAAATCATCTGAAAAAGTGTTAAATTGTCTCTTCTGCTACCTGATAATCCAATTAAGTGGTGATAAGAAAAATAGCTCTTGGAGAATTTCAGGGAAGCAGAATAATGTGCTTAGTGTTGTACCAGAATCAAAATACCACATAATCATGGGTATCCATGGATACTGAAGCAACACTTTGATTACTAGATACATCCATTACCCTTAAATACCGGAGTTAGGTGTTTAATGCCCCGAACAATTTACTGCCTGACTGCCTGAACTTGCACAGAGAATTCTCCTGGGGTTTTGCCTTTCGGAGGCACAGCACAGAATCTGTCAGCGGGCACAAGGAAGGCAGCTATGATATTTTTAAGACTCTCTGTCTTCTTCCAAGTTCCTGTGTGTTTTGCAACTGCTGCCGCCCAGATGGCTCGACTTGCTCGCCTGTCCTCGAGCTGCCTGTGAACTGGGGCATGATGCGATGTGGCCCAATCTCCGTCCCACGCCTGTGACATATGAGTGGGATTCCCGTGAAAAAGCTCCTATGATAATCTTTCACAGCGCTTGCGCTGTTGGGACTCGCTCCGCACCGAATGGATGAGCTCGATGTTGCGTCTCTGCAGCACCAGAAGTTTCATCACGGCAAGATGAGCACGTTGGTTGTTCCGTGGTGTAGGATCATAGAATCGCAGAATGGTTTGGAAGGAAGGCACCTTAAAGATCATCTTGTTCCAGCTCCCCTGCCCTGGGCAGGGACACCTCCCACCAGACCAGGAGTTTGAAGCCACAGTTTCTCCACCGGAGTTTTGACATCTTCGTTTGTTGTGCAGGGCAGGAGTGGGAACCCTAGAAAAAAGCCTCCTCTGCACAGAAGCTGCTGTGGGTCCTGAGGGCAGCCCAGGAGAGGGGCACGTGGGGCTCTTACTCGTGTGGTCCCGCCACCAGCTTGGCTTTTTCCTTTCCATTGCATGAAAGGATCCGGTCCTCTTTCCTAGGGTTGATAGTGAGAAAATAAAATACCAAAGGAGAGAAGTAAAACGGGCATTTAAAAAGCACTTTGAAAGTGACCGTTGGGAGTGTGATTATTTAACCCGGACTTTGTAGCGGTGGCTCCAGCACCGTCTCGGGGCAGGTACCTGAGCTGGCGGCACAATGTGGGGATCCGGCATCTGCTCCTGCTCCTGGAGCATGGCGGGGGCCGCGCTTGGTGCCTGCGTGACCATCCCTGCAACGCCGGCTCCTTCTGCATTGTGAAAATGCCATACGGTTCAGGAGGTCAACAATAGGAAAAGTGTGAGCAGAAACTTTTCATTTTTTCATCTTTTGCAAAGATTGTGGGGTTTGTTATTTTATTTTCTTCTTTTTTTTTCTGCTTTTTTTGTACTCACAAAATGTCTTTTATATTATGAGAGTTCCAAACCAACTTCCTTGAATGTCTCAATACAGGTTTTCGTAGCAAAACATTTTTTTGAGGAGAGTTGTGAGGCAGAATCTTACATAACTATTTTGTTGGAAAGGGGAAATAGAAGAAAGCCGGCACCCTGTGTAGGCAGAGAATGAGTGGGTTTAGTCCATTGTTCCTGACAGTAATTGAACAAACTAAATCCTTCCTATAAGCCATTTTGCTAAAAGTAAAAGCAGGAAACCAAGAAACAGATGTCGTATCATCCCACTTGTTGCACAACTTGTCCTTTTTAGTCTGCCTTTGCTAACCCACTCATCTTGGGTGTTTTGGATCACCCTTACTGCTCTTCCCTTCAGCGAGCGTCAGTACTGGTTTTTTCTGTTCCTAATTGAATAGTAATTTTCTGCAAAAAAGGACAAAAAAGTTCTGTTGAACGGTAATTTGGGGGGGATATGTGATTTCATGCTTCCTAAATTTATTTGTAAACTGAGACTAAATTCAGTCTGCAGAACTGGAGAATTGGAGAATGGAATTGGAATTCCTGGAAATGGACTGGAACTGGAGAGATCGGGGGAGGAGGATGAGAAGGGCTGCACGTTGCCGTCGCATCCCACTGCCCTCAGCAGCGGGGGGACGGCCATGTTCCCATGGGGGAGCTGGGGTCCCCCCAGTCCCGGAGAGCGATTTGCCATCTGCATGCGGTGGCTTCAGTCCCAGTTTTGATGCTGCCCTTTGGCTGAAAATCAGCATCCCCTTCTGCTCCAGCTGGGGACGGTGCAGCTCTGCAGACGGGCGCAGGGACTCTGCCCCGGGTGCCGGTAGGCGATGGAGGGGTCAGGACACCAGGACATCTGTGGTAGAAGTTCAACACCACTCTGGGAAAGGAGGAAACTCACGTTTTACCCAATGACTGTTGTAATCATTGAGTGAGAGGAAGAAACCAGAATCTCACGCGTAGCTCCTCATTTGCTTCCCCCTACAGGTCCCTAATAATGACTTGTTTCCAATTCAGATTAAATGGAGATTGTTGTTTTAGGTAAAATTAATTGTATGACTTCTTATTTTAATGAGAAAAACTGAAGATCTAGCAACACACACACAAAAAAAGTTTGATCTCTACATTTACTTTTTCAGTCTGGCAGCCAAACCAAAACATCAGGTATTTGTACATCCTTAATTGCCAGCGTCCTGAGCAGTACCTCAAGATAAATTTCCTCTGTCTCCAGCATCACTTAATTAAAACTTCTGCAGAAGTGTGTGAGAAAGCAGGGGCCATTATAAGGATCAAAGTGAAAGCGGAGCAGGTTCCCTTTGTGGAAAGATTAACTAGAAATGGCGTTTCTTGAGACAGCAACTCTGCTACAATGAGTCTTGTCAGTGACTTAACGAAATTCAGAGGACTCTTCTATTAGAAATACAATTTGGGGGCAAAATTGTTTTTTACCAGCCAGGGAGAAAGGACCCAACTTCACTTTGCATTTTGTTTATTTGTGCAAGAAAAAATCTGGAAGAGCTGTTAATTTCGGTTGAAATGTTAGCGTTTCCGTCTTCTCTCAGAGTGCTGCCAGTGGTTGCAGTGTGGGGAATTTTAATGCCGGGAACAATACCAAACAGCCGGGTCAGTTTGCCAAAGTGGCACAAACCACGGGGAAAAATAGAAGCTGTAAAACCAAATAATTTTCAGGTTATTGTTTGAGGAAATGGTTTGCCTTGTTGTCTTATCCTTTTCATAGATTATTGTGCGTTTTCGTGGCTTACTTGTTGGATAAAGGCGCATCTGGAAAGGCTGAACCTACCAGGTCTGCTCCCGGTGTTCCCATCCCAGATCTGATGTTATTACAAAAACCATTTGCTGGCAGCAGGGAAGGATGAAAAAGATGCCAGTGTTGGACTTCTATACATAGCCCGGAGGAGAAGGGGTATTGTTTCAAGAGAAGAGTGGTGTAGAGCTGACCGCCTCATCGTCGTCGTCATGACTGTCTTTCATATACTGATTCCTGTGAATCTCTAAACCTCCATCGTTGAAGGAGTTAAACATTTGCTGGTGGAATTGCTTGAATGCTCTATCTTACATATATTACAGTTCGCATCTCTCACGCATCTCCAATATCCATTATCTTCATAACGGTCTTTGCATTTGGTTGCAGGATCCCGGTTACCTGCTGTCTTCCCTCACTAGACAGAAATGACCGTGGCGAAGGGCAGGAACCCTCCGTACCCAGCTGGTTTAACGCGTGGTGCTGCTACTGGGACCAGTCCCGGGGGGACAGGGAGGCTCCAGCGCGGTCGCTGGCTGCAGCAGGGGTTCAGTCCCAGACTGCATGAATTGCCATAGCAGTCTCTAGCTAGCTAGACTATTTGCTGCTTCTCCAGGCCTTCAAGGGTAATATATTCCTGCAGAAATCCTATGACAAAATCCTTAATTTGCAACTTTCACATTTTTACCGCTTAATTCCCTCGGAGGTTTTTACCTCAGGAGCACTGTGAATTAGCTTGACAGTTTAAATAACTGTGCACGTGCGTTTCCTATTGTAATAAGAATGCAGGATGAGAATATGGAAGTTTAACTTATTTTATATGTGTCATTTGGACAATACATACCCAATTCCTTGGGCGTCTATTATCGCTAAGGAATGAAAAACGGCATGTGCCTCTGCCTGCCATGAGGTCCTCCGCAGAGATCGAAACACTTTTATTCGAGCTCCTGAGCTTGGATGTAAGCAGAAGCCAATGTGACGGGTGCCGTCGGGTGGCTGGGATGGATCACCCTGCTGCTACAGCCAGAGCTTGTACTCCGGTGGCAGATGCTGCCCGGTGTGGACTTGAGCAAAACAAAGCAAATAAGAAACTAATACACGCCGACCCGTTTCGGTGGCTGGGAGCGCCCATTAGTCAATTTGTAACACTGTCACTTTCCTGGAAGAGACACCAGCAGTTCAAAACCCGAATATCCATCAACGTGTCTGAATTGTATTATCTGGGTCTCGGTCCTCTTGCATCTCATTCTCTGCCTTTCTTGTTTGCCCTTGATGTGCCGTGTACGGCTCGGTCCGTTCTGTTCCTGATGTTGCCTCAGAGAGTGCTTTCTCATGCTGGTCTCTCCTCCTGCTGTTATATTGAAAGTATTGTAGCTGCCATACTGGCCAATAAAATATTTTGGGTTTAATCATTGGTGTTTGCCATTTAGCCATAATTCCTGTTTATGGTTTATCTGTAATTCCTTTGTGACAGAGATGGCACAGAGGTTAACAGGGTATGGCGCCAGCCACTCCGTTTGGGAAAGCTCTTCCACCATCCCGGCTGTAAGAGCAGCTCTCCATCTAGCTGGGGCTAAACGCATCGAGTCCAACCACGGCACCCCTACCGTAACTGGTGTGGTAAAAAAGCAGCTCTCTTATCCCCCCCTCCACCAGTGGACAGCAGAGAAACAGGGAGCTGACCTCCCAAAGGCAGTAAAAAACTCTGGATCACAAAAAAAGACCTGAAATCTGCCCTCCCAAGTTCCATACTGTTTCCATTCTCCACCCTGGCTCCTCTTTTCTTTGAAAAACCCAGGGAAATTACATACTTTGAAGCTGTACGTTGCATTAGAGGCTTTTTTCCTCGCTATTGAGAGCCTGGCCACAGCTGTCTCTCTGTCCAAAGATGCTCGGTTCAGCTGGAATCATTATCGGCTATAATAAGATTTTTGGCTTCTCCATCCAGGCGATAGAGATTGCGTGACCCACACAATAGGTGTAATTATCCTCAGGATGGGTTGCTGAGCTGGTAGCCTTCCCAACAGCTTCGGCCTTTTTTCCGAGCCCTTAAATCACGTAGGTCGCAATTACTTAACATTAATTACTGATTTTTTTAATTATAGTTTTACAACAACAAAGTGTCAGCTGATCTAGGGTATTTTTTTTTCTTTTTTCCCTTGGATACAGGGATTCTTTAATGTAGATAGACTCAATTACAGAAGTATTGCTGTTGTGGGTGCCAGGTCCGAGACCTCTTTGTTTCTGTTTCTCTGCACACGCGGTGAGGTGGTCGTTTCATTGGATGGATGGAGCCACAGAGCACCTGTAAGCCGCCTTCTGTCCTGGTTTAAAAGGCTCTTAAAGTTACTTATTGGTGCAGGGATTAGAAATCAAAAGGTGCCGGGGATCATTGCTCTGTGTGCCTGTCCGCTGGGCTGCGTTCCTTGGGGCTGCGTTTCCGATCCTCTGGTGAGAGAGCCCGCTTTTCCCGAGTGAAGGCAATGGCGAGCTGTGAGGGATTGCAAAGGATCTTCGTGGCAGCTTCAGATGCGTCTAAATAATGGCTCCCTCCAGCATGCGGAAGCCCTTTGGTCTCGACACTATAAAATATATCCACTCCTGTTCTGCTGTGTCCAAGTGGGAGCCTCTCGAAAGGGCACTGTGGAAGGAATGCATACATTTTCAAGTGACAAATCTTGGAGCTTTATAAAGCCTGTGGGTTGGTTTGGTGTGTTGTTTTTTTTTTTTCTTCTCTCTCAATGAATTCTCCAAAGTTCCCACATCCTTATTCAACAAGAGAAATCAGAGTCTCGTGTCGGAGGTTCGAAGTGGCTTGGCGTGATGGAGCGCCAGGGAGGGTGCGGGTGCTTTCCAAGAGCAGCTCATAACTTTAAATTCTCCTCAGGCGCAATGCCAGAAGGGAGAGATTTTCCCCCAGCAGAGACACAAGGATGGCTTCTCCTCGGGTCCCAGCTGTCTGTGCTCTGCCTGTGGACGGGGATGCTTTTAACCAGCACATGGTCCCTGCCAAGTGGGGCGTTTCAGGAAAACTGAATAGCTTTGCTCCCGGATTTGAGTTGTTTCTGTCTAATTTTGACTGGGGCAAATAAAACAAGTGTTTAAAAAAATGTTTAAACTTTCTGGACTTACTAGCAATGTGACTTTCCTTCCTCATTTCAAACTGAAGTTTACTTTTAAAAATCGGCATTGTTTTCTTTTAAACAAAAAAAAAAAATCAAGTTGCAATAATTTCAGGTTGTAATCATTGTAAAACAAAATGAAAGGTTCTGCATGAGTCAGAGAAAAACTTAGGGGTTATTACTCTGTTTTATTCTTTTTCAGCCTTTCCTTAGAACCATTTTATTTCTTCCCACCAAAACCAATCTTTTTTTCCCCCAGAGTTTTTGGATCAGCGAGTACCAACAGACCTGGCCTGACTTCAGGCAACCTCTGCGTCTCGGCTTCTCTACGGCTAAAATAAGGAAAAATGATCCTGACCTACTTTGTAAAGTGCTCAGAGATCTGCAGAAGAGCTCCATTTTGCAATTTTAAGCCCATGCGTTTGCTCTTTATGAATGTTCAGTGTTTTTCTCCAGGTGTTTGTGTGTCTGCTTTGCCCTGGTTTGGGATGATTCCCTTCTCGTGTGCCGATGGGGGATGAGCCGCTTCCCTGAGGGGGAAAGAGCTCTTTCCCTGAGAACACCTTCTCTATTCCTTTATTTAACGCTACTTTTAAATCTGTATTTTAAAGCATATCTGTGAATATCTCCTTTGTCCTGCTGTCTTTTAATTAACTCATCCCCGCTGCTGTTTCTTATTATGCATCTCTGATACTTAATTAACACACTTTGCAGTGTACTGAGGAAGTTGGTATCTAAGATGCCATAAAAAGATGAAAGTGTTTATCAGCGAGAAACAAAATAATGAAGGCAAAACTCTGTTTTCATCTGCCAACAGTGACAAGCAGATTGTCACTGGAGACTTGGGGGTTTTTTTGCTTTTAGGTTTTTTTCACCCTAAAACAAGCTATATAACTTTTAATATGTGAACTGTGCTAAAAATGAGTATTTCTTTGGTATGGATGGATGGATTTATCACTATTACTGTGTTGATGACATTTTTGCAATGTTACCTGTGTATTTCTGAGAAGTCCCGTTCACAGACACGTACTTTATCTTGAGGCCTCAATTGCTTGAGCCGCTCCGTCCGTTTGGTGATGGACAGGTGAATGAGTAAGGATTTTCGTGAACAATCATTCCCAGTATCTCAGCTCCTTTGCTGTTCCTATTCCAGAGAAGTTGTTTCAGTAGAAGCATTTTCCCTCAATATCCTTCAACTTGCAAAATTAAAAAGAATGTCAGCTCTTCGCTGAGAGAAAGTTTGTCTAACACATTGTCAACATCACTTGCCTTTCAGCCTGATGTTGGTTTGTTGTTTTTTTTTAAATCAATTTAAGCATGTTCAGGTTGTTGTTTGTTTGTGGATGTTTTTTTAAATCCCTCGACTGACTGGTTTATTTTGTTTTTCTATGGTATTGTTCTTGCCCATCTGTTTAATCTGTGACCCTGCCCAGCCGTGCTGTACACTGTGTGTATCCCAAGGAGTGCTCTGTGCAAAAAAATAATTGTATGAATCCCTCAGGAAGCTTGAAATGAAGATTAAGTGCTCTATAAGGGCAGTGATCCGATCGGAGAGTTTCTCTTCCTCCCAGGCTCCCCTTCCAGCCATGTGTATTTCCTGCTGCCTTTCCTGTGCTCTCCGCCGACAGAGTCCTTTTCTTCTTTCTTCTGCAGGTGGGCTCTGCATTGCTCAGTCCCTGAAAATCCCCCAGGATCGCAAGGACAAGACCATCGACTTCGATAAAATTATCAAGCAGCTCCTAGAAACTCCCAACGCCAGGGCCATCGTTATCTTTGCCAATGATGAGGACATAAAGTAAGGATGAGTGAGGGAATGAATTCCTTTGTGCATGACAGCTATGCGGAAAAGAGAAAGCAAATAAGAATACGAATAACGAAGGGGAAGTGTCTGTTGGCAAGAGCGGTGTGGGGATGTGGAGTTCATGTTGTGGAGGGCAGCACCAGGCATGGAGGTGCTGCTGTTGCTGCCCCAGACCGTGCATCGCTGGACTGGGGAGGAGGGAATGCTGATCGAGGTCTGGAAGCTTTTCCTGGCATAGGGTTACTCATGCATTGGATGGCAGACCTGACCTTACCTCTCAAAGAGGCATTAAGAAGATGCCCCGCTCTCCAAGCTCATACTACTCTGTATTATTCATTAATTCAGAGTCTATTTTATGGCAAGTGGCGGTTAGTAGTGATAAAACGTCTTAGATGCTTAAGGTTGAACCACATAAGCTGCTGAAGTTTTAACCACATACCCCTTGTACATAAAATAATATAAAGAATATTTTAAATATTTCTCATTTCCCCATGCTACATCTTCTGTCTCCAGAATTTTAAATTTACTTAAAATTTTGATGGCATTGTCAATTGCTGAGAGGCTCAATTCTACAAAATGAGACACAAAGAAGTTAGTATAAAGCTTCAGTAAAGTCAATGGCAAAACTTTAGGTTTTAGTATAGTCAGTATTTCAGTCTTAAGATACAGGATGAATTAAAAGAAAGGTTCAATCTGTGGTGCATGAATTGTGATATGGTGTGTTGTGAAATTCCTGAGCCCTGTTGATTACAGGAATATGCTATTTCTGTTCATTCTGTAGTTGCAACACAACATTTTTTCCAAGCAATTATATCTTTAAATGAAATTAATCTGTGAACAAAACATTCTTTTCCACAGGCAAATCCTTGCAGCCGCCAAGAGGGCAGATCAAGTGGGTCATTTCCTATGGGTGGGCTCAGACACGTGGGGCTCCAAGGTGAGCCCCTTACTTCAGCAGGAGGATGTCGCCGAGGGAGCCATCACCATCCTGCCCAAGCGAGCGACCATCGAGGGTAAGAGCTCTCTCCTGCTTGGCTTTCTCTCCCGCTTCCTGGAATGCTGCTGGCACAAAAGCGATCGTCCATCATTTTTTCTGATACGTGTTTTGTGAATTAACGCGTACAGACGTGGTATGATGCAAAGAGTACGAAGTGCATTGAGTAAGTCTTCATCTCTTGAAATTTTCCTAAATGTCTGTGTTCCTCATCTGAAAACCACACGTTATTTCCACAGTTGAGAAGCTAGACGCCGTTATTTATTAACGGCGCTATTTCAGAGCTTATATTAAGCTGTCATGATATGACAGGGCCTTTATTACTTAAAAGAAAGTAAACCAAAATGATCTTAACATATCACGTATATACATAGGAAGAGAAAATCTTTTGTCTCTGAAGCAGTGGATAAGTTTTCTACTGAACAAGTCAAAATTCATTTTAAAATCAGCAGTTTCCATTTAAACTTAACTTTTATTTCATTCAGATCAAGCACTGTATTTATTTATTATTTATTTTTATTTTTTATTTTATTTTATAATTTTTTTATAATTTATTTTATTTTTTTATTTTTATTATTATTTATTTATTTATTTATACGCACACAAGCACACTGCTTGTGTGCTTCACAAGTATGTGTACTTGTACATATGCACATGTGTATAAAAATTATGGGAAACATTTTTTACATAATCCCTTTGTTTCTCAACATTTTGTTGTGTTCTGAAGTGTTTGTTGTCTGATCTTTCCTCAATTTGTTATC
The DNA here is from genome assembly GCF_963924245.1 of Chroicocephalus ridibundus. Classification (NCBI taxonomy): domain Eukaryota; kingdom Metazoa; phylum Chordata; class Aves; order Charadriiformes; family Laridae; genus Chroicocephalus; species Chroicocephalus ridibundus. Next base: position 10,011,882 of record NC_086293.1, on the reverse strand, counting down.
CCTTTTTTCCGTATAGATGCTAAACTATCCACATGGCTTCCTCTGGGCAAACCAAACTCGCTCTTTAGAGTCCATGTTCTCTATAATATGAAAAGTTCTTTACAAGGGAGACACTGCATAAAGGAAACAAATTCCTTGGCTGGCACATGGCTTTGTGTTGGGCAGGATCTCCAAAGAGCTCTTGAACGTCTTGCCCACGTTAAAATAAGTTCTGGTGTCTTCATTCCCTGGAAAACCAAGTACTTGCATTTATTGTTACTGTGTCTACACTACCACCTCATTAGTTATTCTTCTCAGCTATATAATATGCTGCATCATTTTACATTTTTTAAACCCTGGAGGCATTTTCGCATGTTATTTCTCCATAAATACGTAAAGTTGATATACAATGAATTGTTTTGTTTCTGAAAACCAGGATATTTTAATAATCTTTTCATACCGTCTGTTTTCATCCCTGAGGGTTTCTGACACAGAAACAAAAAGTCTGCCAAGAGTACAGAGAAATAAAAACTTCCCAAGTTTGTTTGTTTTAAAATATTTTCCTTCTATATTACACATAAACACGTTGGACGTAACGGGAAACGTGGTTTGCTTTTGGACAGAGTAAGTGATGGTAACAAAGTGGAAGGGTTCAGGTACAGAAGGTCGCACATATCAGCGTATTTAGTGTATCTGCAAAAAAAGTGTGTGCATTGAGCCTGCAAATATCTTCTTATTCAGTGAATATATCAGACTATTGCCTACAAGTCGGCTAGTGGCATTTTGCACATGTAGTCATGAAGATTGCATGATTACGTGTTTGTGATGCTTAAATTCCATTTTGCCTATCTATATAATTGTGTGCATTCTTCAGGCGCAGGTGCCACGCAGCAGATACATATTTTGAGGCCCGTGAGTTGCGTGTTGCTTTGGGGAAAGGGCAAACCCCCCCAGCCAGGAGTAGGTACTGCGCTTGGTTTGGAAGGAGAGGCTGAGCACAGCGCCCAGAACAGCAGCTGCGAATGTCTCCTGGCTGCTCCGTGACCGCTCGGAAAGGTTCAGGCTGGTTCTTACCTTTTTCAGCCCCGTTCATCCATCCCTAATTGCCATCTGTATCTGCCATCTGCTGAGTCCTCTTGGGCGGGAGAGCAAAGGGATGGTTAAGAGCGCAGAGCAAATTCCCACTCTCCTGGAGCAGTTTTCCAGAACTCAACATTTCCTCTTTCAGACTGATGCCATTTCACTGTCATCCACTGAGAGAAACATCCAGTGAAATCTGTTTCTCACAGAAGTAAGTAATCCTTAGGTATTAGCATTTCCCTGCCCAGTGAGGCAGTTATCCATATGGATGGTCTGCCTTTCTTGCATTTGGACTGCTGCATGTTGTTTTGTTTTTCTTTCTGTTGTCGTAGTAATTTCATTTGGCTATGAATCCAAGAGAACTGCAAACAGACATTTTAATGTTATTCTCTTATCATCCAGCAACGAACATCTGCTTCCTAAAATTTAGTAATGCCTTTCTTTTGATGAAGACATAAAATAAATGAAATAAGAAGCCTTGGTTTTCCCTATAAATTGATGGAAACCAACTAAATTAGCAGAATGGAACTCAGTTTTCCCCGAAGGACCGCATCTTGAGCAGTGTCCCAGCCTAGCAGTCTCCTTTTTGTGCGGCAGCGAGCAGCAGTGCTGCCGCCTGCAGCTCACGGGCTCCGGGGCAAGGCAACAGCTTCATTCCCACTGGATTTGGTGAGAATGTCTTTATTAGTCATGAATGTAGACATACAATGTAAAAGTAAACCCTTTATTTTCCTCCTCAAGAGCATCATCTTTGTTTTCTGTCTTTTCTTTTACCTCTCTGTTAAATAGTATTTGTAATATGTTAGAAAAAGATTCCTAACAAAATTCACTGGAAACAGGGAGCACTGCAGCCTTGACCTACACCTTAACCTGAAATAGGCGATGCTGCTAGCCTCTTCTCACGCTTCAGGGAAAAATGTTAAGCCAGGAGACGTTAAATTGCATTGAAAATTAACGTGCCTGCGTGTTCAAGTGTATACGGTACATTTTGGATTATCAGATTTTAGTATGTCTGTATAGCTATTGGTCATATAAGTCATATACTGAAACAGTCATTATGTAGAAAAAGACATTCTTCAAAGAACTCTTCTCCCCCAGACGTGAGCCTTCCCTTCAAAATCCAGATGTGAATGGCAGGTGTGTTGGTGTGGTTACACCTATCTACATATTTACCATCTGAGGTTCCTGGTTTTGGTAACAGTGGGAAAATCCCAGCAGCCTCTGACTCCAGAGGGAGTCTAAAGCACTCGGTTTCTTGTAGAATCAGGCCCCAGATACGCAGTTATTTGTCTTGATACTCGGTGTCACTCTTGGGACAAAATTTTCTTTGCCGTAGTCCCATGGGGTGATTTAGGAAATCATTACATGAACTGAATTCATTCATCTTAAGTCAGTCTTAATATAGCCCGATTGTGTTTGATGTAATTATGCTGAAAGGATAAAGTTGCATCTTATTTGCATAATTGCAGTAGACAGTGAGCCAGAGGAAGTGCGCACTTAAATAGTAATCACTTCATGAAAAGTTGTGTTTGGAACAAGCTCCGTAGCCAACTTAACCAAGTGTCAACTAAGTTGAAAGGCTTTGCGAGGTTTTCAGGGAGAAAAAGCAGGATGTATTTATTTTTAGAGCAACCGTGGCAGCGGAATATTGTCTTCTGGTCATCGTTACTTTGAACTCTTCCGAAACAAGGTTGTGAAGGTGTGTCCTCTTTCTTCTCCAAAATGCATTCAAGTGGGATTTTACCTACTGCTGCTTTGTTGCCCAGAAACCCTCCTTCTTCTTCACTTACCTGAGTAGAAAGATAAATGCTGCCCATGGGGGACATTCCTGTATCAGTTTGGTGTTGAGGAACAGGGAGAGTGCCCTGCTGGTCACGGGAAGGGTGAAATGCCGTAAAGAGCAGCAAGCGTGTGAGCTACAGGAGGATTTGGGGCAAGGAAAGCAGGCTATTATGGAGTAATGATGCGATCAGGATTATGGTAAAAATGGGAGATGTTGAGGCAAGTATAAAAAGTTCCCCAAATTTCAAGTGCCAGAGGGAAATGGAAGCACGGTGGAAAATGACAAGGTTGAGGCTTTGAAAACCAAGTGTTTTGTTCTTGCAGTTCAGCTGAGCTACTTGCCTTCAGACCTAGCGATTTACTTACGTGGTTGTGTTCTCCTTAGGCAGTGACAGTCTAAGGGAAAGTTGTTCATTTGCCATATTTTTGATTTGAAGTCCTAGAAGCTTTGTAGACCGTCCAAACCACCAAGAAACAAAATGTGGAAGCGCTCCCTGGATTCTCGTGGCTTGGACCATCATTCCAGCTGTGGACTTCTCCAGGTGATGGCTGGGATGAACTGCAGCCCCATTTCTTTGCAGATGGAAATGAACTTCTTCCGCACTAATCTTTTTAATCGCAAACTGACCTTTAAGTATTCCACTGCCACTTTACCTCTTCATGTTTCAGTAGATTTAATAAACTTCAGAGCGTTTCTTCCTCTTGTTATCACTACTGTACCCAAATCTAATTACACGTTTTAACTGCCTGGGGGAGCTCTCTTTATTACACCATATAGATGTATATACGAGTTACCTGGATGACCCTCTGATTAAAGATGATAATACTACTGCTCCAGACATCAAATAAAGTTCTCCCTAGCAGGCAGATTCAAAGTCAGGAGTTCCTAAATTCTTTCCCTGGAGGAAGAGCCAGTGATAAGATTCTGCCAGTGATAAGAAGGTACCTGTGGTACGAGAGATGGAAAAGCCTCGTCTTTTTGGAGCAGGTTAGTGCAGTACTTGCTGAATTCAGCATGGAAAGCTGTTAGACAGTCCATGTCCAGAAGATACTTAAGTCCGAGGTATGGAGTCAGGCAGACGGTCTTGGGTATAAGAGTAAGTGTCTTTCCCCTTTTTGGTTTTTTTCTTTCCCATTTTTTCTTCTAGTCTGAGCAATGTCTACACTTCAGATTTTAAATGTGATTATATCAGTCTGCAGTATCTATTCAGATTAAAAATATCTCCTTAGACTCCTTCAAGAGTGTGGCAGTAGAGAGCATGCATGATGGGTGGAACAATGACATTCAGGATGTTGGCTGGACCTTCAAAAGGTCCAATGGCTACACCTCCCTGCATGGCAGGCCAGCGATCAATTTCTGTCAAATGCAGTGTTACAGCGGAAATGAGGAAATAAGCGGCTTTATTCCTGCAAAAATATTCCTATCGTGCAACTCCAAGATCTATCCTTTCGCCATCGGTCCTGTGCAGACCCTGGGTGAGGTGCTCAGAGCTTGTCCAGCTGTTGCCGTCGAGGTGGCGTCCCTGAGCTTCCCCTCCAACCTCTCGCTCAAGGCTTGGCATGGGAAGAACACTGGGTAAGGCCTTTGTAATACCTGTTAGTGTCTTGCTGAGCTCCTTGTTAATGCATGTGAAGTAGGGAAAACTAGCATTTTCAAGAGACAGTAGTAATTTTGGATGCCCTTTTGTAATCTAGCCACTCTGATACACTGAGGTTCGCAGGATCTATAGAAAATATTGAACACCTTCTTTTTAGGAAATATGGATCATAAAGTCCTAGAGCTAGAACTAGAACAGAGAGAAGTAATTTCTGAAAATCACAGCCATATTTTAAGGAGTCCAAATGCCTCCAGTAGCTCTTACAAAGTTTCAAAAATACATATGTATCATTTCTGTGAATGGAAAATGGTTCTCTATTCAGAGATATCTCAGAAATTGTTTCCCTTATAATCTCAACTGTGAAGAAGATGAACAACTGTCTACTTACCTTTTGCTTTCTGTTGTTCTTATGCCTCTTTTCCGTGCGAAAATTTTCGAATTGGGCTGTTAAACTGTGGTTCATGTTGTTAGCATCCACGCTACTGACTTAGCACTTTCAGATATCTGCTGCTTCTTCTAAGTTTTTTCTTTTAAAATAATCTTCCTCATCTTTCTTCCTTACACATGATCTGTTTTCATGGACACCAGCTCAGTGAAATGAAGCCAAGGAGAAGAACAGCTGTAAGAGAAATACAGAGGCTAATATATACGTCTCTAGTATATACGTATATATGTTGTTAATTATTTTGAAAGTCTGGTGAAGTGCTTTGCCAACGATGAAAAAAATACTCGTTATGTTCTGAGTTCAGGATTTGATGCAGCTGAGCAATGGGATTCGGCTAGATTCCAGATTAATGATTCAATTCCAGCAAGGAATTGATGTGGCCGAGGTTTGCAATTTCGTGCAACTCTCAGCCGTGAGGTTAAAGGCTGGCTCCAGGTCAGCACAAGGAAGTGCACGGCTGCTTAAAAAAAATACAGGCGTTGCAAGTGCTTAAACCCAACATAACTGTCCTCAAATTTTTAAGTTGCTTCTCTTCCAAAGAGATGGTGAATCATGTCTTTAATGTTTTGTATTTATTTCCAACAAGAGCTGATTTGCTTCTTCTTTTCTTTGGGCGGTATTAAACCCACAAAATGGAAGAGTAATGATTTAAGAAAAAAATAGAATGAAATTATATCTCACTATTTAGTGTCTCTCAAATATTTTACCTTCTCATCCCCAGTCTAGCAAAACAAAGGAGCTCAGGGTTCATTTTCCTCTTTGTTAGAGAAAGTATTGAATTTTATCCAACATTAATAAATATGGGTATGCTGTCCTGCATCCGGCTATAGCTGCCTTTAGCCCAGGATGTTTCTCTGGGAAAGACGTGCTTTGTGCAGCACTTACCTTGAACAGAACAGAAGCCTGTTGTATATCTCACAATAATATTTGTAAAATAGTCTGGTTCAGACTTTTTTTTTGTTTGTTCACAGCCTGGTTCAGAGTCTTTTACAGGGCTCTGTTGTTCTCAAGCCTTTTCTCTGTGTCCCTGGGGCACGAGCCTGCGCTTTTAAGAGCGTGAGTGAGATGGAAAGATCCGGCTCGGGGGGTTTGGATTACCCCGGGCTGCGGCGCTGCCGCTCTGGTCCCACTGCCAGCACTGGGGTCACTGCCGCCCCGCTATAGCAGAGCCCCCGGGGCACCGAGAGCCGGAGGGGACACTCATCGCAGGGGAAAAGCCCTAAGAGAAGTAGCGTGGACCAACACTCCCAGAATTTACTCTTCCAAAACCTGTCCTGGTTTGGGCAACACAGGACTCATTTGTCTTCTAATGCTTGGGAAAACTGCAGCTTTAGAAGACTCTAGTGTCTGAATTTGTGACAATATTTACTTTATAGCCAGCTATATGTGTATGGATTTCAAGATGTCAGTGTTTTCGAGCTCACCAGGTGCAGGGATGAGGAGGAGCAAGACCCGGGCACTTGACCCAAGCTGCCAACGGGGTTATTTCATACCATGAACAGCACGTTCAATAGAAATTAGAAAGCTTGCTGAGGAGTTCTCTCTCTCTCTCTTTCCCTTGCTGGCTGCCATCCTGAGCACTCCTTGCCCCGGTGCCGGAGTCCTGAGCCCTTCCCTTCCTCCCGAAGCCACAGCGCTCGTGGGGTCCCACATTGTCTGTCCCTGCTGGGGAGCGCACGGCTCCCTGATGAGAGAATGGGCTGGGTGTAGTCCAGGATCAATACTGGTTCTTTAGTATTGTTAATGTTAATTATTTAGTCTTATTCTATTGCATCTGTTTATATTCCAGCCCTCGGGTTTCCTTGTTTTTCCCAATTCCCCTTCCCAGGTGGGGAGGGGTCATCAGGTGAGAGAATAATTGTCTAAATGGCAATAAATTGTTGTGGGTTCCTCAAACCATGACACCTCCCCTCACTTTTCCTCTCATCTCCTTGCTCCCACCCATCTGACGCGTTTCGCTTTCTGCGCTGCTGGAAAGGCTCCGGTGCCGGTGGGTTTGTTCCCCCTTGGCACCTCCAAGGGAGATGTTGGCTGTTCCAGAGCAGTGGGACCAGCGCTGCCATCTCCCCTTCCTTCCTTGCACTGCCAGCGGCGGGCTCCTGAGTCTTGGGGGGGCACAACCCTGCTTTCTGTGGCTTTAAATACTGTAATTAAAAGCAACAACAATCAGGAAACGCACTTCAAGTCTGGTTTGTGTCAGGAGTTTAACAGAGAGACTCTGGCTTGGACACCGTCTCTTACAAGTAAAGTTTGCACGAAGGATAATATATATAAAGGTTTATTTGTATTTTTTTCCCCCATGAGTAAATTGTCTTTACCAGCTTTGGAATCAAAATGCTAAGGAGTACCCTTATAATATGATAAGGGTACTCATATTATTAAGTAAGTAAATGCAGAGATGTGTCATCTGTTAAGATAGGTTTGTTATTTCATCCAGTACGTTTTAGCAAAAAGGTGCTTTCAAATGGCTCTTCATATTCCTCGGAGAAAGCCTGTTAGCTGGCCAAGCACGGGTGAAGGAAGAATTTACCTTTTTGTTCTTATGTATCAATCACGCGGTGTTTAAAGTCATTCTACCCACAAACTTGTTGGGAATGTGTCTTTCCCAGTGCTGATAAAGCCATTAATTGAATTTAAACTAATACCGCGGTTACTGGGAATCCAAGACGCACTCGCAGCCGTGAAAAGTTTATTGCATATCGATTCCAGCCTGTTGAAAAGTAGCTCTGGGAGTTCGGATTCGCGGTGATTCCTCCTGGCTCAGTGCTGAGTCTCGTTGCCTCTTGCCTGCGTAGGTGTGGACTCCTGCGAGAGGAGAGTGGCCCGCGCGGCTGCAAGGACAGACGGACAGACAGAGGCGCGTGGTGCCGGGGCTGGGCGCTGCCAAAGGGGACGGGCTTTATCCAGGGCTCTTGGTGGGCCAGGCATCACGTCTCCCTCGTCTTACACGCTCTTCCCTGCCCTGCCAGCGGGAAGCTTCATAGTGGAAAGTGTGGTGCAGTCAAATGTTGGCTTAAATACGGCTGCTGGGGGCTGCCCGGTCTCCTGGGGTCGATGGATATGGTAATGCTGGAGATTCCGGCAAATTTCCGCCTCTATTCCCTGATGGAGGCAGAAATTGTCCACTCGCTCGGTGCTGCAGTAGCGATGCAGTATTGGCTTTAAAGGGCTGAAGCAAAGGCTTTGGGGAGAGGTTTAGTAAGTTCAAAGAGACAGTAGCTTAAGGGTAGCGTTATTTTTTAATATGCAGATATAGAGACGTTAAGAAACACAATTTTTATGAAGTTTCAAATTAGAGTTATTTTGTCATTTTCTTTTAAACGAAGGCATTGACGCTTTCAGGTTGTTTTTTTTTTTTCTTTTGTTTAAGATTCCCCGTAAGTGTTAGTGACTGAGAAACAGTCTGAGCTGTAACCGCTGCTGCCGCAGACTCAAAGGGAATGCCCCACAGGGCTCCAGACCCGAGCTCCCGTCAGGGGGTGCGTTCAAAAACACCACGTACTGTTGCAACTCAAAAATGTAAATGTCTGCATCATTTCAGTGTAGTATTTGGCTAAAGTTACCCATCTGGCTGTCTTGCCACTTGTCTCGTTCAGTTCTCGGAGTTCTTCTGGGGTTGCTTAGATGGTTTGAAAGTATGATCTTGTTAGAGTATTAAAGAGAGTTATCTGCCACTGCTCAGTGCGAGACACAGCTCATAACCACAACAGCATTAGCAAGAAATGTTGTCTGAAATGGGGTTTGAAGCAGTACCTTTTCAAATGGCCTTCCTGCTTCATAGCAAAGAAATTAGGTAGAAAGCTCTAATTGGACCATAAAGAACGTTGTAAAATAAAGATTTAGGGAGCTTTCTCTTTGGCCCCTTGAAATGAAATTCCACGCTCGCCCACCCTACAGCAGACCTGGCTTCTCAAAACCAAGGTACTTCTCTGACCCGAGCCAGCTGTTATTTATTCCGTGGGTATATGTCTCTATATTTCTGTCTTTTGTGTATTGCTCCCAGGGCTTATGTTGGCATTTTCTCTTTGATGTTCATATTTAACTGTTATTTCAGGACACTGGAGATTGTGTGGGTGGCTGTTTTGAGAGAGAGAGAGATGCGTACACACACAAACACACCCAAACTAGAACGGCTGATGCTGTAAGAAGAGATAATTCACAGAATAATATTTAGCTATCGATCACTGTTCAGATATATATCATCAGTGGTCTTTGTTTTGGAATTTACTGGAATTGCATCGCCTGAAGGACAATTTTCGCCTCAATGATCTAAAACTGAAGTTGGCTGAGCTATCTGTTGGGCACATTTGGGCGGAGTATTTCCATCCAGAAAGGAAGAATTTTATTTATAGGGAGCCTGCTATCTTTGTGTGCCAGCTCGGGATCCGCATGGGACCTGGTGGGAACATCCAAGCCTTCCCCCCGCAGGTCTCCCTGCACCCGAGGCATCCATGGCTGTCCAGGAGTGGGGAGGCTCCGCGGGGCAGCGGTTCCTCCTGGCAGCAGACGGCCACGTGCTGCTCCCCAGCGTTTTCGCAAGGGCAGCATGGGCTGGCCACCAAACTCCCCATCCTGGCCAGGGGCAGCCCGTGGAGAGCACGCAGCAGGCGCGTGAAGAAGGCAGAGGGCGGTTTCCTATCCAACCTCCCCAAATTAGGAAATCCCAGTGTTTTCTAGCGCTGTTAGTCCTTGCTTCTGTGCAGAGTTTCGAGCCTCATTTTTCGATAGGAATTTATTTTCTCTTTGTTAGTAACATTGGCAGGATTTCCAGGATCTGGGGAGTGAGGAAGCTCAGGGGACCTCACCAGACCCCGCATGAGTGAGCCTCTTCTGGGCAGCTGAAGCAGAGCTGGAGAATTATAAAAAAAAATACTGTTTTAGTTTCTCATTATGTTTAGGCATAGAAACAGAAGTCAAGAAAAGATTTTACCACCTTCTCCCACTCCCTCAGAGCAGCACTGGCGCTGTGTTTGCCTCGAGCCGGGCGATGCAGGGAGCTGAAGGGGATGTTACGGCACTGAGCGGGGAGCTCGAGTGGTTTCATTGCTGAAAGGACGGAGCAGGAGAAGGGAATGAGGGAGGGTGGGTGGTGAGGTGTTCCCACAGGCCATCTGAAGCATCGTACCCGACGTCTGCCAGCATGGGCAGGGTCCATGAGGGTGGGGAGGGAGAGGGAAGAGCTCCCCTCTCCTCTTTGCATGAGAGTTACATCTCTCCCGATGTTTGTTACACTATAATTTAAGAGGTTAACACACTTTTCTGCTTCGCAGGAAGTGTATTGGCAGAGTATTTGTTTTGCCATTTATATGTCATGTATTTTTCATGTAAAAAAGAAATTGCAAGAGCCTTCTGAAATAAACTGTTCCTGCTTTAGGTAAAAATAGCCATGAATGGTCCCAAATACCTAGTTTACAAATGCCATTCTGCAGGAGGGCTGAGAACCACAGATTGTTCCTGATGGAACAGATAATTTTTCATCTCTGATATACTGCTTTGGCAAAGCCGAAGGAGTTTAATATAGTATGTAGCATTTCCAGTCCAGTGCCTGGTGGGCTGCCCATAGATGTTGCAAAATAAGCAATCAAGAATGACAGTTATTTGAACAGAAGGACCGATGGTATCTCTTAATGTTTGTTCATATTTGTGACAAATTTGGGCTCAAGAAAGAGCTCCGAATAAGGACTTTGGGATTAGGTCTGTGGACACTAGGTGACCATTTATTTTCCTTGACAATTATTACAGTGTGTTAATATGGGAAGCTTCAGACACTGAAATTGGGGGCAGTGAAACGCAGAATACAAATACAATCTGCTTGTGCCATAAGGTGGTGGAAGAAATAAAAGGTTCAGTCATCAGTCTTTTCTACAAGGGTTATTTTTTGCAACAAGAAATTAAAATAACATTAATGTATTAGAAAGTAAAAAGAAAGAAACGAGATCCCCCTGCCATCTGCTAAGTCAGTACCAGCGTAGCCCACTGGAGGAGGGTCTGTGCAGGGGGAGGCGGCAGCCAGGGTGGGAAGCACCTCCGGCTCCCCCCGGAGCATCGCGCCCTCGGCAGCCTCCCGAGGGGCTCCTGTCGCTCCCGAGGCCCGGCAGGTTCCTCTGCGGTACCAGAGAGGAGCTGGGCTGCACTGAACCCCACTGCGGCTGAGCCCGCGGCGCCCAGCAGCTTCCTTTGGAATTCGTTGGGTCTCACTCGGGTCATCGGTCTGCGCTGCTCCTGCCCTTCCCCAGCCGGCGGATGCAGGGCAGGTGCCCGTGTCCAGTACCCGTCACTGCTGCGCCTCTGAGAAACTGCACCTGTTTTATCCCAAATGACTATCAAATCCCACGTGTCGTTCATTCATGTATATTAAATCCTCTACCAAGATAACTTTGAGTCTAATGTATTTACAGTAACACATTATTTCCACTCTGCTTTGTTTAAACTCAGACATCTCAACGTTCTTTATCTTATCATCTTTTCCATTGCTCTTTACAAATGCTAACAAGTATTAACTTGTTTAATATTTTTCTTCCTCTCTGTGGTCATTTTTTGGTGGTCTTTGAAAGGAATTGAAAGCAAAAGTTACTAAATTCTCACAATTTTTTTTTTCTTATTTCTTTCTTCTTCTATGGTATTTCTGACTCTGTCACTGCAACCTAAACAGATTCTCTCTCTAGGCCACTTAAAATTAGTCTCTGAAATCCTCTATGGCTTACTTATTCTTTCTCTTTATTAGCCAGCCAGAAAAGAGATACTACTTCACAATCTCTCAAGCAAGCAAAAATAAAAAAGTTTGAGGCTTTTATTAGAGTAAAATGCGAGTGTGTCATCCCTGTTTGCAAGTAGCAAGTTAATATGCCTACAGTAGACGATAAAAATGTATTCACTGTAAGTGCTATGTGTTCATTAGTGTCTGGGGTTTCCTGCATGAGTAGGTATTGATTACCATCCTAGTTCTTGCCGTGGGGATCTGGAGCATCCCGGGAAAGATCTCTGTGGGCTCCGGCTTCTCCGCCGCTGGGCTCCCTGCACTCCAGCGCCCGTGAACTGTGTGTTCCTGAAACAGGCTGAGCTCCGCCGGGTGAGACAGGTTTGGGCACAAAAATAAATGTGCTAATTTTAGGAAGCGAGCAGCGATTTGAAAGGGTTTTTTTGTTTGGTTGGTTGTTTTTTTTTCCTTTTAGTTTGTGTTGTTAATGCTTGAATGATTATAGGCTTTTGAAAGTAATAGTTTAGGAAATAATACACATAATTTCCTTAAGGATGATACAATGAATGCTAAAGTGCTCTCTTCACTCACGCTGGGTTTGCGGATCTCCTTTGGGAATGTGTTTTCATTTTCTTGACTGACTGCGTGACAGCACTCTAATGACCAAAGGAAATGGAAAATAATTCAGAAAAAAAATCCTCGATGTAATCACATATGCTAGCTCGTTAGTAAAGTGAAGCAGGAGTCAATAAATTGATGATCTTGATCTGGTCAGGGTAGATAAACACAAACCTTTTGTCTCATAGTTAAAATACAATTGTCGGATGGTGAAGAACTATGTGTTTGCAAGTCAAAATATCCCTCTGTGCAGTTTAAGGTAATATCATCTTGAGAGTATCGTTCAGTTTTTGTTTCAATTACATGACGTAGTCCATCTGGAAATTAAGTCACTTATTCAAGTTAACACAGCCATAACGCAACCAACACACCCAGTTTGGCTGTGAGCTGCTCCGGTGGTGAAGGACGCGGTTGCGGGAAACACCTGCTCTACTATGGGATGGTCCAAGATGGAGACGTGCTGGTTGAGTTGTCGCACGCGTCTGCTGCGGCTGGAAGGTGGACGGTGCATTTTGGAGCATCTCTCCCCGACGGCAGAGGGCTGCGCTGCTGCTCTCGGGGAGGAAGGCTTGCCAGGGACGCTGAGCGCTGCCGGTGCTGCGAGATGGGACGAATTAATGACATTGTCTCTGCTAGAAAACTTCCATTTCCCATTGGGTGATGGGGGAGCCCAAGCCCAGGTGCTGTGTGTCCGCTCCCGCTGCTGGCCGAGCCACCCCTGTGCTGCTTCTGGAAGAGTCAGAAGCCATTATTCTCTATTTACAATTCGTGCATATGCACAGAGAGGTGGGCCAAGAGCTCCACATACACCAGCATCAAGATGCAGTCAACCGAAGCTTTTTACACCTGTAGTCTTTCCTCCCTCTTAACTAAGTTAACACACAATTAATAATGTGATTGATTAATCACACAAGCTATTTAATAAAGAAGGGCCAGGGAAACTAAAGTTTTCTGCTAATCCAATATATAAAAACGCAGGGGAAAAAAAAGGAGGAAAAACCCCAACTTCCCCCTCTCGCACTGCTCTCAGCTCTGCTGGTGGTTCAGCAATAGCTCGTTGTGCGTGGCGACAATCTGTCTCACCTTCCAAAAAGTAATTGTGTTAGAATTTGTAAGAACGAAGTATGAAGCAAGTGAGTGGCCTCAAATTGATTATTACTACTGAAAAGAGAATGGTGTAATTGCTTGTGATTAATGATTAAGCCTAATTAGAGTCAGTGTTTTGCTGTTACACTGGTGGTAGCCACCTGTAGGGCCTGGGCTTCAATATATTCTCGGTGCATAGGGGTGGTACCAGCACCTTTGCTTCTCTACACCGAGCAGAGGGGACGAGGGTCTTGGCTTTCCTCCAGCATGGTATGTACATGAGCACCTGCGGTGCAGTGAGCTCCCACGGACATTTCTGAAGGGAAATTAAAATTTTATTTCTCTCCCTCTAATTTCTTTCCTGGAGTACTTGTAGTGTTTGACCTGTTCAAAGTAGCCTTCCGTTACCCTTGTACTGAGGAAATACTTTTAATCTTTCTTTTCAAGTTTAGTCTGTGTTTCTCAGTTTAATTACCACTTCACATAGCGTAAATTTCCAAAGAAAAATATCTTAGGATCTAATGGAAGGAGATGCTAATGACATCTGGAAGTTATTGACGTCCCTTCTGTTCCTCAGTGTCAGTGCGCTGAGGCTGCTGCGCAGGCTTTGTCGCTAAAGATATTTGCCTGGAAAGAGCCTGTTTGTTCTCTGGCTTCATCCCCTGGTTTGTGATGTTTATGGGTCTGTGCCGGTTACAGCCTGCTGCTGTGCAAAGCAGTCACGGACAGCAGGGAAATGATTGGGGTAGCGCAGAATGAAAGATGTTGAAGATATTTTTGTGTGTTTGTATCGGTAGTAATGGGCAGCCACGGCATTGGGTAAAGGGGGCTGGGATCCGTGGGGTTTGAGGGACTGCTGGCCCCTTCCCACCCGGTTTGGTGATGGGCGCACGTGAACGTATGTTGTTTGTGGCTGTTTGTGGTGTTTGTGGCCTTCTGAGACTCTCCAGCTGCTGTAAGCATTTACTTAAGTCAGAAATTAAGCAGTGAAACAGCCTCTTTGCAAAGTGGTGTGGGCTTTCCTTTCTTTTTTTCTTTTATCCCCCCACCCCCCGCCCCCGGAGATATAGTGGATGTATTGGCCAAAAGCTAGGAAGAGCTGAAGGCAGGTTAGCTGGGAGCACGTCTCTGCGCTGGCTGGTGGGGTGGGTGTCCTGCCTGGCGAGGTGGCATCCGGCTGGCGGGGGCTGGGGACCAGAGCGCGTCACCCAGAGCACTTCAGAGATCCAGCTCTGTCCTGCAGTCGCTTTCAGTAACGTAATACTACTTCAGATATTTATTCTCATACTCTGTTAAAGTTTGCATTAAGCACTTCACTTACAGGGGGCCAACAGAAAGTTTAATACAATACTGCAGCAACTCTCATCTGTGGAATTAAATTGGTGTGCTTTATTGGGGGGAAAAAAAAAAATCTAAATCACACCTGAACTCTTTCTTTAATGGCTCCCTAGAATTTAAATTATGTTTTTAGCTTTGGCAATTATTTAAAATGCTGATGTGTCAATCCCCAAAGAGAGAATACTTGTCTCGAGTATTGCCACTTGAAATTTTGGGAAGCCACACAGATGTTCATCTCCTCATTATGGAAATAATGCATTTGGTTAATGTGTTGGTGTGAAGAGAGGGGAATACAAATTATCTTGCAACTTGAGAGCCCATTTAAAAGTTTCCTTATGTTTAGACTGTTGTTCATCTCTACTAAGGCATCCCTGACAAGAGAGAGGTCCCCTGACCGTGCCGGGTTTGGAAGTGCCCCTGGCCGAGGCCCCGCTGCCCCGTTCCCGCGCTGGGTCTCAGGCACCAGCCAGGGCAGAATCTGCTGAATTTTTGTCTTCTCAGATCTGTGTGTGCCGCTCCTGGGGGACGAGGCTTGAGTGTCTCTGTGGAGTGCTGTGATTGCAGCCTGCAGGCTTCTTGGGTGCGTGTCCGGAGCACAGGAAGATGGGGAGAGGATGGGAGCCAGGACCTGGCAGAGGGCACCTGCCTGCTGGCCCTTAGGGCTGGCCAGGGGCACCAAGGAGTGCTGAACCGGGGGTAGGGTAGCCTGGGAAATGGAGGTGGGGGGAAAGAGAGGTGATGAGAGGATGAGGAATGGGTGCCTAGAGGGTATTCTGCTCCTGAAATATTTTAAATCAAACTGGAAAGCTTCTTGCTTTCCCTAAAGCTGTAGGGCATTCCCATGACAAGTGCCTGGGGCCACGTGGGGACGCCGTGGCCCCGAGGCCAGCCCGAGTGTTTGCTCCACGTCCCCCAGCCTCAGACACCATCCCCGTCACCTCTGTCTTTTCACATACCGGTCTGAGCACTTGGTCTGGGCAGCACCTCGTGGTTTGATGGGATTAATGCGCACGGTTGGAGTGGAAGCTGGAGCTTTGTGTGGCAGCCTCAGCGGAGGAGACTGGAGGGAGGGAGAGAAGAGTAATGATATCGCTCTGTCTCACATCCTGGCACGCTCCGGCTGGATGGCATTATTAAAGCCGCCTTACAAGCAGGAAGTCGGTTGTCAAAAATCAAGGAAGGAATTTTTTTTATCTTTTTAAAGACTTTATGGCGGGGGGGGGGAGGAAGGGAAGAAGTTTGGAGTTTTCAGGTAGTATTTTCCTAGGGTTGTTATCTCCAGGGGAATTTGAAAATAAGATCGGTGGCATACCTAGTAGTTAGAACTGAGACATGACTCTGCTGTGCACAATTATGTCCGCTCCCCGGCGCCGGCACCGCTGGCCTCTCGTGTGCTGGGTTTTGTGTCGGCTGCACCTCGTCACAGGTGTGGGACCGCGGGTGCCGGCCGCGTGTGCTGGTTAAACGACAGCGGCAGCGCAGAAGGGAGGCAGCATCTTCAACAGCATTTGGGAAGAGCGTCATTACTTTCCTCTAGCCAGCGGTACCGTGTCAACAGTAAAAAAAAATGTGGCAACTCCCCATGTCTGGTTTGGGGGGGGGGGGGGGGGGGCGGGCTGTGTGGTATAAGTATGGGTCTGGGAGCGTGCATATAAATTTTAGGATGCGCAAATATAATTACGCATGCTGTAATTATTCCCGTTGACATGGTAACACTTCGGCAAGGCACAGGCAAATATACACAGAGAAAGAAAGAAAGAAAATTAACTCTGTGTATTGAAGGAATCGAGCGCAGTGTAAGGAAATAATATTTGAAACTGGTGAATTCTGCAGGCTGGGGCCGCCCTGTGCGTGGCGGGGAAGGAGCCCCCCCCCGCGCTCCCCGTGCGGCAGGAGCCAGGTACGTCTCTGCCTCCGCCGGTGCGTCTCTCACCGCCTTCTCCCACTGCCACCACAGGCAGGAGGACAGGCTTTGATTTCCTTTCGTGTTTTGTTTGCTTGGGATGGTATAACGATGCCGCCGAGCATTGACGTGGTTTGTCCAAGTTGATTTTCAGTGCGTGTGCCAGAACGGCACGGCCGGGGGGGTGCCTTGGCCACTGCCGGTCACGTATCACAGGATGATGGAAAACTACCTCTCGTGTAGCGTCGCTGTGGGTCCGGTCCTTGGCATGGCTGCGGATTTGGAGCATGTGTAGGTCGGGGGAGGCTGTGATGGTCCCAGCGTTGGAGATGCTCCAGGGGATGCGGGGCCGAACTGCGGCCGTCCTCTGCAGCAGTGTATTCCTCTGTGGGCCGCGCTGACCTGCCATCCGGTTCATTTTTGCGTGTTCATTATGTGTGCTGCTTGATTTTTATGTTTTATTATTGTGAATTATAACCTGTTGAACATATTGAAAGGTTACTCCGGGTGCTGCTTTACAACATAGAGGGATTTCTGTATTTTTATCCTCATTTTAAATTATGCAAGCCGATGACTTGAGTTTTAAATGCTTTTAAGGGTACACAATGTGCATTTTGTCTGCTGCTGCTATCAAAGGGAAGGAAAGCACTCTCATGTTCTGCGTTTAGACCTTCTGTATCTCTCTGGTTTTACTGCTCTGCATTATTAAAATGAAACAGGCCATCTGTGGAGCAGCTTCTCCTGCTTAGTCAAAAAGGGTGGGAAGAACTTGGAAAGCCGGTGGGAAGACACCAATTCAGACAAAGGGGTTTAGTTAAGCGGTTAATTGCAAAGGAAAAAAAACTGAAATAACACCTCAGCATTTGGGGGTAAGGATTATTAATAGGAAAGAGTGATCTTCAGCCTGACCCACGGGGCTGACTTGCCGCTGCCGTGCTCCCTGTCCCTGGGTGACACGCTTTAACTCCCCTGGAGTTCCGCTGCTGCCAGATGAGATTAACGCAGAAGCTGAGCTATTTTTCAGTAAAGCAGAAACCAACAGATAATTTCAAGAAGACTGAGTATGCAAGTGAGAGGGGAAAGCAAGCTGTTAACTAAGTTGCCTTGTAATATGTACTTAAAAAAAAAAAAAAAAGCTTTTTGCTCATCTTCAGGTATGAGGGGGAAAAAGAGTGGGGGAAAAGAAGGAAAACCTTCATGGGTAAGGTCCTGGCAAGACAAATATCCCATTTTCATTAACTGGGCAGCAGGAAAGGATGAACTACTGAGAGACATTCTGCTGCTGGATGTATTTTTAAATCTGTTCTGTTTGGCCTGATTCTGGTGATAATCTTTACAGCAGATACAGATTCTCACTCGCAAGAGTAGGCTTATCTGAGCCACGTCTCTCCCTTGGCTGGGACTCTGCATATTGCAATTCATGAAAAAGTATTCATTCCCGCGGCAGGAGTGGTCTGAATAAGAAGTGGAGTATTCAGCTGAAAGGAGAGCCCTGTCTGCATTAAGCAGCCTGGGTGACTTATATGGGTGTCAACCTACAAAGTCCCTCTGTGGCTGAAAATGCAAAAATCTTATGTATTGTGAAGCCTGTAGATGTCTGGGGAAAGAGGAGTGTAAGCCTTCATCATCTTCTGCCCCATAACAAAGCTCTCGGTGCTTGAGGCATGGATTTGGTCGTTTTGTTGTTCGTAAACAAAAACGGTCTTTCTGGGTTGGAGCATCAGCCCACTGCTCGGGTGGGAGGGTGATCCTGGGGCCACCTAGAAGACCGTGGCAGCAAGAGGAACCGGGCATGGGGGTGGGCTCCTTGTGCGTGTCAGTGCCTCCAGCTCCAGGACAATCGCATCCTCAGCTGAGGCCTCGAGCTGCTACGGCAATAAACATAACAAATAGGAGAAGTAAATTTAGGCTTTTCTACTGTTTATATTGATATAAATGGGAGCTCTGTGAAAGTAAGAAGTGCCTGAGGGCAATAAAATGTAGAATAATGAATAATAATATACTTCTATATTAACCTTTCTATTACAGCGCTGGCTAGACACCACCTAGGTCATGATCTCATTGCTGTGGCAGCTGTATAATTTTATAAAAGTGATAACGATGATACTCAGCCAATGTATATCTATTTCCATAATAGAAGCTTTAAAGGTTAAAATCCCAGATTTGCCCTAAGTACGGCAAGCTGCCTTTCCTTTGTCTGTGCTTTATGTCATGTATATAAAAAGTCAAATGTGACATCAACTAAAATACCCATTTTCACTGTTATAATCGGTAACTGGCAAAAAAGAAAACAAATGCAAAGTGTTTTTATGGCATGAAGGGAATTCATAAAATCACTTAGTATTATGGCCTTTTTATTGAGTAAGAAGGTCAAGAAAATATCTGTAGCCTATTTTAACGGCTCCGTAATACCACGTAGTGTGTGGCTTGGGCAACATAATAAAATCTGAAAAAAGACTTAGCTGTCTTAAAATTGATCTTATCATTCCACATCTAATGCTTTTATCCCAGATATAATGTCAGTAAATTGAACTGGTTTTGCGTGAGCGCTAGGAAAATCAGAAAATTATTTGAATAGCTGCTTTCTGCTCGCTTGGCATCAGTAATCACAGTACGTGGTGATTTACTAGCTGGGTAAATAAAATTTGTATAACTAGCAATCATTAGTGTGGACATACTTTGGACAACATAGAGAAGAATAAAGATATCATAAACTGATAAAATCACTACTTGTATGAAATTGGGTCAATATGTTGTATTTGCTCACAAGCCGCGTGGGCTGAGAATGAAAACGCTTTAGGTGCATGAGAAATGCAGTAGGTCAACAACTTTGTGTTTTAATTAGGCTTAATTATTTTCCTTATTAAATAACCCCAGAGCCCTCGAAGTCACTGCTGACACATGAAATAGATGCTTCACAGCGTGTGCGAGGGGTTTGGTAAACCAGAAGTGACAGAGGTCTCTCTTTAAAAAAAACAACAACAAAAAAACCAAACACCTGGTTCATTCACACCAACAGCACGTTGTGGATTGTGGATCTTCCTGATCCACCCGCCCGCGGTTCCCCTCCTGAGATACTGGGAATGTCAGCTGGCTGCTGCTGGTTTCACTGGCACCAGTTCAGGGTTGGATCCCCTATTTTAATCTCTTTCTTTTCCTGGGGGATTGCTCTTTTTTGGGTACCTCCCCCGGTTCCCACGCAGCTGTCTTTCTCGCCTGCAGCCCGTCCTTTCTCCGTCGATGTGTGCCTGACGCCTTCCCCGTGATAAATGCTCCTCTGCAAGCCTGCCTTTTTTCCCCTCCGTAATGCGGCTGACCATGGCGAACCGCATCGTTAGTCTTGGAGCCTGGTTTCTCCTCCAAAGCACGTAGAATTCCCCCGGCCGTCTCTGCCAGGGAAGCTGAGCATTATGCTCTCAGGCAGAAAATGGGCAACGTGCAACATCAAATGGAAGGAGAGATGCGAGATTAATGTTAGAAATAAATCATTTGGGGGGGTTTTTTGGGTGTAAAAAGCAGCCGCAAGTCGGCAAGCCTCATTTTCTGGATGAGAATTGAGCCACTTTTCTAAGCGTTCCCGGTTAGGGAAGGATGCTGCGCGGTGCTGTGGCATCCCTCTTCCCTAGTGGTGCCCGGGTCCAGGGGCAGCAGCGGGGGGATCCTGAGGGCTCAGGGGCTGGGTGCTGTGCTGGCGCTCTCCTCCAGAGGGCTGACCCTGAGCAATGCAGAATAAAATGCCCAGATAAAATTTGGTATGCGGAGCCTGACTCCAGCCAGCTGGGGATGAGACGCTCCCACCCTCCCCCAGGGATTTCTCATTTCCGTCACTTCAGTGCAGCTCATCACCCCCATCCTGACCAAAGGGGTGCTCGGGCTCGCGCTGTCAGCGTCCCTCTGAGCCACGCAGGGAAACAACCCGCAAGTGCTCAGGTCTTGGTGGCATCGCAGCCAAGTGACACTCATCCCTCCCCTCGCCTGGACTTCACCAGCCCTCTGCAGCGCTCAGGGTTGGGTCCCTTCTCCCCCCCCACCTCTTTTTTTTTATTGCTGTGTAGTTAATTTATATATTAATCCTGGGGTGGAAAAGAAATGAACCTATTAGGTAGTATCATCTCTCTATGTGTAAGAATAATGATTTAATCAAATCACAGTGATTTAAAGTAATATGAGATTTATTTTAATTTGTAAAATCTCATCAAATAACTATCTATATCTCTTAGAGGTATTTGCTGAAAAAAGTAATTTTCTTAAGTATGATATATGGGGAACAGTGGGAGATCACTAAATCTTGTCGCACAAGTGAAGTACTTGGCCGTGTACAAGAGTAAGAAGTGATTATTCCCACTCTTACATTTAAGCGTCCAGCTTTTTCAGTTGGGTCATCTAATTCCCTGAGCCCAAGACTCTTCCGTTTAGCACTACGCATGTAAGTTGTCTTAATGTCTTCAGTTCGAAAAGATTAAGCTCAAGCACAGGCTTAAGTCTGTCCTTATTATAGAGAACACGTTTGCCTGTGTTTCAACTTCGATGTTTTTGAATCATATTAATTCAAAGTATCTAAAATTAGATACGTGTTTAAGATGTCCCTCTGACTCAAAGCCACTGGCCTAGACAGGACTGCTCGTGTTTGCGAGACGGCTTCATGGTAGCTGGGAAGCGTGGAAATAGTCCTGACCGATACCAGATTGAAGACAGAATGTATATTTTGTATATTTTTGAGGCAATTGAAAGCATTAGTTTTTTCTAAGAGTTAAAAAATCACAGGTCAGTCTGAATCTGGTGAAAAGTCGCCTAATGTTGCTAATGTCAGTCCTCCCGGGATTTCAGGAGTTCCATCGCTCTACACCAACCTACAAAGGAGAGACGCTGTGTTTTGCAGTGTAGAACCACGTGGGTTTTGTCACACGTGATCAACAGTGGGAGAGGTGGTGCAGGAATTCACGGACCGTTTCCCTTTGCCCCTTCAGAAGAGGAGGTGCCCGTCACCACCCACCGCTGCCCGCGGGTTCCTAAACCTTTTCCCCACCCAGTGCTTTGTGGCGTTTTGTACCACCATCGTCCTACGGAGCTCTTTGTGCTCGTCTCTGCTGTGCCCGTGGCTCGGGAGAGAGGAAGAACTGCTGTAGGCATCGCCAGCAGATAACCTCAGGTGACAGAAATCCTTACGCGTTATCTCACAGTATGAACACAGTACTAATCTTTGCATAGATCCATCAGAGCCGTATGATTAGTGTTTAAAATACACAACATAGATATGTAACTTACTTTACTGTGCAAACTCTTCTTTAATAGATATTTAAATCGTGAAATTCATCATGGGATTTCTTAACTCCGCTGAGAGGGTTGGTTTCATGGTAGTTGTATCACCACACTGGCAAATGATCAGCACAGAACTGAATATTTGGGTTGTGCTTTATTTACTAGCTGTGCGTCTCATGTGAAGTTTAAGAATAGTAAGATCTTTAAATTGATCCTGTTTTTCCTTAATTGAAAAATACATTTTTTTTTCCTCTAGGTTTCTTTTTATTTAAGTTGCTTTAAAGTACATCTAGCACAATTACCCTTCTGAAAGCGATGGTGGGGGAAAAAATGTGATGGTGGTGACTTGTTGGCTCAAATCACAGAGCAACGAGTGTGGTGTGTGTTTGGTCCAGCCGGGGTATTTCAGACAATCACAATAACTTCTCTGACAGTGTTCTCGGGAATGATATAGGGGTGGGGGGGAACCCAAACAGAAAACCCCCGTTCTAGGAGCTGTGAGATTCCATGGAGCATTCTTCACTAACCTTTAACTTGGATGAAAAATCTCATCTGCTGTGAACTGGCACAGTTCCATTCATTCAGTGGAGGGGCGCAGGGTCACACCAGATAATGTGAAACGCTCTGGGCTTTCTCCTCTGGTGTATCGTACCCGGCTGGGCACATGCGCCAGCGCTTCGTGTAAAAGTTGTAAATATTTATCAAATTAAAAAATGGTGCATGTGAGCACGCTTCTGGCCTTGCTCCTGTGGAGCAATGTGGGATTCTTTGTGCTTACTCGGTCCTGGCCGTGGGAGACTATTCTTGGACCGAAAAATGCAGGGAAGGAGGGGAGTTCACAAAGTGAGGTCTTCTGGAGGTCTTCTGGAGGTCTTCTGGAGGTCTTCTGGAGGTCTTCTGGAGGTCTTCTGGAGGTCTTCTGGAGGTCTTCTGGAGGTCTTCTGGAGGTCTTCTGGCTGTGTGGGAGCAGTAGTGCAGCGATGCAGCCAGTGGGTGCACAGTACTTCCACCCTGTAAGGAATTAATAGAAATATGGCCTGCTACTTCACTCCATCCCTCTGTCAGTCAGTCACTTGCCTGCTTGTCTTGATCAATAAAAAATAATGATAAAAAATGTACACTCTTTAATAGGGATCTATACTCCTTCTTGAGAATGCAGAGGGATCATTAAAAAAGTCAATGAGAATGTTATTATTTGTTATTAAATCTGTAAAGGTTTAGAGTAATTCGTATGGAATTCTATTACAGTTTTATCAAGACTTATTGATTTTATTTTATTAAGTTATAGAGCACTTTTTCCCAGAGGTCAGTTAGTTTGGCACATTGGTAAGGTATAGTTTCTCTTTCTGAGCCGTGTATATATTGCAGGTCTTATGACTGAATATCCTCGTTGACATGCTCTTTTAATTACGAGTAAAACTAATATGCATAGGTTTACAGGAAAACAGATTTAGCTTGTATGTACCTAAAATCTAAGAGTATTTTATAAATTTTCTTCTGACCCATCTACATGAATATTTTTCTTAGGAAATTTCAGCTCAGCAGTGCAGAAGTTGTGCTGTCCTTTTCTAGAGACCGTGCACAGAAACATTCTTAAGTCACTAATTTGTCATTAATTAAGTAGAACAGCTGTGGGAGGAGGGTTTTACTAAGTGATTTCCCTAAATTTGGGAAACCCAGGTTAGGTCCCTGCCTCAGCATAACTCCAGCAGCGGGGGTAGGGGGTCTGTGCCATCACAGGTTGGCTCATTTCCTTCAGCTTCATGCGGTTTTATTCTGGAAAGTTTTTCTTTCAAACTGCAAAAACAATGGTAAGGGCCATACTGAGTACATGGAGTTGACTCAAATATTCAGTAATACTTAAATACAGCGCGGAGGTTTTCTCCTGGCCCATCTTGGTGGTTTGCTCACAGGTTTCCGTGGTTTGATGGCAGCCCTTCAGGTGCCCGCTTCCAACCAGCCGGCACGGCGTTGAGTTGGTGTGACGTGTTGCTTAGGGTTTGTCATCCTTCTGAAGCATCCCGATGTATTTGTTGGAGGAGAGACCTACGCATATTTTCTAGTGAGGCTGCAGGTAAAACTTTAATTTGCTTTCAGACTGTTTCTGGAAGACCCCAATACTTATTTTTCTAGGTTGATTTTTGGAGATGATGTGCATCGTGTCTTACGAGCAGTGGGCTTTGGATATGAGCCATGAACAGTAGACTCAGAATTAGGAAAATACATATTATGGTTAGGTCAGTAGCACACAAAGCTAATACAAGGAGGCAGATTGACCCCACTCCTAATCTTCTTTCTTATTTGAAAACATCTGTTTACATGCTGTCTATTTTTATCCCATAGTGGATGGATTGCTATGCTAATTTAACGAGGCCATATGTTTTTCCTCTGACTCAATTTCATTGTGTGGAGTGCCAGATTGAGTCAATTTACCCACCTATTTCAGTGAGAGAAATTATTGGCTATGGTGCAAGGAACTTTTTTCTCTCCTTCAATGGAATATGTATTTACTGTCATTTCGAACTGCAAAGTCAAAAGGAACCATGTGATCATGCGATACAGAGAGATGATTTAGTATCTGTAAGTATCTGCCTCTGTGCCTCCAACCCTCTTCTGCAACGCTGGTACAAGCTGTAAAGCTGAGTAAAGGGACAAAATAGATATTCTGAGATTTGCATCTTCAATGGATTTGCACTTTTTGGATGCCAGATAATTTACTTCTGAGTCTCTCAGTGTGCAGCCACGATTTTTTCAAGTCCTCTTTATGATGGATCTGCTTTGTGCGGGTTTCATATTTGCATCATTTGAATACCTCAACAACCTTCTCAGTAAAAGGAAAAACTCTTTTGCTACTTGATTTAGGACTGGGATTGCAGCTCTGGAAGGTTACATGAAAAATGCTGAATCTGAACTGTCTCTGTAAGCAAAAGCTCTGATGTCGCTCATTGCAGGCTAAAGACAGACAACTAGAAAGACTTGGGGAAACTACTGGGCAGTGGTAATGGTGGTGAACGTCCTGCTAGTCAAACACGCTTGTTGTAAGACTGATAGAACTCTCTGATGAGAACGGGCACAGCCCCCTTACTGCACAGGGGCCATCAGGTTTGGGAACACCCATAGAACTAAGCAGGGATTTCGCTGCCAGGAGCCTGTCCCCGGCTAAAGGGGTAGAAGAACACCTCATGCGGAGGTGATAAACCTTTTCCATGCTGCATGCCCAGAATACTTGGCTGTGCCACTCCGTGTGCTCTTCCTTCTGAACAGATGAGAGAATATCGCTTCCGTTGACTACAAAACAGAAAAAAAGGCAAAAGACTTTGCGTGTGAGCTCGTAGATGTGCGCTAGTATATTTGTCCTTGTGCAAATCTTCTGTTCGCCAAGCAGAACCAAAAGTATACTGGGATAGGAATAAAATGAGAGTGGTGTTGTGGGAGGGGGCAGTGATCTGGGCTTTGGTCATCGCAGGAACAACGGCCAGATTTCTGCCATCGTGCAAGTACTTGGGCGATCCATCGATTTGTAATTATTTGTATGCACGAAGGTTTCTGTAGGCTCTAAGGAGTTATCTCAACTTGAGTAGAGAATAACGGAGGGAAGTGCCGAGCGAAGCAGTAGTGCCCGGGGTAGTTAGTGGTGTGATGTTCCTTTTGGTCTGAAGCTACCACTGCTTATTGGGAAAATAAGTATTTGTTTCAGAGTTCTGTATTGTATTGTGAGAAAAATCCATTAGCAGAAGAGAAGTGGTTTTTCTCTCAAGATCTCATGATCTTTGAAGGGGGATTGCCTGAGCTGTTAAAGGATATTTGGCTCAGTTTTAAACGTCAGAATTTGAGAACTTGATAGAGCAAAATATCCCCATACTACGGCAGGACTAATTTGTTATTAGAATTTTACAAACTGCATAATTTTGTAGTAGAGTTTTAATTCTTTTCATTTGCCCTCTTGGTTTGTAAGCCTCTAGGATATACCTTTTCTTTCATGTGTGTGTTTGTATATATACGTGTGTGTATACACAGTGATATACATTTCTGCAAAAAAAAAAAAAAAAAAAAAAAGGCAAATAAAGCCAAAGCAGAATATGTTTCTCTTCTGGCAAGTTGGTGAGGTGCTAAAGAAAGATGGAATATGGTTAGGAGCCATGTGAAAGCTATGAACTAGTCAGTGCTACACAGCTATTCAGTTGTTGTAATGTGGTTTCTTTCAGTGAACACAGAGGACTGCGTATTTTAAAAAAAAAAAAGAAAAAAAAAAAAGAAGACTCAAGGGCTTCAGATATATTTACTCCCCTTCAGCTCAGCTGTGAAGAATCATAATTTTTTTTCCCCCATTATTTTAATACTGGAGTTGTGTGTCATTTTTGCTCTTGCAGCGCTGCAGGCTGTTGGTGACGCCGTGGCTTCAGAGACAAACCGAGTCCCACAGGTCTGAGGAAGGGAATTTTTCTTTTCCCTCTGCTTCAGCGGGGCTAATCCAAGCCTCTGGTAAATAGCGGCGATTCACAGTCACCTCTTGGAAGTTTTGCTCTCTGAGTTTATCGGTACCTTTGTGAAAGGAAATTAAGGGAAAAATATACGCTGTGAAAACAATAAGGCGTACTGATAGTGGCCGGTTAAGTCAGCTGAAGCTGCCTTCTCTGGAGGTCTGGAGAGGTTAATTACAAAATTATTATTGAGCTCAGCCTAATATCAGCTGCACCATACCATTTATTTTCATTCCTTATAGGTGTATATCTAATCCGTGCTTTTTGCTTATAACTCTTTTTATTACATTAATCTCCCTTTTACATATATCTTACCGAGCTTTATACCTCGCAGTTAGCAGCAGAGTAATTTACTTGCAAGATGCAGCTGATGAGATAAAACGTGCAATGGATTTCCTTTCTTCCCAGGGTCATCTCCTGTGGATGGAGATGCGAACGTGTGCGGGATGTTGAAGAAGATATAAATAGAGTATTTGTTTTTCAGGCTGCGTTACTTCCCGTGCAGCATGAAGTAGACTTCAGCTTTCTGCCTGTCTCCTTCCCCAGGGTTCGATGCCTATTTTACCTCCCGCACCCTGGAGAACAACAGAAGGAACGTGTGGTTTGCAGAGTACTGGGAGGAGAACTTCAACTGCAAGTTAACCATCAGCGGGTCAAAGAAGGAAGACACAGACCGTAAATGCACAGGTAACTTCATTCACTTCGCCCTCCTCGCGCTGCCGTGCGGGGCTGCAGGGGAACGACTGCGCGGCTGATGTAAGGAAGCTTGGCTGGGGACAGATTGAAAAAATAAATTGAATTTTCGTAGGTTGTACCGAAAATGGAACGGCAGCATCAGCCTTGCAGGACAAGAGAAATAGATGGAAAGAGTAAAAAAATACATTCTTCTATTTCTTCCCTTTTCTGGCTGTCCATCCAGCAGGAAAATCAATATTTTCCATAAGACCCAGAAACGCTTTTGTTTGAGTGCAGGGTGCCTTGGGGGTCTTTTGGTGGTTTGTTTTAGAGGGAGAATATTTGTACAACATGTGCCTTGTCACCCATCTGCACATCACAAATTGGCCACCTACTCTGTCAAAGCACCATCTGCTCACGGTCGTACACCAACGTCTGCGTTTGAATTGAACTTTTGAGGGAAACGCACCTGTAGGAAAGTGTTAGCGCAGAGTGAAATGATTTCACTTTAGGAAGCACAAAGTTGTTGATCAGATTTTTGTTTTCACTAATGTTATTTAAGAAATTGGGGTTAAAAAAAAAATCTTGCAGCCTCAACTCAGGAAGACAGAAAACACACTGCATTTCCGACCGACCTGTTGTTTTCTGGTGCCTGACAAACCCACTCCTCCCTTCCTTGGAGGTACTGCCCACTATTTTAAATACCCTGTTTTTCCAGGAATTCCTGTTTCTGATCCCGTGGAGGTTCAAGGAGTTATTTTTAGTTACAGAGGTGCCCAGGTAATGATGGGGGTGATTTTGTTTTTAACTGAGTTACGCGCTTCTCAGCACAACCACCGCCATGATGCGGGGTGATACAGTTCATTAAACTTGACGAGTTTATTTTGAAAGGCAATTATGGGTGAGATGCCTGTTCTTGGAGTCATTCGGATGTGGGCCTGACCAAGTGCTACCAGATGATGCACAGGGACAAGAGCAGCATTGCCAGTTTAATGATCTTCTGCTGAATGAAGGCATTAGATTGAGGTTACCTGTCTAGAAAAAAGTATTTCTAAAACTCAAAAAAAGGTAGGGAGTCTGCCCTCAAACTGCCAGGCCCTTGGTGAGGCTGTTTGTGGTGGGAATGTCTGTACTGTGGGGTTGGGGCATTTGCTCAGGGCTTAAAATATGGTGGACAAGCTTCATCCAGAACATATCTCCTGGGCTACAGGTGGCAAAGCCAATAATGCCGTCTGATGTCCGCGTCGCCCTTGCCTCCCTTCGCCTTTCCTTCCTGCTCCTTTTAATTTTTCACAGCAGCAGTTTAAATGTGTTATGTTGAATAATTGCCTTGAATTTTGATCAAAGGAAATTAGTCCATAGGAGGATATGTTTTACTTCGTTTGAAAATTGATGAAAACTTTCCATATTTCATATCATCTGCTTTTGGTTTCAGTTCGTGGATGGGAGTAGGAGTGTTGTGCGTAGAAACAGTGCAGTTACCGCTGGGAATACACGGCTCTTAAAATTGGCATTCGGAATCTCCCCCAGAGGCTGGGATTTGACTGAGAACTGCTAAAAGATCTTTAGGATAATTTCTAAAAGTGCCTTCTCACCCTTATTGTTTATGCCATTATTTTATTGCAGTCACTCCCAGCCTGTGCTTTCTGATGTGAACATAAAAATGGTGTCGTGTCTTCCCTTGGCATAGATTCAGCAGAAACATTTGGTTTTGGTGGCTAACTTACCCTATGGAACTGAAGTACCCCGTTACAGCTTGATATTGTACCAAATGACATGCCCTGGCATCTTCCTTCCCTCTTCTGCAAACTGAAGCAAATTGTGCATCAGAAAAAGCATTAGCGCTGAGTTTATATTGCCAGCACGAGAGCCTTAATGTCCCGCCGATGTAATAATATTATGAATGATCATCATCATTATTTTAAAATCCGGTTGGTGATTTGTGATGCAGTGAGGGGGGGTGGCGGCGCCGCTGAGCCCCGGCGTGGGGCGTGGGATGCGCGTGTCCCAGTCGAGACGCAGCTCGCGGGGGGGAGCTCTGCTCGCTGCCACAGCCTGCCGTCAGGGAGAAAACCTTCTCCAAGAAGGCACCCTGCGGGCAGCTTACCTTCTCCTATCACAACGCTCCGAGATATTTTTATACGCAGAACTTCTGCGTGAATGTCGTTTATATTTATTTGAGCATGAAAAAAGTTTGCCTGATCAGGGTGGATAGGATGTAGAATGAGAGAATGAAAATACATTCAGCCCACACCACTTTATTTCTAGATAAGATTAAATGCAACACATCACTGTAATTAATAACGCTGTTTCTAGTGATTTGACTTATTTTTGGCATGGTTCAGGGAGCGATCCGGTGCTGCTAAGTTGTACTGCCACCAAGGACACCTCTACTGTTGTGCAGGTGACTTCTGCTGGGACGCAGTCCATCGCAAAGCGGTATGTACGCATACGGCAGAAGCAGCTGAGGCCCTTGCTCTTCCACAGGGATGAGAAGGATCGGTACCTTATGCAAAAGTGGTTAAATTTCAGGCAGGTGCTGTCTTCTGGGCTTGCCCAGGCGCTGGAGTGGCCGCCTCTGCCCTTGGGGGATGCTGTGGGTGGCTTCTGAGGAGACTTCATCAAACTACATGGGGAGACTTCATCAAACTGCATCACCGAAACAGCGTAACAGTAACAAGCATTGGGTTTGGACAGTTCATTGCTTTACTTCTGGCTGCTCGCATTTAAGAACATTAGAGAGATTCACTTCAGTCATAACAGGCTGTGTCAGGTTCATGAAGGAATAATTTGGGAAAAAATAGTTTGTAGTACCACGCGTTATGGTAAAAACGTGCTTTTATAGGAAAGGATTAACAGAAGAAAACAACTGTCTTTGCAGAAGAGAACAGTGCTGTAGTTCATAGCTGTGATTCTGCAAAGGGAGCCGTGCTGAAGGCTCTGCGCACACCGCGTTCCGTGCAGAGATGGGGTCGGGGCTTCGATTGAGAGCTCAACTGAAGGCATTTTCCTATACAAACCCCCATTGTGCCAGTATTGCCAGTGCTACGAGATTTAGGGAGTTAGAATTAACAGATGATAAAACAAGGGGGTTTTGTGTATATATTGTCATGAAGCAGGCTGGTTGTAAGTTTCATAGTGATTATTGAAATAAAATATACAGTGTGTGTTGAAATCAATATACAAATCTGAATATTTAATCATATTACACTGTAGCACCTCCGTGCCCGCCAGTTGCCCGGCTGAAGGCAAGCACCGGCATGGTCGCCCGGGGTCTCTCCCCGGTCCAGCAGTAGCATCCCTGCCCATGCTCGCCTGCGGCAGGAGCGGCGTTGGGTGCAGGGAGGCGAGAACTGGGGGTCCTCGGAGGCACCCGCTGTGCCTGCAGTGCCCCAGCCGCCCCCGCACGGGGAACGCCGCCTGGAGGGAAACGGCAACGCTTGACTCTGTTCACTTATTAACCATAGCTTTTAATTCAGATAGCTTTACACTCAAGGAGACTTAATGAAGTGATATAAGGGTGATGTCACCTTGGATGTCATTTATCAGAATGTAGATCACTCGGAGAGCTTTTCTAATTATCTGCAAGTGTAATCAGTCTGAAGGTACAGCCCAGATGATGGCTCAGACAATGACTTGCTGTGGAGAAGATGCTGGGAGAAAGCTCCCTGCAAGATGAAGTGACACAAATTAAGCAAAAGGATTTGTAAAAGAGGGACGGTTGT
This sequence comes from Chroicocephalus ridibundus, assembly GCF_963924245.1. Taxonomy (NCBI): domain Eukaryota; kingdom Metazoa; phylum Chordata; class Aves; order Charadriiformes; family Laridae; genus Chroicocephalus; species Chroicocephalus ridibundus. The sequence continues at coordinate 9,981,216 of NC_086293.1, read as the reverse complement.
GTTTAGAATTTAAATTGGGACAAGAGAAAGTGCCTCAAAGGGACCCAGATTCACCTTCCCGGGCAGTGTGTGGGCAGGAGCGGTCTCGGGACTCTGAATCCTCTCACTTACAAGGACGCCAATAGCAATATTCTGTCTTTTTTTCACCAGCAGTCAAGATGGCTTGTTCTATGAAGCCATATGTTAGGGAAAGAAAACTAATGAGAAACAAAAGATGTACAAATAGCAGAGCCCGAGGATATCAGAATATTATTTATAATTTGACGACAAAAAGTGATCTAGTGCATTCATAGATTAACAAAGTTCAATTTACTATGGAAAGAAAAATAGTTTTCCAAATGCTATCAAAATTCCTCATCTCAGGAAACAATAAATTGTCTGAGATGTTTCAAACAACTTAATGGCAGATGGCCAATATCTAAAGCATTTTTTTTTTAAACAAATGCCAGGAGCTGTGGTGTGTGTGATTTACTTTTTATGAAAACGGCTTTATGGTATTCATTAGGATGAATATCTGTTGGACTTGAGGGTGGCAGAAGACCTTAACTGTCCACGGGGCCATATAAATCATGTCAGGAAGAGGGGTTAAATTTAGATGGATTCCCACGGACAGTGTTGAGGGCTGTGAGTGCAGAAGGTGCTCCATCTCCAGCACTGCTCAAGGTTCGGGATGGCAGGTTTGTACAAACGATGCACAGGTGAATCCATCGGAAGCTCGATTGGAAGCTGCCCGGTGTTTGCAGGCATCGGCTCAGGGCTGTACTGCCGCCGGCTCCCGGCTCTTCTCAGCACCCTCCTCCTATTCTCAGTAAGGCTTGTGGAGATCACTTCATCTGGGTCCTACAAATATCAATAATTCCTCAGAATTTCAGAAAAATCAGGTTTAGGAGGATCCAAACCATACGCAGTACATTTTTCCTTTTGTTCAAGAATCTGCAGCTTGAAAACCCTCCTGTCTCTTGCTGCAGGTGTGCTCAACGTGAGCGTGCCTTGAAACGCTCCACAGGGGCTGAGCAGTTCTCTCACCTCCCTTGAGTTATCAGCCAGTTTTCTCTGCATCAAGATGATTTTTTTTTTTTTCTGCATCTGCGCTTTGGAAGGCGGGGGGAGCCGTATTACCTCTGTGCCTAACGCAAAGACAAGTTGAGTGCCTTGTAAGCTCTGTGCTTGAGCAGCTCAGACTGTGGAGGTCCAGGCTTTGTTGCTATCGCTCATACTATTATTTTTTTTTTTAAACAGAGCAAGTTAAAAAAAAAAAAAAAAAGGTAGTTTTTTCTGTTTGTTTTTTTTTTTTCTTTTATTCCCCCCAAATCTTGGCCAATGGTATTATATCTTTCTACCCAACCAAGTCCTTTTGTTAATGCCCACTGCTGTCATCTGTAAGACGTCCTGCCTAGGCAGTAGTCCTTAACTGTAGTCTGGTCCTAAGCAGTGGTTAGTCAAGGTGCTGAAATACAGGAATACTTAAAGTAAGGCTAGTTGTCATGAATCCTGTATACAAATTGTAAAATAATTTGCTTTAGGGCAAATACTTGGCTCGGATGCCCTTTCCCAGCTGCTCGGATGCCCTTTCCCAGCTGCCGGTGGCCACAGCAGGATTTACGTGCCTGTGACTCGGTGTGGATTTTTGCCCAGGATTTTGTGATGCGTGATTGATGACATGGGCGCGAGCAAAAAAGCTTTTGGTTAGCTCTTGTTACAGAGATTGCTCTGTGCATTTTCTCCTCCGGGCTCTGAGGTACGAGATGTGTGTTAATGCATGTGTTTGAAGGTATATAATATTTCAGTGCAGAAAGGATAAAGACTAAAATTTATCTTCTGTTGCTTGCCCTGCAAGCTATGGATAAGGTTAAAGGGCAGACCAGGATGGGAAATTTATCTTCTCAATTACATCCCATGCTCTGATGCAGGTATATAAGTGGTCTAGGTAGTTGTTTTCCTGCTTTGTTGGCATGGCCTGCCTCTTCCTCCCTTCTTTCTCAGGACACACACAGAATGTTTCCTTGCTAGTGAGTGGCTGATCCATATCTTTGTGACATGTTTCCGTTGACAGCTTCTGCTTTTTCTTTTGCTTCTGATGGTGATTGTCTTTCAAGTTGTCCATGACCCTGGTTATAGGCTCCCTCTCAAGGCGGGGAACAAAAAATAAATCCAAGACATATTTCAGTATGTTCTCCAATAAACAGCTTCCCACCAAGCCCAGCTCATCTTTGGGTGAATCCTCTGGGCCAACAGAGCTATAGCCGTAGCTCAGAGACACTGGGACGTAGGTGAGGACGTGTGGTTAGCCAACATCTGACTTAATTTTGAAACCCAAGATTTCAGTCCTCTGTTCTTTTACTAGATTGCATTGCATCTTATTTTTTGTAGATACTTCAGCGATCTTCAGACTGCCTAAGCACATCAATGCTAACACCCATGAGAAGGAAAAGTTGACTCTTTTTTCTGAAAAAATGTGATGTGCACAAGTTTAGGAGCAAACGAAGCATGTTACGCACTGGCTTGCAAGTTGACTGGCTATGTGCACCTCTTTCTAAACAAAATATTTTCCATATAATATTAAATTGTTCAAGTATGCGTTATAGCTTAATGACCTCGATGCTTTCATTTCAAAAAGTTCATCTAATTTAGCGTGGTAGTACTTCAAAATACATATACCTGAAATTCCTAAAAGAACCCTGCAATGGTTGGTTCAACCAACATTAAATGAATCTTAAAGAGTTTATTCTTAAGGTAAACCTGTTTTATGGATTTCTAAACTCTGTTACCTTTCACAAATACGTTTCTTAGAATCACTTATATTTCTAGATTGCCAAGGTGATTTGCCAACAGAGCCCCGTGATTCAAATCACTCCCAGCTTGCTATTTACATACATGTTCCTCTATTTGCGAATTGCATTTTTACCCAAGTGCTCAAATATGAAGATAGCTCCAGTTTAGGCCTTCTAATCTTTAAAAAGTGCTGCTTCTATACATTTGTGTGAGCACTGGCTTCCCTGGCAATTATGGCTACAGGAAGCTTTCTTCACTTGCACGCTCGCAGTAGAAAGCTGTAAAGTGTCTGTGATTTACGGCAGCGTTGGCCAACCTGGTGCTGGGATTTTATGACTGTAGTACTTCTGCATTGGAATAGAAATGAGACCTATTGCTTATGTTTTAATAGGAACGTTGAATGCACAGAAAACCTCTCAGGTAAGAAAACTAGGTCAGTTTTCTAATCTAAAAATATGTTCTCTTAGATACGCATACACACCTGAGAACAGAAACGGTATGGTGGGCTGAATCAGTGTAATTGAGAAAAAAAATTCATTTTCTGACAGGTGGAAGCGGATGGAGCTTCATAAAACTCATTGCATCAAGGCTTTCTGTAAACTGCTGAAATTATTATTATCCTTATGATGTAATATTTTTATTTCTGGTATTGGAATAACATTTTCAGTAGGACTTTCTGCTGCGCTATGTTCTCTTTGGTTTTTACTTTAATATTTATGAGTGAAGACCAGTTACAGTACAGGAGGTTTTTTTTCTGTCCTAGATGAGGAGTACGTTGTAAGGCATTGTGAGAGTCTGGTTTCCAAAGTTTGCTTAGGCAGTGTTACCTGATTAGGCATAGCTAAAGTTGACTACATCTGCTTTCTGTTGGTTTTGGTGGAGTTACTAGAGTCTCTCCGTTTGTATATCTACTGCTGTAGATGTCTGACTGTGGGTCAAGTGCACACCAAATTAAGAAAAAAAAAAAAAAAAGGCATTTTGAGTTAAAAAAGGCCTCCCTGCTTGTTATTGGCATAGAACGATTGGTCTGACTTCCAAATTTCCTGTGCAATATGAAGTTACCTCTTTCCATCGGAGTGGTGGGAGGCTGTAGAGCTGTGCTGGCACTGGGGGTGCAGAGGAGATCCGGGAGAGGTTTCTTGAGTCGTTAACAAGAAGGCAGGACTGGCACCTCCCCGCATTAGGGAGGTGGGTGCTCTGCCCCGCCTGGGCTGAGCTGCTGCCCTCACGCTGCCGGCTCCCTGAGCTCTGCGCTTAGGCTGTAATCTTATCCTTGCACAGATGATCTTCTTGTGTGGTTCACAGTAGAAACTTGGAAGTTCATCTGCTTTCCCCAAGAAAATCCATGGGGATTGGATTGATGGTCTTGAGATAAAGGCTTTTGTCTATAATGAGATCTTCTGAATTAGGATGGGCTGGATACATGACTGTAACTACATAGCTGTATTATTGGATCTTGTATTTCTTTGTAAAATGACAATACATGGATTATATTGCAAAGAGGCCTGATTGTCATACTCTGCTTGTTTAAATTACAATATTTACTCTAGCATATTGTTAGTTTTTCTCAGTCTCTAGTACTCAGCTACTTTCAAATAAAGAGCTTAGTTGGAGAAGCTTTCAGACTTTACACCTCCTGTGTGTGCAGTAGTGTCTATACTATGGGTGAATATTAGAATCATAGAATCATTTAGGTTGGAAAAGACCCTTGGGATCATCGAGTCCAACCATCATCTCCACTCTACGAAGTTCTCCCTTACACCATATCCCTTAACACCACATCTGAACGAGTCTTAAACGCATTCAGGGATGGTGACTCCACCACCTCCCTGGGCAGCCTATCCCAGTGTCTGACCACTCTTTCTGTGAAGAATTTTTTCCTAATGTCCAGCCTAAACCTACACTGTCGCAGCTTGAAGCCATTCCCTCTTGTTCTATCGCTAATTACCTGTGAGGAGAGACCAGCACCAAGCTCTCTACAATGTCCTTTCGAGTAGTTGTAGAGAGTGATGAGGTCTCCCCTCAGCCTCCTCTTCCTCAAACTAAACAGTCCCAGCTCCTTCAATCGCTCCTCATAAGATTTATAATATTGTATTTTGGAGTGCCCTGGACATACAGACTTGTCTATTAAAGATGGATCCATTTGTTTTGCGCTACCGGGCGTGTTTCTGGAGTGCCACGAGGACAGCCGTTGCAGCTGCACGGGCTGAGCTCTCCGCACCGCCTGTGGCTGGAGGAAGCTTCAGCGTCGCTATGAAATAGCGTCTATGGGCACTTACACGGTTATAGACTAATAATTGTAGCTGTTGCATCATGGATGTCTCTTTGCTCACAGGCATCAGGTTTCTAATGATGCTAAATACGCTGGAGATGGATGAAGAGTATGTATTTTTCCGTCAGCACTTAACCAGCTGCTGAATTCTAACTTGTAGAAATAATAGCTCCTTGTTTGATACTGTGAGCATTCTGCAATCTTTAAATTAAATCTCTTGTTAATGATGACTATCACCGGGTTCTCAGCAGTACTATTATGTAAGTTCCTTTGAAAATGTGTTTAATCCTTCAGAAACTGAACCGATGTCTGAATTCATCTAATGTAAGCACCAATGAAGTGGGATTTTGATGTCTGTCTGAATTATATGCCATAAAAATGGTCCTTGCAACACTATTTATACATCATAACATATCTCCTCCATTATGTGATGATCAGCGACGAGTCCAGAAAAATCAACTGAAGGAGAGAGGCTGAGAAAATGTAATGTGAAAAATGGTGTTGTCAGGCTCCTTTTCCATACGAGGAGGTGTTAAGCAGGAGTTCTTAATCTTGCATTTCATTTCTATGTCATCTGAAGGAGGCTGTACAAGAGGACTTCTTTCCCTCTGTATTTTCAGTACTCTGGGTTTGGGCCATTTTTTCCTCTCCTTGTTGCAGTATTTTTCTCTTGTGAAGATTTGCCTGAAGCAAGAGACCTAGCTGCTCAGTCTCTTAGGAATCATGATGATGAGCACTTGAGAGTCTAGTAGGAAGTGAGGTTAAATTATTTGTCATCACCTTCGAAAGGATCTTTTGGAAGCAAAAAATGCTCATGTCAATAAATTGCTTTTGTGTTTCATCCTTCTCCTGACATCCCAAGGTACTCCATTTCAAATCCCTGGTACAAAAGCGCATTCTCTTGAAATCACTTTGTGTGCATGTGTCTCGGGTGTCAGCTACTTCATTGCTGAAGAAAATAACATTATTGCATGGCTCCTGAAGATCACCAAGTTAAAAAGAAAAAAAAGAAGAGGCAGCCTTTAAAGAGCAGGGGTGTGTTGAGAAGAACAGACGATGCGCACATCACAGTGCAAATGGGCTTTATGTTTACCTTCTGGCCTTTTTGGTGTCTTCTGGCAGCATGGAGGGTTGCATGGTTTCTTGCTGCACCCAACACCTGAGTTCATACGTTGGTTCTTTCTCTTGCGCCACACTGAGACCCCCGAGATGCCCTGGTGTGACTGGGATGGGGTCCAGGGCTGCCCCTTTGCCAGGAGGCACCCGCAGCACCCACATCGCTGCTTTTGGCTGTAGGGAGCTAATGACTGCTGGGGGTTTCCTTCTCTTCCAGGAATAATTAATAATTGAACTTCTGTACCCCTGAATACACAGGAGCTAGTCCTGAGGCATGGGGTAAAACTTCCTGCTTGGCTTCTTCAGCTAAATTTAAGAGGGGGAGATATTTGCCACACTAATGCTGAAGTTAGAATTAAAATTGTGCCCATCACTTAGGTTTACCCCTGTCTGAAAATGGATTTGGGGCCTGATTTGCTTCTCACTGGGTTACTACGATGGTAGTTTGATGTAAACTAGAGGGAACACTCTGTTCAGTCAGGGCCATTAATTTAGGTATTTTTTATTTTATTTTTAGTGTCCAAGTCTGAAGACTACTTGATATATGTAAAGTATGGCCATTGCTTTGCAGGTTCTTTGCTAGTTAAAATTTGGGCTAAACTTCTAATTGCAACAGTCGTTTTAAAAGGTACCTCAAGCTATGTTTATATGAAGGATAGCACACTTGTCTAGTTGCATGAATTCATGCATGTTTTCTGGGTGGGTGTGCTCCACTAAATGGCCGTTTTCAGTAGAGGAAAGCAGTCTTGCCACTGCAAATTCTATTCAGTTTTTCAAATCTTTATTATTTTCATAGTTGGACACAGTTGACGTTGGTCTTGGTTTTTTTAAGTGGATTTTGCTCAGGTTCCTTTCACAGATCTCTTCACCGCTAAAGGTTTTCTTTCTGCTGTGCATTCGGCCGACCGTGCTGCTGGAACTTAATATGCCTAATCAGTATTGTTTGTGTGCAGCATTTCAATCCCAGACTCACTTCCCTTGGCACGCGTTCTGTTGCATTGCTAATTTGGTTAGGTAGCTGAGCTGAAACCACTTAAAAGCATTTTCCTTGTCAGGGCCTGGAAATGTAATAAGGTCTGTAATCAATGAGAGGGAGTGAAATAATGAAAAGGACAGTATGTGGATCTTCTCAGGGTGGAAGCTCTCTTACCCCGCTGAAGTATTTGCAGGATTTCAATGTTTCCAGGGTAGTTGAGATTTAAAACAGAGAGGCTTTTGTAGAAGGTATGTCAAATCTAATGCATAGGTTGAGTGGATCAGACGTCAATGGTGCAGTTTGGTAATTAAGGAGAAAAACAAAAAAGGGGGAAAAGTGTAGACAATTAAATGTGCTCATATACAGGGATTATATCTTTGCTTATCTTCAAGCAAATCACTTGTGGACATATTTAGGCAGTCTTTGTGCTTGTGGGATTTCTGTAAGAAAGTGGCGATCTCTCTGTGCTTATTCGTAATGCTGGTCTGCCACCTCTCCCCTCAAAGAAGAAAAAGGATTGTTTGGGACTAACGGGTATTTGGTGATGTAGGTCAGTCCCTCTTTTTTGAGTGTCTAATCTTGCAGTGAATCAAATATAGCAAATACGCTGCTATAGTGCAGAAATCATAGAACGTGGGATTTTTTCCTGGACCTTGCTGACTTGTAGCAAGTGAGTTGAAGTCATTGGGTGTTATCTGCAGCCTCACTGTTGGACTGGGGGTCGTGTCGTTGGACTGTATACAGTGTGTGTGTGTATATACACACTGTTTACATACACAAAAGTGTGTATATATTTTATATATAAACAAATCATATTTGTATAAATATATTACTTATAATATATATAATAATTATACTTTAAATATACATTTAATATTTAAATATTTGTACGTAATATTGAGAGAGAGCATGACGTATATGTATTTATAGAAAGAGCTGCCAGCACCAGAACTATGTAAATTTTGTAGATGAAGCCACCTTGAGGGTAGGAGAAGGGGTGAGACATATGAGCAGAATTTATAGCAAACTGTCTGGATCTCTTTGCCGAGTGTGACTTGTGGGAGGGGACTGCAGCTCCACCGTGCCCTTCTTTTACGAGCCGAAAAAAAATCCTGAAATACTTTGCTCATAAGCTGGCTATCAGATGATTCAGCCGGATAAACAGTGCCCCGAGGGAAGTCAGGATGGAGAAGACCTTGCCTGCTCCCTGACGATGGGTTTCTGCAAGCCCAGTGCTGCCCTGGAGGGAGGAGGCTCGGGCTGGCCCTGCACAACAGGGGCTGGTGCGGGTAAAGCTGCCGTTCGTTAGCACAGGAGGGAGATACAGCCGTCTTAACTGGGCAGGAGCAGGAAAATGGGCTTCTGGCCTCTGTTAAAAATCATTAGTTCTCGTAGTCATTAACAACTCGATTTCCTTTCCTTATTGGTATCAACCAGCTAATTTAAATTCATTCATCCCTATTTCTAATTAAGGACATTAACAAAGGAATTTTCCCCACTTGTGTCCTCCAACCAAGCATTTACTTTGATTGAAGGTCTCTAAAATATTTGTGAGAGATGCCTCCGATGGCTGGTTTCTTGGAGCTCCTAGCAGTGCCCAGACCTACAGGTGCTGCAGGAAGGTGATCAAGACTGATGTGAGGTTAGAAAGGAGTGTGATGCTGCAGGTGGAACAAGTGGGATGTAGCGTTGCCACCCTTGGAAAATAATGGATGGCACTTCTGGTGCTTTCATCAATGCAGCTCGGAACACTTCACAAGCAGTAATTACGTTTCATGAAACCCTGGTGAGATAGGTAAGTATAATCACACATTTTGCGGCTGGACAGATTGAATCATGCAGGTGTTACTTGGTCAAGGTAAAGCAAGAAGTTAGTGGATGATTTCAGAAAAAAAAGAAATAAAAAAGAAAAAATCAAAGTTTCCTAATTCTTAACCTGTTGTGCCTTGCTTTAAGCTCTGAAAATACTGTTTGGTTTGCCGCCTAATTGCGGAGGCGCTTATTTATCAGTTCACATGACCATAAAAGCAAGAAGGCCACCTTTTTACCTGGTTTTACAGTCACGTTACCAGGTTACACATTCTCAAGTCTGAGAGGGAGAGAATGGTTAAGGCACAAGCCTACCACACAAAATATTTAGGTTCACCTTCTTTGTTGCTGCTATTGAGTTCTTTTGTCTCTTTGTGATTCAATTTCTGTGTTCCAGTTTTCCGTTTGCAAAATGCCTCCCTTCTCTCAGACGTTCTAAGCCTTGGCCCACGGGATGGCAGGGTCCCTGAGGCAGAGGGTTTGTCGTTCCTCACACGCCGGGCGCTGCCGCCATCAAGGGGTGGCTCTCAAAGCACTGCTTTCCCCCCGTTGCCGTTGGGATGACATTAAGCCTTTGGATTCCTTAAGTTCTCGCCTGCGGAAATATTTTAAAGGCAGTCAGTGGATTCCGAAGGACATTTTGGTCTCTGCAGGCCAGGGAGAGGGGGGGTGCGTTGTTAATGCAGCCATACCGAGCTTCCCGAGGTGGCGTTGATAGCAGGCACGTTCACTCGGTTCTCTGGAGCACCCCTTCACTTGCAGCTGACGGGATTCTTTCTTCCCTGAGTCTGGCTCTGTCTTTCAATTAGAGACTGGGATTTGCAACAGAACAAACCATCAGACTTTAAAATACCAGCTGTGCTTTATTTTAAATGCTTTCTTCTTTCAAAGACATACTTTGGGAGCATACGGAGTCTGGCGTCTTCTCCCTCTGAGACGGTCCCTGTAGGTTAGAGTTTCAAGTTTGTGGTTGTGGCAGGATTTGTTTCTCTGCATTACGGTAGAATAACTTGCAAGAACTGTTGATCATTCTACTATCAAGAAAGAAGGTTTGTTTTTGTTTTAATTAGTAAAACCATAACTCAAAATGTTTTATGGTATTGACTAAAACATGCAGTTCTTTAAATGTGCTCCAGGAGGATTAATTTGTGCTTGATATCAGGAAAATACTGTTCCTTACTGTCCTTCTGTGTGTGTGTGTATATGTGTGTGTTTGTTTTTAACGTGCAGGACAGGAGCGAATTGGCAAAGACTCCCACTACGAGCAGGAGGGGAAGGTCCAGTTTGTGATCGATGCCGTGTACGCCATGGCCCACGCGCTCCACCACATGAACAAGGACCTCTGTGCCGACTACCCCGGGGTCTGCCCCGAGATGGAGCACGCGGGAGGCAAAAAGCTGCTCAAGTACATCCGCAGCGTTAACTTCAATGGTGAGCTGGCCGTATTCACCCATGGGGCTCTTCCATTTAATTCCACTTCATATATCTTTTTCATCCAATGCAGATCAAGACTCTTTTTATTGTTTCGCTAGAGTTTGTGGTAGAAGCCAATGTTTATTTAGTATCTATTTGAAAACATCGCGTTTTAACCAAGGTAAATAGGCTGCTACTGTCCAGAGACAGAAATCACTGCTGCTGGTTTAGGATACCTTCCAGAAGACTGATTTCTTATGGGAGAAATAGCTGGGTGAAAGCCTAAGCTTGTCTCTGACTAAACAAGCCTGTTGAAACCCCAGAAATTTGCTAGCATAACACATCATGTTTCCTATTTAGTTATATTGTTTCCCGTACTTGGCAGAAATTCTGGTACCCAGAACCCAGTTTAGCTGCATGATGAGGAGGGAGAGGACAGCTAAAGGGCCAGGTCCGCTTGCAGAGCCAGAACTACGTGATTTAGACAGAGTAGTTACTCCAACCTTCATTCCCCTAGTAAGACTTCAGAGGAGATGAAACATCCTAAAAATGTGGACACGAGAATTTAATGTCTGTCCGCTTACCATTTACCCAGCTCTGCTTCCCAGGTGTGGCGGTGATGGTTGCAATACCAACGCTCCCTTTCATACAGTACAACGGGCTTTCGTGTATTTTTCTCTTCATTGCAGTGTATGAATATCAGCAAAATTTCCTTGCCTCATATGTTTTACTGTAATTTTATTAGTTTCATTAACAAACATTCACCTGCAACCAGCCCAGAGGCACCAGAGCAGATCACTTACAGCAGCTAACATTACAGCAACCTAATGTTATTTCCCCTTCATAAACCTTGCTAATGTACTTACCGGGAGGTCTTACTGCTCTGCCCTAGCTCTGTAGAAGGTAGAGATCTGAGATTTAGCCAGGAGCCGAAAGTTAGACCTCCAAATCCATATTTAGAACAAATTTAGGGAAGTACTGAAAAACTACAGCCAGGGCTGTCGCCGCCTGGGAAGAGGGGTTTGCGCAAGCTTCACGTCCTCGCTGAGCAGCACGGGGAGGCGTTCCCTGCTGAGATCTACCAATAAACATTTTTATTGATAAACTTAACAAAACCCACGCATAGCCAATAGGACCCAAGAGATTTAAAGGTAGGAACACAGATGGTATTTCATTGTCAAGCTTGGTCACTTGTGCCAAGGATGTTTTTCTTTCCTGTATAAATCATCTTATAAACAGCAAGGTGAATATGAGGAGATTTTAATTTCTTTCCTTGAAGTAAGTGGTGTTAACTACATCCAGGAGCTAATTTTGAGATGAGTGATCGGGAGGACTGGAGAGTTCTGCTTTCCTCGTTTTGGAAGGTTAATTATAAAGGACAAAGCTTCTGTAGAAGTAGTCCAGCATTCATATAGTGTATTGCACTTGGGCCATTTTGATACTGAGAAGCAGCTCATACATGGGCGTCTCTAGACAGTTGTTGCATATAAAGATGCTGAATGGTCATCTATCATTTTAAAAGCTGAGAAATAATTTGAGAAACTGGCAGTCCAGATAATGTTGACTACTGTCCAGCTCCAAGAATTGGCTTGGACCAACTTGGGTTTCCTTAGTTGTGTTTCCTTGGTCAGGCTTTTAAAAGATGACTTTTTTTCCTCCATTAGTGATTGATTTACAAGGCCTTATGGTGTTTTTCTTTGCTTGTATACGTGAAACTCGTGTCCAGCGCAGGGACTGAAGTACTGCTTTGCTTTTTAGCATGGGAAGGAGAATGGTGGCAAAACTGAGATAGCTTTGAACATTTTTAATTTCTCTTGGCTACCTGGGTGTAGGCATTTTCCTTGGGAGAAGAACCAATTCCTTTTAAGGTTCATTATCCAGGGGCAGAGTTTAGTTTTTTCTTGTCGTATTCGTTGTGCATAACTGCACGTGTGTTTGTGTGCCCAGGCTCCATGTTCAGCTGTGCCCCTCCTGGGGTTCGTTCCTCAGGCTATGGAAAGATGCTCTGAAACCAGTTTCTTCTTGTATTCTATAAAAGTGAATTCCCAGAATTGCTGTGGATTGCTTGAGTCTTCCCAGGGGTGGAGGATAAACAACCTTCATATAACTCGCCAAACAGACGGGGATAGCCTGAAAAATGCAGAGGGATGGAGGAACGGAAGAAGCAACGAGAGGCTTTGGCTGCTCTGGGTGGTGTGTTCCTGTTGATAAAGCCTGGGAGCTCCCGGGACACCGGTGCTGGTGCCTACGTGGTCTTCACCCATCATGTCGTAGAGGGCAGGGACAGAGGAACGCGCTGCTGGGCTTGTGTCAGCTGTCTCGGTTTTAGCCTTGATCTTAACCTGCCCTTCCCTGAGTCACCGGTGCAGCCATGCGGCTCCCTCTCATGAAGATTAGGACTTGGAAAGCAATATTCAGTCTATGCTTAAAATCCTGTTGTCCCAGTCTTCTACCTAAATTTGTAGTAAAAGCAGAGCAGTGGGAGTGCTTTGTCCAAACTGTGTGCCAGAGGGGAAAAATGCTGCCCCTTTTCAAGCATCCTGAGCCCATGAGCTTGAGATCCTCTTTGCATGTAATAAATCCCCTTGTCACCGTGCAGCTGCAATCGTCCTGTCTGTCCCTGCTTTTGGAGCCTTTTCTTCCTCGCAGAGGTAATGACAGTCATGCAGGAAGAGCTCAAGCAACGCTTTAATGAAGAGAGACTGGATTTGTACTAGAAGCTCAGTATGAATTTTGATATAGTCACACTACCTTGAGAACAAAAAGGCCCAAACCTTGGAAAACTTAAAACATCAAGTGCTCATGCAGTGAGATGCTGAAAATCTCCAAGTGCAGAGATTGTATTTTTGCCAGTGAAAAAGCTAAAGATTCTGTTCATACGAGCCCTCCAGGTACTCAAACTGCAGTAAGTGTGAACTGAATAGCAAAGAAACACCTTAGCTGGCACCCTGTCCTTCTCCTATTAATTCATTTCCCATCTTGTGGCGATTAGGAGATCGAAATCCTACAAATTCAGTTGGATTGTGTCTTTTTTTGAATGCATCCTGCAGGTGAAAGGGTGTCATGTACTCTCTGTGTCTGTGTGGTGAGAAAGCAGCTTATTTGTTGGGAACTGAAGGTGAATTAAATTGTCATAGCCTCCGAATGAGCAAGAAGCTGCAGTCTGGAGGCTAATGCTCAGTTTCTGAAGTGCTTGCTGGGGCTGAGCAAAATTCTTGTAAATCTTAACAGAAGGAAAATAAATCCGAAATTATCAAAAAACAACTAAACAACCATATGTTTTAATAATTAGAAGATCAAGAAGTCAAGTAAGAAATATGATTGGTTTTGCAAATACCGTTTCTTCTCTGTAATGGCACTTTCATACATTATTTTTTATTATTTTCATAAGTGTACAAAGGAATTTGAATTGCAAGTGGAGACTGAAATGCTGTAGCAATTTGAAACAGGGCTGCCAGGTCCCCACAGACAGATGGTACGAAAAGAGCACCAAAGCATGCGCCAGAGCCCTCGCAAAGGTTAGAGAGGTCTTGCACTTACTAAGCAGATCCTTGGCCGGGAGTCCAATTACTCCAACTTCAAAGTCGGGAAACGCGATGCTTCTGCTTGACTTAGGACCCAAGATTATCAGTTCTTTGCATTTCTATAGACATTCGCCTTCCCTACAAATCCCTGACTTTTCCCAGCTTTTTTTCTGTATTATTTTAACTCACAAATGGTGATGTACCTGAAAATAGCAACAGGCGAGTTTACTCCTGACTATCAAGTATCCATATCCACGCGTGAGGTCGGTGTCCCAAGGGACTGTACCTTTACAGGTCTCTGGAGGTGACCCAGCAGACAATGCTGTATCGTGCCGTGGAGTCTGCAGCCCCGTAGCATCCAAGTGCATCCACTGCACTTAAGGATTATTTTAAATGTCTTTGTTTAAAACTGTCTGCGTGCAGCTACGGAAAGCAATAATTAGCATTAACCTACAAAAAGTTTTCTTGCTCCAGCAAACACAGAAATGGCGCATTTTGGAGGGACACTTCCTGATACGTTCTCAATTTAGGACCTCTTAGATCCATAACAGCATGTATCCTTCTTGTTGGCCTTCCGCTTATCGACCCTGTTGCCCACAGCTGCCCCAGTGCATGGGGTCCTGCCAGCGCTGTCTGCAGGCAGGTGGGCAACCTGCTCTGGGTGCCCAGCCAGGGATGGAGAGATGTGGCTTTACTCCATGCACTGTGGTGGGGTGGCTGTGTCTTAGCCAGGATGGCTCTGGGCAACGTTCCCGTTGGCCCATGGAGGTGACTGTAGAGTGGCTCTCGTCTGCTTCCCCTCAGCCTGCAGCAGAGTTTGTCTTGGCACTGTTGACATTGGCATGGCCATGATGATGGCCTCTGCTCCCGGTCTGCCTCCTGACCTGAAGACGTGGACACTTCTTCGTGTCCATGCTGGGGTTTTGTCAGGATACAGGGAATCTATAAATATCTGTGTTGCATTTTGGGCGCCTCACTTGAGCCCTTTGAATTGTACTTTTTTGTCAGCTCTGACAAAACCAAGTTTAACTAATAAGATACAGCCTTTTAAGAGTCGTGATTAGCTAAATCCCATTTACCAGTTGTGCTGACTTTCCAAAGGAGCCTAGGAATTACAGCCATTTCTTCTTATTCACTTAAAGTGTTTTCACTGTAAATGTATTCTGGCTACATTAATCTGTAACAACAATTAAGTATCTGCCTAGTGCTCATAAGAAACCAGCAAGGGGAGATTTCAGTGGAAGATTTTCTGTACCAGACTTTGAACTGAATCTGTATCTGATCTCTGAGGATTGTAGGATAGACAGGAAACAATTTACCAGGGCTCGAATGGAAACTATGCTAATTCACTCCTTCAGATCTTTTTTTCACTCGCTGGAATTCAATGAAGAATGGGAATCATGAAGAAAACCATAATCTTAAAGTTCAATGCTACAACAGGAGAGATTTTTCATTGCTTTAGGGAAAAAAAAGTTATGCAGGAGGAAGCTTTGAATATAGATATGCTGGAGTATTGTCATAATCTTCAATCTTGACACAATATTACTCTACCCCACTGAAACCTATTTTAATATGTCTTGAAATAAATGTCACCCTTGAATTTTTTGCCTAGAGATCTGAGGAAATGCAACGCTGCTTTGAATTCTCATCTAAGAAAGGGTTCGCATCTAATGCCATGGTAATTAAAATGCAGATGTTCTGGTGAGAACTTGCCTGAGGATGAGGAATGGTCTGTCCCATGGCTCAGCTATGGGCGCACCTCCAGGGTGCAGGCTGGCTTTGCCCAGCACCAGGCACAGAGGGGGGGTTGTGGGGGTACCCTTGCCTTGTTGCCTGCCCTCACTTCTTTACCCCTGTTAGTCACCTTAGCATATGGCAAATAAAGTCCATTCAGGATCCTGATCCGTTCCTGACTGAGATACTTTTCAGCCTGTGTCATAGAATCTAAATAAGGGAGTAGACAAGGAACAGTCTTCCTATAGCTTAGTCTGTTCTTTTCCATCCCAACTGCATGCTGATTACGGGAATAAGAACATATTGTGGAGGAGGAAGCTATTTCTGGATGCTAGTCAAGATTCACTAGACCTGGGCTGACTTCTGACAGCAGTATCTCTCAGAAGCAGATGGAACACTTTCTGGGGGAAAAAAAAAATCATTTAGAGGCTCCATTCACAGGAGTGATATTCACTAAAGAACTCCCCGAGGAAAGAGAGATGGGAGGGAGGCTGGAGGGCAGAAGAAAAGCCTTCTGATATTCCTTGCTTTGTGCAAAGCTAGAATGAAGTAAAGTTGATCTAGTTTTGCTTTGTTTTATTTTTAGTCAGTGGGTTTGGGCAGTGATAATTAATCACTGGAAGAGGCCTGGAATTATACCACTGTGTCCTGAAGTATCTGTTTTATATGGCTGGGGTGACAGATGACCTTTGCCTGAAGTGCATTGCCAGTCCAAAAGCTCTCAACCGTGACTAAATAAAATAGATATTTTTACAGTGATTTGGCTTTTGTTGGTTGTTTGCTTGGATTTTGTCTTGTTTTCTTCCTCCAGGCAGTGCTGGCACTCCAGTGATGTTCAACAAAAACGGTGATGCACCAGGGCGCTACGACATCTTCCAGTATCACACCACCAACACCAGCACGCCGGGCTACCGCCTCATAGGCCAGTGGACAGATGACCTCCAGCTCAACGTGAGTCTACTTTATTCTTTGCTTGCACTTTTCTGCCAGGTATGGTTACTAATATTTTTCTTTTTCATCCTGCAAAAATTAATAGGGATCTTTATTATTTCTTGCAGCTACATAACGCATTTTTTTTTTTTTGCACGTTATCATCTTCTGCTCTGTCCTGCAACCTTTTCTCTGTACCCTGAGTACCAGAGCTCCTCAGACTAATAGAGGCATTAGGTGATCATGCAAGTTTTATTACTTTTGTGTGTCTGAAGTCCCTAGTTGCCAACTTGGAAAACGAAGCAGTAATGTGTTGTGGTTTGAAACCAATGGGCTTTCATTTGCAGATGCTCTTCAGTTTTTCTGGTTATATTCTTCAGTTTTTCTGGGTTTAGGAAAGCTGAAACTAAATGTTTTTTGAGTGACTCACTTTTCCGTTGTTACTTTTAAGCACGTAGCAAAGATATCCATATGAATGAGATGGCCTTTTTGCAGTGACGCCTAAAGAAAAACAAGCATGTAAGAGCAGGTGATCAAAGACCCCCAAGATACTTTGATGTTTCCCAGATTAAAAAAAAACATGACTGGTGGCTGAGAAAGCTGGAGACTCTTGTGTCAGCTTTGTCCGTACGAGGATGGTCTGTGACAGGTCTCTGGCTTCCTGCTTGACTTTATGCAAGCTGCTTGAGCCTCAAATACATGGAGAAATAGGGCTGCTGTAACCTTATAGTTATTTGACTCCTTGTCAAATCGTTATTAAAGCACAAAGACAGTGTTTTCATGTTTTCAGTTCAGTATGACTGCTCTTCAGCCACAGAGCCTGAATAAAATCAAGGTATTCCTGAAGTGAAATGCCAGTTGCTACAAAAGGGTTTTCTTCTCTTGGTCAAGGTTCCCGCCGCAGGTTATACCAGCTCCCTGTCCTCATGTTGTCCCTCCTTGGTGTGGTACGGCTCCTTCCCTGCCTCTGCTGCTGCATTTCCTTTGAAAATAGTGTGCAGGGTGAAAGGGATGGCCGTGTGAGCGTGGTCCAGTCCTGACACACACTTCAGAGGAGGCCAGGACATACCTGGCACTCGACGTGTGGTCACAGCAGCTGTGGCTCGTGCCTCGGGTCTCTGTGTGTGGACCCGGCATGATGACTGCTGCACTTGGGTAACTGCAGGGAGATCCCAGCTGCCGTTCTACCTCTGCAGCCGGGCGGCAAGCCATGGGCTACTGAGGTAGATCAAAGCACCATCATTTGGAGCGTAACCAAATGCAGGACCTTTTCTCTTTCTATTTATAATGTTTTCATGTCTTTTGTTAAATGAGTAATTAATGTGGATTACCAACGGTCCAGTCTCTGGGACTGACCACAATATTTTGCTCTTCTTGAACTTTGGGGCTTGTTTTGATTTGCTCTATGCTCCTTCAGTGGTTTTCAACTTTTGATGTTCTATTTAAGGAAAACTATATTAACTTGCAATTTACAGTTCTTTTAGCAAAAATATTAATATTTTATTAAGTAAATCCTTCTTTATATAAACTACACATCCTGATTCATTAAAATTTAAAGCTAAATTAATGGAGCTTGATTTCTATTCCTGTTGTTGTGTTAAATGTTTCCATAAAAAGCACACGTTCCTCACCCTCGTATCCTCCCAGCTACAGGGTTGTGTCAGTAGCTGAGAGTCGCTCATAACTTCCCTTCTACTCACTTACAGGTCCTGGTTTCTCACACAGGATTAGCATTGCTGTGATAGTTCCTTATAGTAGATGGTACTGTATTTCCTTACAGTAATAAAGAAATTTGTGGAGTTTAGAGAAGTCAAAGGTACTCTAAAATAACCAACCGAAATAATAGCTACTATTAAAAACATCCCAGGAAAAACTGCCAAAGGCTACAATTTTTCTTCAGTAATTATTGTGGAGATAACACTTCAGTGTATATTTCCCAAATTCTTATTTCTTTAATACCAACACGAGAGGGGAAACAAAAGAAAGGATGTTTGGTGAGAGTGCTACTTTGCGTTTAGAAAGGGCTGAAGCGATGCTTTGGGTTCCGAGAGACTTGTCATCTTGGGCAGCCTGGTTTAGTTCCATGTGTCTGAATTTCCTCAGCTACAAAAGAGAAAAGTGGTTTTGCCCTATTATGCAGGCCTTGATGGTAAGGACACTCCAGATCTCAAAGGCGGTAGGTAAATAAGCGATGAAGACCATCATAGGTGAGTAAAAGTTTTCTTCTTTATCATTGTCCTCATTCAAAGCAGCAGCAAGAACACTTTGCCATGTTATTTCCCCGGAAGAAGGGCTGCTGTTCAGTCCGTCGTCACTCCCATCTACAATGGTATCTGTCACCTCCCCATTCTCACAGTATTTTCAGTGAGAGGCAGAAGTGGCACAGGGCTGATTAATCTTGATAGCTGTACCATATTTTTTCATGTAAAATTACCGAAGAACTACTTTTTACATTTCTCTTTCTATTGCATAAGACAGTAGGTACACTAACGACGTCTTTAACAACGTATTTGCAAGTCTGAAAATATGCTGTATCAGTTTGTTTTCTTTTTGTTGTCAGGAGTTTATAAACCTGGTTTTACAAAATGTCTGCAACCATCTGTGTATTTCTTTCAGTGCTGAGAGCTTCTCCACATCTTTGTGTCACCTTTTTGCTTTCTTACGTCTGGCAGGAACGCTCAGTAAAGGCAGATGCCTGCTCCCGACATGCGCCGGAGCCAGGCTCTGCTCTCCCTTCCGCAAGTTGGTACGTGAAGTGTCTCCTCTGAGTGCGGTTGACTCACCCTGGATTTACATTTTGGTATCTGAGGTCAGAATTTGGTTGGTAACCAAGAAAATATTTTATGACTCTTCACTGCAGCAAACTTGGGATGTAATGTAGTTTTTACGTAAGGACAGGGCAATCACTAAATTTTCTTTTGCTTGCTTGGTGTCAGGCACCCTAGCGCAGCTTCCCCTAGTACTCAATGCATGCTTTAGTAACAATTTTGGCTGTATTTCACAGATATCTACGCAAGGATAAAATGAGCAGATGTCTAATTTTAAATGGCTTGGCCAGTGTTCCATGAAAAACTGTTGCAGTCCTTTGTTCTCCCCGCAGTGAAGTTGTGATTACAAGACGCCCACCCACCTCCCATGCGAGGTCATGGAAGAGCACCTCCTGCCTCTCGCTCTTTCATGAAGATCATGTCAAGATCTGTCAGCCCCTTGTCGGCCCCCTGCATGCAGATTTAGCAGACAGTATTTATAGTTTGCGTCCTCCTGCAGTTTGAAATGCTTTGCCCTGAATTTTAGGTTCAGAAATTTGGCCAGCTGCATCCCCATTGCAGTCCAGTATCGCGACCCCCACAGCCTGTGGAATAGCAAAGGTACAGCTAATGCAATTAGACAATAAGTCCGTGGACCACAGAAATATTAGCATCTGAAACCAGGATTGTGTTTTACTGTGCTGGTGTTGAGGGTACACTCATGTATTACACGGCAGTTGCATCATTATGAGGAGGACTATTTTGACTGTATTTAGCTTTAATGATGTGTTTCAAAAGCAAAAAGGGCTGGTGGTGGAAAGGAGGAAAACTACCGTGGGGAAAAGGAGGTGTGTGAAGTACCAAATGGTTTTTCGTTGTTTTGCTTTTCAAATGGGTAACTCTTTTTTAACTTTAGCAATATCTAGATCTCTCATACTTGTGCTGTTCACAGTGAGGGTGAGTGTGGGTGAAGCATGAAGGCAGAGTGGCCAGGAGACACAGGTTCTGCTTTCATGTCTTATGTTTCACTTTGCATTTTAGAAAGATACTCTCTGTGCTCTGTGTTACCCCATCCATACCCTGAATCCAATAACAATAGACGTCTTCCTGACAAGTGTGCCTTTGTTAGTCTCCGTAAAGCACCCTGAGGTCGCTCAACAGGAGGCACTGTAGGAACGCAAGGAACTGGCCCGCCAGCTCTGATACCTGGCTGCCTTCTATGAGAGCAACTTCCAATGCTTCGAAGTGCCTGAAAAACAGAAATCTCTCTGCATCTCTCCTGGAGGAACTGATGTGCCTGAAGGAGAAAGAAATGGATCACTCCTAGAGGAACTGTAGGTTCTCATGGGAAATTTGGTGATATTGCTTCTCTTTCGCTATATAGAGTTAACTCAGCAGCTCCTAGGTTTATTATGTGTTCACATCCCAACCTCTGCAAGTGTCCCTGAACTGTCAAAACCCAAAAATAAAGAAAACAATCCCTGTGAAATTGTTGGATCTTATTTTTTTCAGGGATTTGTCTTCTGCATACCCTGTCACAGCAGCATTCTCCATCATGTTCCCTGTGACTCCTTCCTATAGTTATCTCCACAATTTCCCTGCAGTGCCTGAACTCCCTCCCAAACCCCTATAGCATTTGCTTTGCAAGCATCAGCCTGTAGCGTGGTTGTCTTTGAATTACACGTAAGCCCACTGGTTGGCTGGCCGAACCAAAAGGGTGAGAGAGACGCTTGCTGTTGGTGGATCTTTCTTCTAACTGTCCACTGCGTTTTACCAATCCTGCAGACACATCCCTCAGAAATCTCTGCTTGTGGCAACTGTGCTTCAAATCAGGCAGTGAGTTCAAAAGTTACTAGGAAGGAAGCTGGCACCGACAGATGGGTGAGCAGACAGAACGGGCATATGTTCCACTTCCTTCAATTTTTCTTCTAAAATGATAGCAAAATTTAGAAATTTCTAACAGTTGTGCAGAATTAAAAGTAACGTAAAGCTAGACTTGCTGTTAATATTTTTTGTTAAAAATGGAATTTATGCAAAAGTGTTGCCCGGTAAGTAGACTGCTATTGGATTTGGCCAAGTGGGCATACCAGTTCAATCTCTTGTATTGCTGAAGCGAGCAGCAGGCTTGCATTTGACCAAAAAGCCAGAGTTTTGGCCTTTTCTTCCATCTCAACCCTGTTTTCTTATTTCATGCAGACAAGCTTTTGGGGGTCGTTAAAAGGCTGAACTCGTTTAAAGTTTTCCGTTTGAGTGGCTGAGTCCTGGTTTGGCAGTGTCGGTGCTGGTGAGGTGAGGTGTGAGCGGGTTGGAGAGATGTGTCCGGGCTCTTGCTCGGGGACACGGGCTGCTCTCTCTCATCTAGCAACAAATGAGTTGTTTGGGGTATCGAGATCCCACATGAGGGACTGGAGGTCGTGACTGAATTCCGAGAAGGAAGCTCTCCATGGGGGAAGTCCTCCCGCCTCCATTGTGTGGTGGAGCACCCAGATGAGGTTTGGTGTTCGTCTTGTACCATCCCTCTGCAACTCACAATGTGATGGTGGACATGAACGCCCTGTTTCACCTTCACCTTGGTGAGTAGTGAAATGGTTACAGGAGACCTGTTTATTTGCCAATAGAGAGGGTTAACTTCCTAGAGCAAGCTCCTGTTTTGGGCTGGGTTTTTTTTCAGCTTGATTGTCTAATTAATGCTGTACTTCCAGCCTATTAGTGTCCGCATAGGGTGCATCATGTTGTGTTAATTGCATCGGCATCTCTGGCTTGTCAAGTGCACTCTTCCAGCTCAGTGTTATGGCTCGTAAAGGTGCCACTGGGCACTTGGTGCTGATCCGACGCTGCAGCACATTTTCAGGATGGCTGAAGAAGGTGTGTCCTCGGCTGATAAAGAGCAATGGTGGAAAACACGATGTCCTGTCCACTGTTACACTGTAGAGATTTCAAGGAGCTCTCACTCGAAACACGTTCCACTTCCAAAGCATCAGGCAGGGTTAACTGTGAGCTCCGGATAAAATTAAAACATTCCTCTAAGTAATTTGTTTACAAACAGAAACAAATACATATTAAAGATGCCTAAGCGTACTGTGTGGAGAGATAAACAAAAAAAATCCGTATTGTTTTATAGATGTGCCCTTGAATTGTAAATGGTCTAGTGGCATGAAGCAGGGTACAGCTTGAAACATGACTGCCGGTTAAATGGAGTCTTTTGCATGCAGCGCCGGGAAGGCTGGCTGCTTAGCAGTCCCTTACGCTTTTATTAATTTCCTCCAGCCGTAAGTGATATATTGCTGCAATCTTTCTAAACAAGTGCTTAGAAGATTAATAGTATTGATAATTATCAATAAGGTTCCATAAACACGTACGTTACATAGATCTAACTCCCCTTATAAATCCTGCCTCATGTTATACGGCGCGAAGGAGATTGCTGTGTACTTATTAATAACTCCCTCCTCCTCAGGGAAATAGCTATATTATGTTGTTTTCTTCACTGTAGGTTCGGGCCAGTGTTTTAGAGGAGCGTGAAAAATGGAATAAAAGTCTCGCTTTAAAGAAAGTAACGTTCCTGTAGCTCCGAGTCTCTGGTCTGGGAGCAAACAGGGCACGAATGGCTCTTGGTGAGCTCTGGCCCCCGGAGGATGGGGACCCATCGCGGACCCTGATGGCAGGTGGGGACAGTTTCAAAGCAAGGCTTTGACAGAGAATGATGCGACTTCCATGCTGCAGCTCCTTTTTTCCCCACAAATAGAAATATATTAAGTACCTTCGCAATCATCTGTGCAATTTATACAGATCCTGCACACTTCGACACCTATTGAATCTCTCTGGGCTCAGACTAATCTATTTAAATGCCATAAACGTCTCTGTTATAGAATTTGGAAATAAATGTTATGAATAGCAAGCTAATGAAAACAGTGATTAAATGTCTTACCTTCTGGCAAGAGACCTATATGTACCTGACTTTTTTTGGTAAAATATTCAGAATGGCAATTAGATCCAAGCAACTGTTCAGTGAAGTCTGATGCTCAGGAATATTCTGCCAACAGATGGTATTTTTCTAAAATAATGTGTTCAAATTTCTTGCTGTTCATTGTTTCTTGGTTTTGTTGTTGGGTTTTGTTTTGGTTTTTTTCTTGGGAGTAGACCATGTTTGGAGCAGATGGCTTTTTTTCAGAATATTTCTCAGCAAAAGATAAATCTTTCTGGAGCACAGGCAAATTTCACTTTATTGCAAGCCTGGGGTTTCCCCAGTCTCTGGCGGAAGGCGAGCAAAAGGGCACCTGTCTGGCCAGTTAGAAGTTTTTGCTTCAAATAGCAAGAGATGAGAGAATTTCACCACAATGACCATAGGGTTGGTTGGAGGGTTTTTAGATGCTTTTAAAAGAATGTATTTTGCAGAATTTATTGGAAATTGAAAAACAGAAATTTGGCATCTCCCAACCTAGAAAATTTCAGCTTAAGCAATTTCACCTTTTGTGTGGAACTGAAAGCACAATTATTGATAGCATTATCAGTTCCAGCTCCTATATGCGCATAACGTATAATTGCAAAAGCCCTATTTGCAAATATATATGAAGAAAATGCGTGTGTTTACATGCCTCTATGTGTGTATATATGGGTGGATGGGCATATATTCATGCACAGACCTTTGCAATATATAATCCTTAAGTTTCAGTTGGTTTGCAACATCTGAGTAAGCTTAAAATCATGGTTCAAAGATTACGTCAAGATAGATAAAAATTGGTATCAATTTCCTTTCTCATTTCAGTTATTGTGACACAAATTGGCCCTTGTAGTGTCATTTCCTATTCCTGTTACAGACTGTAATGAGTAGCTGGTACAAAGATAATACATCTATATTACAACCTGGAGCCTGAAATCTTGTGAGCCGATGGCTTGACAGGAGGTATGCATTATTCAGGTGTTAGACAGTCTCATTAAACAAATTCAGCAAATGAGGTCAGGGTGTTATTTAAAATTAAGATTTTAAGTATTAAGCATGATTAGTATGTTTTGTTTTCGTGTGTCAGTGCAGAACCTTGAGCTTTCAGCTGATAGAGCCACTTGTTGAAAATTATCACCGCTTACATTTTTAATGAAATTGGCTAAACCCTTAGATTTAATTAGCTATACATTACAGCATATTGGCATACGTAGAGATGTAGCTCTATCCAGAAGTAACTGGGCTTCTGATAGCTGAAAAATTATGCATTATTTTAGTCACTGTTGCCTCATTGACTTTTTCGGAAAGCGACTGAGTCCAGGCTGTTTCTTTCCCGTGGAACTAGTGCTCGGCCTGTGCTGCTCCTGGCGAGCTGCAACGGCTGCTGCCGCTGGTGCTCAGCTGGGGCTGGGTCCGAGGGCAACAGCATTCCTCGTCTTCTCCAGGCACTCTTTGGAAGTGTTAGTCTGCCCCAAAATAACTAGTTTTATGGTACATAAAAAAGTTATGGGCTGCTTCTTCAGGCATTTGTGCCCTCTGAGATGAATTAAACCTGCCTGAAGCCACTCTCCCCCAAGGCACTGTTACTGACTCCGTGTCTTCTGCTCCCCTGACCCTGCTCCTGTCCCTCCGTCCACTTCTCAGTGTCGCATCGAACAGTCACCAGATGACCCATGGTGACAGTCTCACTCGTGGGGGCCTGGCTCTCTGGGAGTTATCTCACAGCGCAAACGCCGCTAAGTGCAAAGTCCTTCCAGAAAGGTCTGTACAGCCCGTTTGCAAAGCTCGTGGCCGTAGCTGGGGTTTCTGAGCTCAGCCCCCATCACACCGTCAGCCAAATTGCATACAGTCCATTTAGAAATTTAAAGGTGAATAATTACACCAGCGTGTTACCAAAGTGCATCCCAACTGCATGTTTTGGCTAGTGAGGAACCATGCCCAATGTGTCGATAGCAATAATGTATACTATAATAATAGATGTTGTTTGTTTTGTTCCGTCATTAGATTCCGTGTTTCTTCATTGCTCATGTCAACCATGACCAGCATGAACACCTTTAATTATCTTAACTTGCAGAATTAACTTCCAGCCGACTGGAAGGGAATTTTTCAAACCACTGGCCCGCTGAATGGCCAGATGCTAATTCCTTAGTCCTCCAGCGGGTCCCCAAAATGCAGGTTAACAGGCAACGGGACTGAAATCATGTCGGTCCTGCTCACGAGCTGTGACTACGGCCAGACTTGGTAAGTGCTCTTGGAATAAAACCGATGCAGTTTGTAGTACCGCAGATGGTTTTGACACGTTAGCTTTAGAAATGGCTGCTGTAAATAATTTTTGTTCTGATAAGGGCACAACCTCAAAATACATGATAGTAACCATGTGAATCAAGCAGCGCTTCTTCTGTACTGCAGAAGAGGGCTAAACAAGTCATTAAAAATCATCAATCAGTGCAGATAATCCTATTTTCACCTGTGCTTTCTTTGAAAAAAGTAGTGCATGTTGTAGTCCAGAGAGTCTCAGAGTCTGTCTCAAAGTGACCTTCAATACACTTGGGCCAAATATTTAGCATGTAATACCAAATTAAACGAGAAAATCTTGAGAGCAGCATGATGTTGACTGCACGAACTTTTGAACATATGCAATAGAAAGCTGAGGGGTTTGTAACATTGGCAAATAGTTTGCCTGTGTGCTGCTGCAGCAGCTGGTACCCAGGTGGTAACCCTGTGCAATTGTCCCGCAGCGAGGTCTTGTGTGAAGTGAACCAGAAATCCTCCTGCCAGGGTGGCATTTTTTGGCATGGGGAAAAGTAACTTAGAGGATTCGAACGTTAGGAGGCTTTGGTAAGGTTGGGTGTGAATAGCGAAACAGAACCAGCCAGGAGAAGGAGTACCTGCAGCCCTCAGTCACCAGCGTCTGCAGAATTAGAAAATAACCCACCAAGAGAAGATCCAGAGCAGTGCGGGCCCCTTGCCTGTCTGTTACTTGCCTCACTTGAAAAATCATGAAAACTGTATTTTTTTAAAAAAAGAAAGGTTATTCAGTGAGTTGAACTTTCTGTATAGATGTTTGCTATATAAAAAGAGGAAGGCAATAGTTAAATCTTACACCTCACTCTGCAAACTAGCTCAGACTTGGAATTAGAGACGTGAAATGTCATTTCCTCTTTGTTATTGACCCATTTTGCCCAGGCGGTAATGTATACCGCGTGAGCTGTGCTACCTTAGGCAAAGCAAAGTGAATTAAGCTATATCAGCTTTTGGCAACTCTGAGCATCGCTATAATTTTCCTCCAGGTCTGAGAATGTCACACGGTAAAATGCTTGTAGGGATATAAATGCTAAGAGAAAGCGGGCTGAGAGAATGTCTAAGATGTATTACATATCTTTTCAAAGATAGGAAAAAAACAGAAAGGTAAGGAGCTCATAAAAACTCTAAAGGAAAACAATTACGTAGCAGAAGACTTCGTGACTTCAGAATTTGCGTCAACTTGTGTTGCTCTCTTTAATACCCACCAGGCAGAGTTATGCTCTGAGAATGTATGCATAAGAAATAGATGGTCAAAAAATAAATCACTGTGTTTTTAAAATAGGTGGTGATTTTGTTCCTGCGCATCGCTCCTTAAATCCCTCTTTGCAAGTCTAATGTGTTTTTGTCAGCAAATATATTCAAGAGCAAATACTTCGCTGGGATATTTTATGGGTAATTAACAGGTTTGGGTGCTTTTGGCAGGAGTAGTAATGTCAGTTGGTGTGATATTGAGGGTGCAATATTCTTTTTTTTCACACCTGAAAACAGAAAGATGCTTTCCAATGACAGATGCGTTTTGTTGTGTTTGGAGAAGTCCACCCAGCTATGTAGGGGAAAACACCACGTGTGTGCAACAAAGCTGTTCTCCTGCTCACCAGCCAGCTTCTCTTCCACCGCTCTGGGAGCAGGAACCAGCGGCAACTGGTCCAAGAGTGCGTGAACACTCGGCACTTTGCAAATACCTGTCAGGGGATCCGGTAGAAAACTCAGGTTTCTAGTTAGATCCGCTGTGGATCTAGTTAGACCTGCTGTTAGAACACAGCTGTGGCTTTGCCACACTTTTCCATTCTTCTCCCTGCGTTTCAGCCCGGCAGGACCCCCATGGCTCCCGCAGTAAAGCTGGAGCATCCCCTGGCTCTGCCGGTGCCCCGGAGGCGCAGGGGAAGGCAGGATGCTCTCTGCGGTGGGTGAGCTCCGGTGGCGTAGGGATGCTGCAGCAGCTTCTGTGTTTGCATCTCATCCTTGCCCTGGCAAAGGGAGGTTGACAGAAAATATTCTCTCTGCTGAAGTCTTTGAGCTGCAGGCTGGGGGTGCGCAGAGGCGCACGATTAGCACCGTAGGCGCTGGCAAGCCAAGGCTGTGCCTGGAAAAGAGGGAGAAGTGTCGGCAAAATAGTGATTGAGTTTCTGCTTCTGGATCGAATTCATTTAGGGTTTGTCTTTTCCATTGCAAAATAAGTGTGACCTTTTGTCCCGGAGGCAGTGGCCGGCAGTATGGTGGTTGATGTCTAGTGAGCTCAGCAGGGCAGCCGCCGACACGCGGGTCACGCTTCGTCCTTTGACATCTCCTTTCTTTATGTTTCCTCTTGCAGTTTTTGGTTGTGGCAGAAGGTTTTTGTTTAATATCGCTGTGTCTGTGAGTGGGGAGAGCCCGGCGCTGCCCTCCCGGGGGTGGGGAGTGGTGGGGACAGAGCGGGGCAGAGCCGGGGGGCAGCGGGGGGGCTCTGCGTCTCTCAGCAAAACCCGCTGGGGAGGCGCAAACCAAGGAGCAGCCCGAGACCAAGGGCAAAGAAAGTTTTATTATTATGCTTGTCTGCGGGTTTGGGCTGGCATCCTCCAGGCACGCCCGGCAGTCTGATGACTATTAACAGCAGCCAAAGGCTCGCTCGTTTGTCTCCCATTTTTATTTATCGAATTTGCATGTAAATTTTTTTTTTAATGTATGGTATTAACAGACATGGCAACTATTGGCTTAAAGCTATGTTATGTAGGTCCGAAACATAATCCAGCTGTGTTTTGCAAAATGAAATTTTGCTACCGTAGAGATGCAAGTGCCAAGGATGGCAGAGCGGGGATGGTGGTGATGGCATAACACTGCGCCCGTTTGCTTCAGAGGGGAGAAAGAAATCCCACACAGGGTATTTCTAAAAGCTCCGCACACATCAGGCCCGTGTGACCAGTCTTTAGTTTCCAACACTTAAGCAAAGCATAAAGGTTCCTGACAGAGAACGTGTATTGAGTGGGTCAAAAATAATCACTTTTTAAATGTCCCTGAGTACTGATTTCTGGAGAAAATTGACATGGTTTGCGGCAAGTCTATAATATTGGATATATAGCGTGCATTTTAATGTGTCTCCGGCTAATCGTTCACATGATAGGCAGTAATAGCCCCAAATAAACAGCTGCACAGGGTCTTTAGCCTGCTCTTAAAACTTTAGGGGAAGCCTTTATTTTCTTTATTTTCCTTTTTTCATTTGTTTCTTCTTCCACTAATCTGAAAATGTACATTTTATATGAAAACGCTGTGTTAAATGATTCCCGTGAAACAACCTTGTTTACTTGTTAATCGCACCTCTTAATGGTGCGGAGGGTGTGTATTTGACCGTTAAAAGTAGCATCCGAGCATCTGGCTCCCAATGGTAAGTACAATTAGATATTTTTTTCCGTTCTTGCAATGCCTTTCGAGTGGCTGGTGCAGGGTAGCACAGACGTTAAACTCCCTTTGCAAAAGTAGATCTTGGGTCCCTTTTCCTCTCAAAAATACAGCTGGAAAAGGTGGGACAGGCTTTTCTCCCTGGTTGGGGAGAAACTCAACCCAAGGTTGGAGTTCATTCAGGACATGGGAGCTCTACACATGGTCCCCCCTCACCGGGGGGCGAATCTCCCGCTGCCGGCCGGGCGCTGGGAGAGAGCAGTGCGCCAGGATGCTCGCCACGACTTTAATGAAAACATTAATTACCCTGTTTGTGGGAAGGAGTGAGGAGAAAAATTGACTGCACTGGCAGGGAGGTGCACAACTGGGAGCATGTCTTATGGCTGAATATTTAGGGCGCCTGACTGGAAAGAGGAAGTTACCGGTGCTAGTCCTTCTTTTACTTTTCAAAGAGGTGGAAGGGGAAGGGGGGAGAAAGGCAAAGTATTGTGTTATTATTGTTTCGGTATTCAAAAATGTGATGAGGCACAACATTTCTTAGCTTTGCGAGGTTAATTTAAAACAAGAAAAAAAAACCCCAACCACCCAAAACCAAACAAACAAAACCCTGAAAAGCCTCTGGGGTTTTCTTATATTTTTTTTTCCAGAATTTTAGTAGAATTTCAACTAGACCAATACCATTATCATTAAAGGCAGGGCCAGTATTTTTGTTCTTATTAATTTAGATGTTAAATCCATGGAATGATCTTCATTTTCAAGCGGTGTTGCTGGGTTTTTGTATGCCATCTCGGTCTACCTGCTGCAGACCACACCAGCGTCCTGCGCGGCTTTGGGAGCAGAAGCAGCCGCCAGCACCAGCCCTCGGCCGCCTTCCCTTGCAGTGACCCCCGTCACAACCATATCACCCTCCTCTTCCTCGCCCAGTTTGCCTTCAGTGAGACACGACTGCGGCCTTGATGGAAGAGTGGCCCCGAGTGCAGTATAATTAAAGTCCCATCAGCCAACCCTAATTTTCTGTGTACCATCTACAGTCCTTTTAGGGACCGATGGACTGAGTATACCTGAGCAAGATAATTTAATAGCATTAATAACGCTGCAGCAATCCAATTAGGGCCTAAATGAGTTAGGTACTGAGTTTCACTCAGAATTTTGTATTTCTTTCATCTTGCTTCCCCGGCCTGTGTGTCATTATGCCGTGCACGCTAGACATGATGAGAAAATTACTGTACCATTGATGCTGATTCTTTAAAAAGGGAAAAACGGGACCAAATAATTTGACTAGCAAATACTGGTCTTTGAATCAGCTTGGGAATTAGTAGGATAAATAAACTAAAGCATTTTGAGTTGGCAGGCACTTCAGGATAAATGCTATCCAAATTACACACATGCCATTTGGTACATCTCTAGTTATTACCCTTTCCGTTTTGACAGTAGTATATCGGATTTGGCAGATGCATTCCTTTTTCACCATCGTAAATAACAGAAAAAAATAAGTTATTAGCTCATAAGCAGAGATAAACAAACAGAAAGGGCTAATCCTTTTCTCAAAACTTGGATAAGGTCAACTCACAGCTATACCATGAAAAACAACGCAGAAAAGGAGTTTTCAAGAGAAAAATCTGAATGCCCGGATTTGCTTGTAGAGTTGCCGTTGTCATCCAGGCTTGTTATTTAGGACTCCAACTTGCAAGTTGCTGAGCATTATGAACATGTTAGAAACAGGCATTTGAACATTTGATTTGGACTGCTTAAGTGGTAAGCAATTGCTCTGTCCTAATGTTGAGCTATGTTGTATGTGCTTTGGCGCTTTGGCTTGCGGGTTTCTTGTCACCCCGCACAACGAAGGCCTTCAGTGGTGCTGCTGTGGGACGGGCACTGGGCGAGGGCAGAACCACGGGTACGTGGGACGTTCTGGTGGAGTCAGTGGGCACAGAGCAAACACTGCGTGCTGGTGGCTTTGGCCTCTCATCTTGCTTCGTGCTATTTGTCCTCTACTGCTGCATTCGTAGCACTCGGATCTGGGGATGGAGAACAGCGTGGGAGTCAGCTAGACCATTTGAGCTTTCTCTGTTAGGAGTCATACAAAAGGTAACCATATCTAATTATTTACTTTATACCTCATGACATTTAAGTTCTTTATTTAAGTTCCAGCTGCAACGTGGGTATATTTGAAATAAGATACGTGCAAACATGTCGAACCATCCTAAAAAGTGGAAGAAACTAAAGATCTGAAACACCTTTGGTTGACGGGAACTTTGTTAAGGCTCCTTCCACCAGAATAGTAAAATATTGAACAGTTTTTTTCTTACATAAGTATGTAACTGGGCCACCTCACTTTGAAATGAAATCTTTCATCTTTTCCCTTTTTGTTTTGCATCGCAGTGTATGTGAACCCTGTTGCGATCAGACCACTCCTGTTGAGATCCTGGTGTTTGATGGTTGGGGACACAATGCAGTCTGGTGCTTCATCTCTAATAATAGATGCTGAGCGCTGGGCAGGCCCCGAGGTGGGTTTGGCCTGGAGAAGAGAAGACTCTGGGGAAACCTTATAGCAGCCTTCCAGTATCTGATGGGGGCCTACAAGAAAGCTGGAGAGAGACTTTTTACAAGGGCATGTGGTTATAGGACGAGGGGTAGTGGCTTCAAACTGGAAAAGGGTAGATTTAGATTAGACATTAGGAAGAAATTCTCTGCCGTGGGGGTGGTGAGCCCCTGGCCCAGGTTGCCCAGAGAAGCTGTGGCTGCCCCATCCCTGGAGGGGTTCAAGGCCAGGTTGGACGGGGATTGGAGCAACCTGGTCTGGTGGGAGATGACCCTGCCCAGGGCAGGGGGTGGCACTGGGTGATCTTTAATGTCCCTTCCAACCCAAACCATTCTATGAAATGGCAGTGCCTTGGTCATTTGGGCACAGTGACCCGTTGTTGGTGTGAAGGGGCATGTTCCTCACTGCAGATTGTTCTCATTCGTCAGAGGTGCCAGGCTTCATTTTCCGCTGTGTTTGACTGAAGATTGTGACACTAAAGGACAAGCCAGCTTATGCCAAAATATAATAAATGCTTGAGAGAGGGGTGTCCAGGCTACGATTTCCATAGGTCTGCTTTCATTGTCTCAGTTAGTAGCCAGACAAGCTGTAAATTGCTCCTTTAATTAAGCAGAACTTTATCTCCGTGTATACAACAAGAGAAACATGAGGAGCTGGTAAAAGGTTATGAGCAGTGACATGAGCGGAGGGGGTTTCAGGCTGAAATCGTGGCTTGTGAGTTCCGCCAGTGTCACCTCGTCCGAGCTTTGCCAAGTGGCACCACCGTCCTGCCCCCCCTCCCGTCTGCTGAAAACATGCAGCTTTTTAAAGGGCCTTGGTATTGTTTAGAGGAGTGCTTTACATAAATTCCTATGGCTGTATGTAGGCACGTCTGCTCTACATACCTCTGAGTCGAAATCCTAATTCCTACTCAAAGATCGTGCAGTCATTAGCCAGGAAGAAATGATAAACGTCCTGATAAATAGGACTGGCGGGACTCCTGACACTGGGAAACGAGCACTGGCAGATTACTGTGGTCCGCACAGTATGAACCAGTAGCTGAACTAAAAGAGGTTATTGTTTTTCATAATCCCTGCACCACACTAGCTAGATCTTCCCCCCCCAAAAGAAAGTTTTAAGAGCGCTAGCACTTTTTCGGGTAAATTCTCCCTCATAGCTGTGTCTCTTGAGTAACCTGCTGGTGATTTCAAGGTGATCTGTAGTATAATTAAACACTGAAGGAAAGCTCCAATTGAAATCAGTTGGAGTGTCACTCAATGAAGGCATTCTGGGCTGGTCCCACAGTGAGCTGTCATTTTCCCTGTATGAAGCTGAAATCTGATGTGTAAATATCCTCTTGATGCTGTGCAATAGGTTTTCATCCTCCCCTCTCACCCCGCCCCCCCCAGATGCCTTTAGAGCACCCTTCAAAAAAAAGCACAAAACCGGATAATTTACGCTGCGCAGGTTTGCTGTGTGCTAGGTTGTAGTGGGAATTGAAGGGAAGCGCTTGGAGACCGAACTTTCCCCTAAAAATTTCTTTTGTTGGTTGAGAGGGAAAAAAATGACTGCAGCAGAATGAACAGCGAGAGACAATGGGGGCTGGTTTTATTAATTTTCAAATGAATACGTGATATTCTGAAATGAAGGCCAGTGTGTAAGAATGGCACGGGTTGCTCCCCGGGTGGGAGATGTTATTTTCCGTATGTAGGATACCAAGGGCACGGCGAGCTCGGCCTGTTTGGTGACACAGGCAGGACGACTCTCAGACTGGACTCCCTTCTGACCGGTTTGACAGGGAGAGGTGCTGGGAATGAAGCGCTGGGCACAACGCAGAGGGCAGCAGCATGGACCCCCCCCCAAACCCCCCCGTCAGTCAGTGCTTGGCGTGGGGCCGGTTACAGGAACTCCGACTCTGGGCCACCTACTGAAGGACGAAAAATGGTCTGAGATTGCCTCTGCTTTCAGAAGATAGATTTGCTCTGACCTATCAACTTAAATAGATAAAGACGGTGTATTATAAATGCGCATTTGGAAGTACGTGCTCTTTTTTTAATTAAAAGAAATTATGCAGGGAAGGCGGGGTGAATGCTGAAGACGCGTGGGCCATCCCCTTCCATTAATGAGAAGACAACATAAAGCTGTAGTCAGATATAGAAGCATTAAAATAATTAATTTTCAGTTTTATTGTGTGTCAACAGAAATATATGATAATAAGCTTTTTTGCAAAAATTGTAGATTAAGCATTTTTCTCTA
The DNA here is from genome assembly GCF_963924245.1 of Chroicocephalus ridibundus. NCBI lineage: Eukaryota > Metazoa > Chordata > Aves > Charadriiformes > Laridae > Chroicocephalus > Chroicocephalus ridibundus. Next base: position 9,947,533 of record NC_086293.1, on the reverse strand, counting down.
CTTCGGTGTTGTGCTGAAAATGTCCTTGGTTTAATGTAGAACAAATAGCCTTTGGATCTCATTAAAGATGTTATTAAAAGTGCTCGGTGCAACTTGCTTCTGGTGTCCTCAAAGCAGGTAAGATTGGTAGAAAATTATGACAAATATTACATGAAAGAAAAAGTAAGATCTGAAAAGGAAGAAGAAAAATAAATCAGGTTTATATGTAGGTTAAGAACTGCTTATTACGAGATCACCAAAAAGGAGTTGCAGCGTAGGAACAAAAGTGATGTTTTTAGTTGAAGTTTAAATCGTAATTAATTTAATGTATTAAATAAAATGTGATGCAAACGCTATGCAGATTGTTATGGCTGTACCCAAATGCCAACTTGTCCTTTAGTCTAGGTGGAAGAACCAGTGCCGGGGGGTTTTTTACCCGTGATAGGTAACATAGAGCTGAGCATTCGGTGCGAGAAGAGTGGAGCGGGAGGGAGCCTCTCCCCAGTGCGCCCGCAGGTATTAAAGGTGTTGAAATGCAGTTAGAGTTTTCTCACTAGAGGAGAATTCAGGTAGATGACTGACCTCCAGTATTTCAGGAGGTCAGTTACCCAGTGAAACACTGGATACTTCCCCATCTCTTCGCCCGCCCAGCATCCCCGTCCCCTCCCCGGGGGAGCCGAGACAGCCCCTCGTCCCGCCTCTTCCCAAAGCTTGAAGGAAAGTTATTTTCTGCACTGTGGGATCCCTGCCCACGCCGGGGCTTCCCAGGAGCTGTCGCAACATTAATGAGAGGAGGAAATGGGAGCTGTGCGCATCCTGGGTGAGGCTGATCATGGGGGCAGTTTGCTCATTAATGGGTATCTGCATCACCAGGGGTGAAGATGGAGGGTCTGGGATTGTTGGAATGTTGTCGTGATTTGTTGACAACATCTCTGATTTGTGCCGAGAATGAAAAACTGCAGGTTTTTTGGCTGGAAGGCTTTGAGAAGCGATGAGTTTCCGTCACCTTCAATTAGAAAGTTGTGATTTGCTTGTCCTGTGTGTGTTTATGGACAGGACGCTGCCCGTTCCCACAGCAGTCGCTGCTACATTAGGGCTAAACTAAAAGGGCAGCAGTGGGAGAAACCAGAACAAAAAATACATAAGGATGTTTAACTTCTGTTTATAAAGAAGATAGATAGGAGAGATTTAGGATAATTAATACAGCAGAGCAGGAATACTTAGGAGATTTTGCGCTTCCTCGAAAGTCACTTTCTTTTGAGCTGTCCCAAGATAGCTAAAAACACTCGCTAGCACAAACTGCGTGGTCTCTGGTGTGGGGAGGGCGGCAGCGCCGCCGGATGCTCCGTCTCGCTGACGAAGCGTTCTGTGGAGCCGCACTGAAAGGACGAGGAAAAACAGCTGTTGGGAGGCAGGGGCGAGCTGCAGAGCTCAGGACCGGATCTGGGACGTTCGGCACCCCCGTCCCAGCAGGGATGCTCCTACGCAGCTGGGGATCAGGTTCAGGCACCGCTCTCTCTGGGTGTTGGGGCTGCTGGTTATCGCCACCTACTTCTGCCCTGCACAGGTTTTTAAAGCTGCTTTGAAGTTAGCTGGATTTTGGCTTTGATTTAAAGCAAGAAAACAGAAAGAAACTGAAGAGGGAGGAGTGAGCTCAGTCTTTACCTCATGCCGGGGTGTAACGGGGCTCACAGCTGTGCTGGGGGCGAGGGCCACTGGAGCCGGGTCCTGCGAAGGGGCTGGGGCGGGACCACGGCTTCGGTCCCCATGGGGAGGGGACTGGACGGGACAGGACGGGTGGCTTCCCAGAGCTGGTCTGCTGCTGCTGCGGAGAACAGTCATTCTGTTTAAACAGAGGGGGGTTTAGTTTGTGGCGATCTTTTGCGCTACCCTGAAAATGCATTAAGCCTGCATCGCTCAGAATGAAGTGATTTGCTCCTCACAAGCGAAAACATCGGGGTTTTTTGCCTCCATCACCTTGCAGGCTCTGTGCTCGGCTTACGGCTTTTCTGTCAATCCCCTGCAGGCAGTGAAATTAAAATAAGTTACAGTATGAGGTGATGTACCTTATTTGCAGTGTCTGGGTAAGTCATTGGAGTAGCGTCGCATCCTTCTCTGGTAGTTTGGCTTATCGTTGCTGTGATCTCTTGAAAGGATTTTAGTTGATATTTTGCAGAAGGCTCTGTTGACTATGTGTTATTGACATATTCTTAGCTTAAAACCATTATCATGTTAAAGCCCTGGATTTAGAAACTAATTACAAGACATTAATAGCTAAGCCCGAAGAGCTAAGTCATGCAAATATTGCTATCTGTAAAGTTGAATATACAAAAACTGTTTGAACTGCTGACTTAGTAACTGGAGTCCAAAAGCAATCTGTAAGGTGGCAATAAATCTGAGCGCAATCCTCCGCAATTGTTTTCTAATGTGTCCGTGAAATTAATGGCACAGTTATGAAAGTCGTATCAGGAAACACGGCTATTTTTTTTTCCCCGAGTAGGTTAATTATCACTAATGTAATTATTTTTGTACTGATTTTTATTTTAATCAAACATTGCATGAAACAATTTAGTTCAGAACAAATAGCTTATTACAGAAATGTTTGTGGTGGTGAGAAAAAAAGCAGCGATGTTTAAATTATACACATATATTGAGTTACTTTATTCATTAAAATGAACAATTATGCTAGGCCTTATGAGACAGACTAAGCGTTTCTTGTTAATGTTTGTTCTGGAGTGAACATAATGAGAATTTATATTGGAAACGGATCCCATCCCTCTAGCTCAAGGCACTTATGAACTGGATGATGTGCAGGAGTTGGGAGAGCTTGGGGAAAAAAAGAGATAGAGTTAACCTCTAACCAAGATGGATGGTGCACTGCTCCGTGGCTGTGGGGAAAGCACTGGATCTGGAGGAGACCTTGTTCTTTTCTGGGTTTTTTGGTTTGGGTTTTTTTTCCTCTGTGCTGTGGCGGTAGGGCAAAACATAGTGTCCCACTGTGACACAGCGGCTCTACTGGGTCCATGTACCACAGAGCGGGGCCAACTTTGAAGTTCTCAGGTCTTTTGAATGTCCTACAAGGAACGAGTTGTGGGTTTGAGGGTTGTTTTGGTTTTTTTTTTCCCGTTTATCAGATCAGTTCATCAGTGGATGAACTATAATAGCATCAGTCTGCACACGATGCTGTTGAAGCTGCGCCACTTACCATGAGGATAAGTGCATGATGGGTAGATATGTGATTTTTCAGGACATTAGACACATCTGTCTACAGCACCTAGTGCGGCCTAGGTTTTGCATCTTTCCCAAATCTGGCCGAATTTTAGTGGAGGAGTACCTTGTGTCTCCCAGTGCTGACTTGGTCAAGTGCTAAGTTCAGGATGCAAAGCTGTTGGATAGCTGTGAGTAGGGCGGGACCGGCTGCATCCGTGAATGGTGTTGGTTTGGGAAGAATAAATTCCCTGATATTCCGTATGCTATTCCTATATATGGCTGAAATGGAACGTTCTACATAAAAAAGCAACATTTGTGTTAACTGGAAGAGTACTTTCTTCTGATTTATGAAATTGTTTACTTACTGCTTTCTAGATTATGATTAGCATTTTCAGATAATCACTTTTTGATTATGGGGTAAGATTTTATTATATTTGCTTACAGAAATGTAGTATTTGTAACTACATAGCACGCGTAGTATTTGTTGACTATATAGCACTCTTCCTCCATGGATCTCAAAGATTTCTGTAGGTCTTTATTCTAAATATAATTGAAAGCCAACTCCAGCTTATACGTGGGGAAATGGAGGAAAAAAATACATGAAGTGCCTTGCCCAAGGTGATCAAACTGGCCTGGGGGCAGGGTCAGCAAAAGAGCACGAACCTCCTGAGTCCTGGATCTGACGTTTCTCTAGTCACTCTCGTCACCTGTGGGTTCAGTAGGTGTGGTTTGGTTATGACTCTTGGTGGGCAAGGTTGGTTGCACATTGAAACAACTGTCTTGGAAATCACCATCATCCTCAAAACTGTTTTTACTTCTGTCGCATCTCTCTGTTAAATAGAGGAGGTAATGTGCGAGAAAAGTTTAGACTTGTCGTGGCAGTCTGCAGCTCTGCTTTCTGTGGTTTGTGTCTCTGAACGCTGCTCGGATGCTCCCGCTGCTGGTTTGCTGTCAGCGAGAGCTTGGGCAGGACGCGGCCGCGGGCTGCACCGTGGCTGTGTCCCATGGACACGTGACGAAAGAAGGGACCAAACCAGCGCTGCGGTTCCTGTCGCTGAATGAAATGCTCTGTTGTTTAGTTTTTGTTGAAAGTCCTCCTACAGTAATCATGGGTAAAAGTTATCCTTGCTGTTTTATCAGGATTTTATGATCCTGATCCTGAAACTCTGAACTCAGAATCTTTAAGGAAGCAGTTTCCATTTCATAGTGACTCAAAGCATTGGGAAAAATTCACTGAATATACGCAGGTTTAGATTTAAATAAATGCAAGAAATGGCTGAATATAACAATGACTTGCCACAACAGAAGTCTTTTTTAGATCCAGGTTTTCAAAAGCTAAATTATTTCAAGGAAACTGCAGTAAAAGATGGAATAAGGAGGGAGGGGGAAAGGGGGACAGAAAAAAAGTACATCAGGCACAGTCATTTGATCCTAAAGCAGCCAAATACACAAATTAATGTTTTATTGCTTTTGTTTGCATTTCTGAAAGGAGTTATGAACAATAATTTATTTCAAAGACAAAAATATTTCACAAATATTCTTTTCTGAGGGGGGGAAGTGTCTCTAGCTTGACTGCGAGTCTCCTCTCCCAGCGCCAGGCTCTGGTGCCAGGTGCTTTATCTGACAGGAGGTTTTCATCAATAATTTTCTCGCCAGAAGCAGCACAACACTGCAAATCCTTCTGAGGCCGGTGATACAGAGTTGTCATGGTGTCGGCGCAGAAGACCAGAAAAAGGGCTTTCCCTAGTTTTGCCTGATCTTCTATTTACCTCTACACACAGTATCTGTGCAGAATGAAGTACCTTTAGGCTGTCCTGACTACCCAGCAATGCCATGGGATGTGATTGAGAATATGGAAATTCACCCTTTTATAGTCATAACAGGGGTGGGGGGGTATGATAACACATTAGTAATTCTGTGGTTCTATGAGCTGTTGGCATGCAGAAAATTGGTGACAATCCTTTCATCACTGGGTCAAGCCCCACGCAGTCAGGATGCCTTTCTCATTTCACATCAGTGCATGCCGTAAAAAGGGTGTCAAGTAACTTCTGTGTTTAACAGTTACGATGGAAAATGGAGGCTCCAGACTGGATCCATGTGTCTCACTTTCTAGCTGTACAAACCCAGGTAAGTTATAGCTGCCCTGTCTCAGGCCGCTTTCTAAAACGGCAAGATACAAATCAGCGATTAAGAAGAGTAAAGGAAGACGCAAACTGTCGGTCAGTTGATTTCTCAAGGAATTGTCATGAAATTTGACACTTGCTGTATGGGTCGGAGCTCTTGGCCCTGGTTCTCTTTGCTCACCATCTCTTTGGTTCTCTTTCCCACTAATGTCATCTTGGTGCCTCTGAAGTGAGCAGGTTACACGAGACGTGCCAGCTTACCCCAGCTCTCTTGCGAGGCAAACGCAAGAGCTGGGAGGGCAACTCCAGGTTTGTAAAGGCCTTGCCAGGCTTTGCTAGTTGGAGCAGTGGCGGAGTTGGGCGCAGAAATGCATTTCCTGGCTCCTTATGCACGCTCTTCCAGTAAGACCAAACTACCATTTACTGGTGCAATTCAATGAGCCTTTGCATTCTCCTTTATCATCAGTATTCCTTCAGCTTCTGTAAGCTAACACACCTTCAGCTCAGCACAGAATGAAAGAAGAGTTCATGGATTTTATATTTTTTTTTTTCGGAGTAAGTTGTGAATATTGAAGGTTAATGAAGTTTCTCAAGCAGTGGCAGACCTCTAGAATATCTCTTATTGAGGGATTATTCTTATAACATTCACAGTAGAGGCTCTTGGTAGTATAGTATTTGAGCAGTGTATGATTTCAGGTTTTTTTTCAAATATATGAAATGAAGATGATACAGGATCTATTTTGAGTTAAATCAGAAAAGTGCGACTTAACCCTTCAATTTAAGACTTGCAAACCCCAGTCTTCTGTATATATTAATAATAACGCAGCTGATGCAAGAAACTCATTGTAGAATTTTTTACTTGTAGGGAAAATCCTGGAGCTTGTAAGCATTTAAGTAACCTAAAAAAGAAACTTTGTTTTTAATGACACTTACTAACTTCTATCTCAGGAGATCAGGTTTTATATTTGGAAAAGCCATACATTCCCACACGCAGAAGCCATTGAAGCCACTGAAACTTTGCTGGGCAGCCGAGTTGGTAATTGGTGCAATGAATTGGCGCTGGTAATGTCAGGAGCTTCCCAGTTATTCCAGTGGGGACTATTTCAGGGGGGCTCCAGAGCTAAACCTCCCTTGTTCTGGGAAACTGGTTAGTGGCTTTAGTCAGGAATATTTTTGAAATGATTTGTGAGTCTAATTATCTGCAGTACTTGGAAGTCTTTGTGCACATACTTTGGAGTTTAGGTTTCTTAAGGCTGCAGGACAAGTGAGACTTTCCAGTTATTTAATATAATCATTAATAATTTGCATGCCCAGAAGCATGTATGGTATTTCAAAAGCAGAATGTGACTTTGAGATGAAATATTATCTAATTATTGTATTTTTCATTGATGACTATTTTCTTTGTCCTTCATATTTCTCACTTGGCTCATATTGCAGATCTTGCCACATTCTCACTGATTCCATGCCCTATATAAGACACATTTTCACCTCATTTAAAATATTAACCTGGTCAGTAGCGGTTCCAAGAAGGGAGCTCTCTTGTTCTGTCTCGGTAAGAAGTCCCAAGCTCTAGATGCATGAAAAGCAGTTTGTGAATGTAGCTGCTGCCTTCCCTCAAGCCACTGCAGCTTTCTTACTAATTTTCATGGAAGAAGGAAGAGGGTTACTCCCTACTGCTCTGTCTGATGTTGTGTGTCATTCCACCAGAATTAACTACTAATAAAAATGAAGGCAGTAAATACAGTCATGCATCAGAGTCCCGTGTGAAGACACTGGCATGTGTAGTTCCTGGTGCTTTTCCAGGAGTCTACCACATATAAAGTTTATCCATTTGGTTTTTCTCTGTTGTAGGTTCCCCTTTGGTCCTCCCCTCTTCCATTCCCGCCCTGGATGTCTGACAGTGACATCTAAATAACCAGCCTCTTTCTATTTCACCTGTCTTGTAGATCGACGAAATGCAGTGGGGCAAAGGAGTGCGTGAAGTCCCGTCCTCGGTCTGCAGCCTGCCTTGCAAGCCGGGAGAGAGGAAGAAGATGGTGAAGGGGATGCCGTGCTGCTGGCACTGCGAGCTCTGCGACGGCTATCAGTACCAGGCCGACGAGGTGACCTGTCTGCTCTGCTCATACAACGAGCGGCCCAACGAGAACCGAACAGGATGCCGTTCCATACCCATTGTCAAGCTGGAGTGGCACTCGCCCTGGGCTGTGATACCCGTCTTCTTGGCTATGCTGGGAATTATTGCCACCATTTTTGTCATGGCAACGTTCATCAGATATAACGATACTCCCATTGTCCGGGCTTCGGGGAGGGAACTCAGCTACGTCCTGTTAACAGGGATATTTCTGTGCTACATCATCACATTTCTGATGATCGCCAAACCAAACGTTGCCGTGTGCTCCTTCCGGCGTATCTTCTTGGGCTTGGGGATGTGCATCAGCTATGCAGCCCTCTTAACTAAAACAAACCGCATCTACCGCATATTTGAACAGGGCAAAAAGTCAGTGACAGCACCTAGGCTTATAAGCCCCACGTCACAGCTGGCGATCACCTCGAGTTTGATATCTGTTCAGCTTCTAGGTGTCTTTATTTGGTTTGCCGTTGACCCACCCAACATCATCATAGATTATGATGAGCAGAAAACTATGAACCCTGACCAAGCCAGAGGAGTTCTCAAATGTGACATTACGGATCTACAAATCATTTGTTCCTTGGGTTATAGCATTCTTCTAATGGTTACGTGTACTGTGTATGCCATCAAGACTCGGGGTGTCCCAGAGAATTTTAATGAAGCTAAACCCATTGGATTCACTATGTACACTACCTGTATAGTATGGCTTGCCTTCATTCCAATATTTTTTGGCACTGCCCAGTCAGCCGAAAAGGTAGGTGAAAAATGAACGAACGTGCACCTGATATATCAGGATTCATTGCAATTATAAATTACGTAGCGATGTTCAGCTTTACATAGATTTTAAAATGAGCTATCCAGTTGGCTCATTACCGAGACATGTGCAATATATAGCACTATTTTCCTTCTCCATTTAGCTGGTGGGTTATTCATTTGATAAACTGGCAAACGATCAATAGCAATCATATTAGCCATTAGTTTTATTGTTGCATCCATTTCAATTGTATCTTTTCAGTTGGATAAGTGGGAATTAGCTGTCATGTTGTCCAGAGAGAGGCATCTCTTAACTAAATCATTTTGAATATAAGATGTAAGCAAAAAAACCTGTCAAAAAGTAGCGAAGTAGACTCCTGCGCTTCTGGTGTTCGGCACTGAGGGTGGTGCTCCATCTGATGAGTGCTGTGCTTCAGGAATGGCAGCCTCAGGGCACATTTACACCGCAGGTAAATAGTTTGAGCTCCAGCCGCTGAGACTAGACTGACGCTCTCTCTGTATTGGTTATTTTTAAACTAGCCCAGGCAGGCTTACCCTGGAGCTAATGGCAAGGGTATAGCCAGAGTCCTGGAGCGAAAGCCAGGTTGCTTCTCTTCGTAAGTGAGATCCACTTAAGCCCATGGAGTTGCCAGCCCAAAATGTTACACTTACGCGATTTAAGAAAAAGCATCCAAATCCATTAGTTGGATTGTTACAAAAATCAATTACTGCAAAGTGCCGTCAGACTTGATTAAAAGACTCCCATTGGCTACGAGAGGCTTCAGATGGTGCAGAGGGCCCTGCAGTGTGTCTGTCTGAGGGCTCACAGGCACATCGCCTCCATCCCTGCTCTCAGCTGCTCAGCTTAGGGAAACACACCCCGGCAATCAGAGCAGACGTGCACACGAAGAGATGCAAAACTTGGTCAACTTTGGGCTTTGCTGCCCACAGGAATTGGGTTTAAAGTGCTCTTTGTAAATATATCGAATCAGCTCTGCTGGGACCAGCCCAGCGTGTTGCAGCTGCTGCTGAGATGGTTTAGGTACAAACATTAACAGCTTCTCTTTTATCTCACACAAAGGAACAAGGAGAAAGTCACTCTCATCTTCCCGTTATATTTATTGGTGAGGATGGTGGCCTTGGAGAAAGAGGGCAATAATAAACAGCCAGAGGACAGTATAATTCATTTTCCAAAACATTGCCTGAAGGTCTATTGGCAGGAAAAAAACCTTTTCAGATTTGCATTTAAAGTAGTTAGGAAGGGAAAACCTTAGTTGCTCTGTGCATTTTGAGTAAACAGTGTTCAAATTGATCTGCTACTACAACGTGCAGGGCTAAAGCAAACCGTGAGGGTCTTGGGCCCCTTCTGTTACGTCCCTGCTGGTGCCCAAGCGGTTCCAGCTAATGTTTGGTGATAGAGATCTGGTTTTACTTCTCTCTGAATCTTGTTTGGAGGTAGCTGTAATTTCGGAGTGATTTGGCAAATACCTGTGACTCTAGTCTTTGGGGAGAAATGAAAATATTAGGCCATCCTGAGCTGCTGTCAGACTGTTTTACCCTCCCCATCCCTGAACCCATCTACTTCCCCGGTGTTCTCCGCCTAAATCCAGGCATCATTGACCTCACCGCAAATGCTTCTCCCACAGATCTTGCATGGATCTGGTAGCATACTGTCAGTTATCCCCACTTACTGAACCCAGGCTTCCCTATGCAGGAAAGAGCTTTGGCTTCTTGCTCTGTTTTTTCCCCCCTCTATCTTCATTTAATGTATGATCTTTAACACAAGACTTGGGCAAGCTCACCGCTGTGGATAAAATTATTGCACCTTTTAAACGAGTGAGCAAATTTCATATCCCAGCTAACACATCTCATTTTGTGCCAGGGGTATAATTTCCAAGTTTGCAGTTGTTAAACTTATGGATTATTGGAGTAAAATTGCAGTGTCGTTCAGGCAGGTCCACACTTTGGCTACAGGTCGCTTCCACAGGAAGATGCCTCCACCAGAGCTTTCTCCTTTGCAATTCGGGAGGCTGGTTGTACAGAGATTTGCGATTGTTCTGGCCTCAGTTTGCCGGTGGAAGAGGGGATCGCCTGGGAGGAGGCAGAGGTCATGGAGATTTCCATGTATCATCTCACCTCTGCAATGGGTTTTACAGGCAGCCATTGCATCCCAAAAGGGAATTAATTTCAACTGGAAAGGAGGTCTGCCAAGTCTTACAAATGCTTCAAACACCCCCGCTCTCCCTGTCAAGGGAGAGATAAGAAACAGCGTAAGCGGCTTTAAACGCAGTTGGGCCCGTTTGTAACTTTGGTCTGATGCAGGGGGTACAGTGCAGCTTTTGTGCTCCCTGCCTGGCAACGCTTTAGGCCTGCAGGTGACCAAGATGAAGTGCTTTAAATTGTTGTTTGCAAAGATTTAACCAGGCGATAGCAAGACCCAAAGAATTTCAAAGGCTGCTGCCAGCACTGAAAATCGTCTGGTAGCAAAAGCTTTCGGTTTCTGTACAGTCACAGAGCTGAAAATTACCCTGTGCTTCTTTGAAAGAATAAGATTCTTGTACACGTTTGTGTAGGACAGCAAAAGTGATGATGATTAACTGGATTTCACACAGAGCACAGAAGAAGGTACCGGGCAAAGCAAACAGCCCTTCGCTGTGCTGAGCTCCAGCCCAGGGGAACATCCCACGCTGCCCCACAGAGCCCGCGGCACCCACTGCCTCTCCTTGCTGCAGCCCGCGGTGCAGGGCACTGGGGGCAGGGGACTTCAGTGTCTGCTGGCGGTCACAGCACAAACTCATCACGTGCTGCTGGGGCTTATCACCATTCCTTGGGCTGGAACCTGGTGTGTTTTGTCCAACAAACAGTCCAGTGTGATCACAGAATGGTTTGGGTGGGAAGGGACCTTAAAGCCCACCCAGTGCCACCCCCTGCCCTGGGCAGGGACACCTCCCACCAGACCAGGCTGCTCCAAGCCCCGTCCAACCTGGCCTTGAACCCCTCCAGGGATGGGGCAGCCACAGCTTCTCTGGGCAACCTGGGCCAGGGGCTCACCACCCTCACAGCAGAGAATTTCTGCCTCAGATCTCATCTAAATCTCCCCTCTTCTAGTTTAAAACTGTTCCCCCTCATCCCACGGCTCCCCTCCCTGATCCAGAGTCCCTCCCCAGCTTTCCTGGAGCCCCTTTAGGGACTGGAAGGGGCTCCAAGGTCTCCCCAGAGCCTTCTCTTCTCCAGGCTGAACCCCCCCAGCTCTCTCAGCCTGTCCTCCCAGCAGAGGGGCTCCAGCCCTCCCAGCATCTCCGTGGCCTCCTCTGGCCCCGCTCCAACAGCTCCGTGTCCTTCTGCTGTTGGTGCCCAGAGCTGGAGGCAGCCCTGCAGGGGGGTCTCCCCAGAGCGGAGCAGAGGGGCAGAATCCCCCCCTCGCCCTGCTGCCCACGCTGATGGGGATGCAGCCCAGGCTGCGGGGGGGTTTCTGGGCTGCCAGCGCACATTGCCAGCTCGTGCTGAGCTTCTCATCCACCAGCACCCCCAGGTCCTTCTCCTCAGGGCTGCTCTCCAGCCATTCTCACTCCATCACACCTAGGCAGCGGGCATGCATGCAACACGCATGGATGCACTGACGTATAGTCCCTATAGATGGTCCAAGGCTCCCCCAGCCTGTAGGCATTGGCAGACCTTGGCTGTGGTGCACTGGGCCATCGCGCTGTGCCAAGCCCAAGTGCTGCACCTACAGCTCTGCTGCGGGGGCTTTTTCCCCCTTCTGCTCTGCACAGAGATCGAGCTGCAGCAGCTTTGCTGCTTTGCTTTCCGCTCCGTCTCTCTTGTTTTGAGTGGGGATGAGGGGGTTGTACTTTTTTGGGCTTGCTAGTGATTTCCTGTCAGATATTTTCTCTGGAAAATATTGTGTTTAAGCTTAGCCACGCAGGTCTTTGCTGAAATGGAAATTGCACCTGCTGAAAATCTCATGCAACACAATCTTTTAAACTGGGAAATGGGGTTATATATAATGTTGTGATTTTCATTGTATGGATTTATTTTATTTTATCAATAAATACAAGCATAATGTTGTTTGCTAGAAAGCATATTGAAAATACCTACCTTGTTCAGTACAGAAAATAACAACCACAACAACAACCAAAAGAAGCAGAAGTATGCTGCAATACTTCATAAAAGGCAAATAACTCGAGCAGTAGCGTTTCCAGCAGACTGGGGGGAGGCAGTGTGGTTTGAGGAAGGCCAGATATCAGAGTCTGCACCACAGGATGGAGATAAAACATTCAGTGTATGGGAGGCGGCACATGGAACAAGCGAATTCTTGACCTTTTTACAGCTTGTATTTACTCAGCCAGTTTCTTCGTTTGCTCTCTAAAAATTCAGAAAACACATGGTCAGTTAGCATTTGTAGGCTTAGGCTGGTAATGCTGTTTCCTAATGGGCGTGGAATATGGTCGTCCTTACCGAGTTTCACCATTCTTTGAGTTTCTTCGGCTGCGATGCAGTGGTCGCATAGCCGCTGCTCCACACCTGTGAGTCGCTGCTGTTGGCCAGGTTTTGGGGGTTGTGTTTCAGGGTGGGGTTTTTTGCGTTTTCCTATAACTGTTAGTATATATTCTAAAATGCTGATGTAACCCTTCAGGACCAGGACGCAGTACTGGGGACTGGAATCGTGCCCTGTCTTTGCTCAGAAAGATCCTTCCTTTAGTATGTATTTGGTGGAAAGCCACTAAACACAGAGAAGAGTCCCTCCAGAGAAGAGAGTCACTTACCGTTCAGCCCTGAGCAGCTCCTAACGATCAAAACCATCATTAGCTGAAGGGTCAGTGGGTTTTGGGGTCGAGGATGGGGGACGAGTCCATCCCCGCCTGCTGCCCGGCTCCTGCCTTGGTGTTGCTCAGTTTGTTAACCCGAACATTTGGAGAGGGACTGTAGGGATGAAACACTGCTTTTACGCTCCTGGTGTAATTGTTTTTGACAACAAAACTATTTTAAATTCTCCGCGGATCTGTGGGTATCTTATCAGAAACAAAGTGGCCTCAAAGAGCTGTTAAACCAATTACAGGAGTCATAGCTCCGCGGCAGAGTCAATACAAAGTGGCACTTGAAAAGAGCAGAGATTGCTCTGTAAGGTCAGGCGAAGCACAGCGAAATCAATAAGCCAAATTGAGTCAAAATTTGAGAGTACGAAAGCAAAAGGACGGGGATGCAGGTGGTGTGGGAATGCATCCTGCGGGGAGCTGCGCCTCGCACCCTGCGCAGAGATTAATTAGTCCCTGCAGCCTCTCGGTGGGTTGTTCATCCACTTTTCTTTCCTTTGATGATCTGTTCCTTCCCGAGGCAGGAACTGCAGCCGGGGATTGCGGGGGCCGATGGGGGCCCGGTGCCCCTGCCCTGTCCCTGTCCCGCCGTGCCCAGGGCAGTGCCTGGGGACGCTGCAGCAGGGACTCGCGTCTGCCGGGCCCTGGCAGCGTCCTCTGGCGCGAGCGCTGCTTCGGGAGATGCGTTTGAGATTGACCTGCTTTCACAAAGTCACATGTTTTCATGTCTTGGGGGTTTTTTTTTATTTTTATTGTTTTCCCTTTACAGATACTGTAACAAGCCAAAGGCATGGCAGAGTGTGTGATCTGCTCTAACACATCTTGGAAACATCGTTTCATAGGTGGCACTTATAGTTTGCTTTTTTATTATTAGTCTCTCTCGTAATGTAAATATTTTTAAAACTTACACTATTGCAGATTTCCACAGGCAATACTTTCATGGTAAAAGCAAAGTGAGGAGGGAAAAGCACCTGTAGTTAAATCAATCTGATATGCAGGGTTTTTAAAATACTGGTTTGCTTTTTCTGTATATAAAAGTCAATTTATTGTTAGGAAAAATAATACTTTACAACACTTCTTATTACCATTTTTTTAACCTTTGTTGTGTAACGACAGTTGTGTTTATGATTAAGTGAGTACTAAAAGGCGGCTGAGGCAGGCGGGTGGAAGCAAACCTCCCAGCCCCGTGCGGGGCATCCTCAGCCGGTGCCTTCGGCAGCAATACGGGCAGCGGCAGCAGCCTTCCCAGGAGGCTGCATCCCTCTCCTCCTCCTCGGTGCAGGAGAATCTCCCAAGAAAGCAGCTGAGATAAAATGCACATCCCAAATTTAAAGCAAGTTTTTGCAAAGAATCTCTTTGTTTAGGCAAAACTTGCACGGGAAGGATGGGATAGGAGACTATGGAGATGTTGAGTTTGGGTGTGGTGGTGGTGTACGGGGATGAGTAGCGCAGGAGGAATTGCCTGTGGTTTGTATTAAATAGCCTTGGTTAGAGTGGGGTGTTTTCTTGCCACTGTGTTGTACTCTTCTAACAAAGTTCAGCTCTAATAATGAAGGGCTATGAGGTTACAAGCTATTTTCTTCTCCTACGGTTATTTAGTATTACCATATATATTTTTTTTTTTCCTGTTGTTTAAATTACATTTCCTGAGTCCCTAGAATGTAATACTGAAAAATTCGACCCCTTTAATGGCAAACCTGAGCATCAGTCTGCTTTACGTAGCAGACATGCCAGAACCCACTGGGGTACTTCGCGTGCCCGAACCCCAGCGCTGCTCGGCGTTACTCTACGAGCGCATTTGGCACTTCTTCAGGCTGACGGCATCCCTCATTAGTGCGTAGAGATGTACAGCTTCCTGTGAGCCTGCTCCTCAGATTGGGAAGCAGGAACGCAATTTGGAAATTTGCCAGAGCTGTAACCGTTAGATTAAAAGAAATCATTGTCTCCGCAGGTTTGAAGTCCGTATCTGTACTCTATAACTATGTACAGATGTAGTTGTGTGTGTTGAATATTCCCCTAAGATCTTATTTTCTCAAATTATGTCATTGAACTAATATAGAGGGATATGTCATCATTATATTTCTATGTTTCGCAGAGATTTTATTGCCTCGTAGCTGTGATTACTTTTATTTAGTAATTGCTAAGATTAAAATAATACATTTCTGGATGTATCTACGAGCTAGTAGTAACTGTCAACATGCTCCTGATTATATTTTCCAAATAGGATTTTTTCTTGAAGTATTTTCAGGACTTTTTTCAAGTTAAAAAAGTTATAATCCTGACCCTGAGTGAGCGATGATGGTTTCTCAGCCAGTGTGCTCCTCCCGCCTGGGAGCTTTATTCATCCTGGAAGGAGGAGAGGTGGGGAAAAGTTGACGTTGCAGTCATCATTTCCCATCAGCTTATTTTTGCGTCCAGATTGCGGGAACCCTGGGCTGTAGAGGTGGCTTTTTAATTGCAATACAACCGCTGTGAAATGTGAAGTCCTTAATCCCTTCTACTCTTCCCCCTTCCTCCTTGTTTCTCTATTTATATAACGCCCATTCTGTTCAAATGAATAAGCAGGGCAAGGCAGGTATATTTGGCAGCAACATTTTTACTTACTGTGTTGAATGTTACATAAATACTATAATTTGAAGGCGCATGCAAAGTGGATTCTTATTCAGATTAAATAATGTCACATTAACATGGTAGCACTTCAGTATATGTTCTATTTTTTGGTGAAACTAAGTTACCCTTCAATTCTCTGCAACACAAATACCGATTAGCCAGGTAGGACACACATTTATTTTCTCCCCTGGGAAGGCTTGAGATGACAGTTGCTATAGCAACTCTATAGAGGTGGATTTTGGAGTTATGAGGATTTTAATGCAACATTTGTCGGAGTTTTATACTGTTGGCTGGTGGAGAAAATCAGGCTTTGAGGCTCACGGGAAATGTGACTTTGAATCTACCAGAATCTGGGGCTCATACGAGGACAGTTGTGAATTGTAGCTTTCGTTTAAAGAAGCGTTCTAGTAATAGTACTGGTGTAAAACTCATTAACCACAAATATCAATTTCTCTCGTTCATATGCTTTCAGTTCGCCCGTCGCTTCATTATATTAGGGATCTGCGTGTTCAGATGCTGAAGTTCTTAATTTTATCCAGCCTCAAGATTGTATCTCTGAGAAAACTGTGGAATATAATGATTTGACGTTAGAGTTGTCCTGAGACGAGCCTGAACTGAAAAGCAGCTTCACTTAATTTCAGTTAAGGGCCTCCAGGCTGGAGCTGTAAGATCTGGAGATCCTCCAAGAAAAAGAGTATATAATAAAGTCCACTTCTGTGGAGTATGGGGCTATTGACAGTGAGTACATAGTACTTCATTTTAATTGAGAGAAAAATCAAATGTTCTTTGAAATCTAGAAATTAAATAATCAGGGGATTTTTTTATTTTTTTTTTTAGTGATAACCTTTATTACAAAAACGATCCTGGTGGCCTGCATTTTTATCAGGGTATGTAAGAGCGCTACTGTAAAAGTATGTAAAAGACCTTGTGAATACCTTTAAGTGTCTATAGAGTTTCAAAGTTAATTTCTGTAGAACTAATCACAAGTCTTAAACATATAACTTCTCAATATCATTTATTTTATTACCTTCTGCGTTCACTTTGTCTTCCAAGGGGAATGGGATGCTGTGACTAGTCAAAAAATAGCATGAAAGGCTTATAAGGTGTCGCTGCTACTAATGGTTTCACCCTAAAGAAAAAAATTAACATCAGTATTTACATACACATCATGGGAGCAGTGAGGGCTACAGGAATTTTGAGTTCCGGAGTCACTGATCTTTTGCCACTCACTTGTTTCTCTGTCCCCGGTGTTTTGGTGGGCGGTTTTGTCCCTAAACAAAGTCGTAGACCCAGCGCTTTCTGAATATTGCTGGCTTATGGCCTCCAGCAGCTGCTTTTGAGAACTCCCCCGGGAGAGTACAGCTCGGGGAAAATATAATAGTGCTGACTGGATTGCTTCCCAGTGTTTACGAATCGCTTCGGGAATTACATGGCCTGGTCAGGAATACCTGCTCCATCTCCCTCTGCTTAGTAGCTTGCTGCAAGAAAAAAGGAAAGGAAAAAAAGAAAGAAAAGGGAAAAAGGGGAAAAAAAAGGAACAGAAAAAAAGAAAGAAAAGGGAAAAAGGGGAAAAAAAGGAAAAGAAAAAAAGAAAGAAAAGGGAAAAAGGGGAAAAAAAGGAAAAGAAAAAGAAAGAAAAGGGAAAAAGGGAAAAAAAAGGAAAAGAAAAAAGAAAGAAAAGGGAAAAAGGGGGAAAAAAAGGAAAAGAAAAAAGAAAGAAAAGGGAAAAAGGAGGAAAAAAGAAAAGAAAAAAAGGAAAAGAAAAAATGAAAAAATGAAAAAAGGAGAAAAAAGGAAAAAGAAAAAAGAGAAGTGAAGCAATATTATAAAAAGTTGAGCAAAATTATAGTGGCCTAAACTCAGGCATCTGGGATTTCTGGATATACCATACCCTAACACTTCGGTGTAGCAGAGAGAAGCGTGGTTATTTGTCACTTCCCTTTGACATGATGGGAAATGGCTTAGGGCTCGCGGAGAGCCAAATTAAGGCTTAGATAGAACAAGTTGTTAGACTCGGTTGGTGCCAAAAAAGGATGGGAGGTTGATACTGCAGGTGCCCCGCTCCCCTCTGCGCTGGCGGGGGGGGATGGCTGAGTGCTCCCTGCTGGGGTTTGGTGATTCGGAGGCTGCTGTGGCACCAGGTTGTGCCTGCTCCCGTGGGGGACGAGTGTGGCTCTCGTTAGCAGGAGATGGATCAGGTGAAGGCTGTTCGGCACCGAGATTCATGAGGAGATGCGCGAGGGAAGGTGGATGTACCTCTGGGCGGTGGCTGTATTTTTAAGAAAACTTGGAGCTATTTTACTTTGCGGCTTTGCAGCACGCGCCTGAGGCAACATCTGTAGAAGGGATGAGCTAGTTTATAATTTCATTGCCTTGTCTCAAGCTTTAAATGTAGGGTGGGAGCTTCCAGAGCGGAGAGCACGGCAAGCTCTCCCCTCGGCAGCAAGGCATCGCTCCGGCAAGGTGGTACCCGAGTCTGCAGAAAGCAGCACGCACACAAAAAAAGGAGCAATTCTGGAAGAAATGGAACCTGGCTCTGGGACATCCAAACACAATCTCATTTATACCGATGGAGCTGCGTTTCCGTACGCCGGATTTGACACTGGGTATTTCAAAAGCACTTTGAGTCACTTTTGTAAAGGATTAAATATTTCCTGAAGTTTTGCTACTCTCTGAAGTGAGACTAAAATGGTATATTAATACGTGTTGCCATGAAATTTCTTGTAATTGCATTTCTACGCTGCGTAGAAAACAATGAGCGGTGGGAAAATATCTCTGTATATTTAAATGTGTTTTAAAAGCTTTAATTTTCACTTATTTCTGGAACTATATAATGATTCTGGACTTTTACCCACCACTAATTTGTATAACGTTCAGCCAGGCAAAGATTGGAGTGTTTCAGAAATGAATACAATAATAACAGTCGTAACAGTTCCTTGCATGCAGGAGAAACCTGAAGCGTTTTACAGATGGATTTAAAAACAAGTTAGGAGCATTGTATCAGCTGGTGTGGAGCAATTCTAGCAGCGCTCAGAAATGCAGTTTAAGGCAGGCAGGTGTGTGTAATTCTATGTATGTTCTCAGGCTGCGTCCGTCACTGGGGTGCGCTGTGAGCGCCCTCCGGGATCGCATTAACCACACTAATAACGGCGTCAGCAAGCAGGGAAGATTGGGCAGTTCAAACTGGGCAGAAAATAGCCAGGATCTGGCCAGGCTGCGGGCACTGACACCTGTGCTCTTCAAAGAGGCATCTTTAATGACGGGAGGAATGAAGACGGTTTGGTGATATACACATTCCACAGAGCTGCATCGTATTCCCAAGTCAGGACTCTTCTGGAAGAGGGATTTCTCCCTGTGCTTGGTGCTGCCTGGGAGATCTCCCATCCAAGCATCTGACTCTGTTCAGCACCTTCTAGTTGAGCCAAGCCAGTAAAAGGCTGCAGGACCACTAAAATTGCAGGTCTACGTTGTCTCTATTGTCAAGGCAGGTATTTAAAGCTAGGTAACAGGAAAAAGTGCATGCTCAGGGTGAAATAAGAGATGATTAGAGTAATTAGATCCTCCTCAGAAGACCATAAATTAATGGTGATTATGATTCTTGAAACAACAGAAGCATAAGGTACATCTAACATTGATCTGTTTTATCACATTTGCTGCATTGTAATGCTCCTTTAATGTTAATATGTACTTTTGTAGTAAAATCTAATTGAAAACACTGAGCAGGCAGAGCCCAAGGCCACAATCATGTTCCACATAATTACCTAAGGAGGAGGGTGTACATTTCCAATGAAGGGATGCCACCAACCGTTAGCCAGGTATCAGCCGTGCAGTCATTGTGTTCATGCTTATACGGTAATAGCCTTACCGGAATATATAGGTGAAAGCTAAAAGATAATTAACAATCAATTCATTTTGTGAAATTTTCAATTATTGAAGCAGGTAGCTTCATAATGGAGTAATAATCCTGCATTTAAATTTGTATGTGGCTGTCTCGTAACAGAGATGTATTCACTTCAGCAGAAATTACTTTAAGTTAGCAACCCCGCGGTAGTTCTGCAGTCTCCGAGGGACTCTTTGAAGCCTGCGAGCGTGCTGCTTTGATGTCTGATGTAGAAAGTGAGGGATCTCTTCGCTGTGATAATTCTAGCCTTTTCCATTCCCTTCTGTGTTGAGGAGAGAGAAAAGATCTGATTCGGAAGATGGAAAAATAAATGGAACCCAGAAAAGGAGCATGCAGTATAGAGGGGAAAATACCCCCGCCCAGATCTGGGCAGAGTCACCAGTTCTGTGGCCAGGGGCACGATGTGACAGAGCTGCCAAATTCCCTGCTGCGTCCTGTGGTCTCCCGCTCTGGATCACTTAAGCAGACCAAAACCACGCAACCAAAAATACCCTCCCCTTGGACAGAAGCTGCAGGTCTCCGAGAACATGTCACGGCAGGGAGTGCTGCTGCAGGTACCATCTTGCGGGGAGGAAGGGGGTGTTCTAGGGCAAACCCATAAATTCATAATTTTCCATTGGTATTTGAAGAGAACCGTTCTTCCATGCTGCCGGTGCAGCCGGTCATTGCAGTGCGGAGGCCAAAGCAGCTCCTCCTCCGCAGCGTGCTGCATTTGGACTTTGCCCAGTTAACCCACAAGGTATGAACAATCTCCAGTTGCCTGGGACAGCAGACTCCGGGAATATTTTCCGTGCTGTTTCACATTGCCTGTTCTGAGCCCTGGAAGCGGCGGAGGTGTTTGTCCCTCGCTCTCCGGGCACTTGTGTGGCGCACAACTGCCGCTGTCCCGCGGGTACGCACCAGCACTCCGCTCGCTTCAAACAGATGCCAAGGGAAAATCGGGAAGAAGGCCATCTCTTTGCTCTGTGATTTCTAGTGCTTACTTTACTGCCTCCGGCTAAAAAGCGACGTAATTTTTAAAGGGAAAAATGTGTGGGTGTTTAATGCATAGTGTTGACATGTACTTTTTTGGTTCCTTTTTTTTTTTTTTTAGGAAAATGTCAAACTGCTGGGAGAGTTTTACATATGAAAAGCAATCTCTGCATAGGCCCCTGTCAGTGTTACCTAACAGTTTTTATCTGCAGCATAAACTGACAACACCTCAACGTGAAATAATTGTGGTTCCATTGAGTCCAGAAGAGTAATTACATTGTTGATGAAACTTTTCTCTTTGCTTGCGTTTTGATATCTCTGCAATGTCAAACCCACTGGAGCTGACAACATCATTTCTCCAGCAGAGCTGTTGCATCGACCATGCAACTGCTGTTGGGTGTTACTGGGGGATTTTTTTCAAGCTTGCTGTATTTCAGCGCTAGCAACAGTAAAAATTCAGTCTTGCAAAACCCTGTTTCGTGAATAGCGCTTCTGAATAGCGCGAGCAGTCACACACGCCTCAAGGTAGCTACATATATGAATAAGGGATAACTGGATAATTGTAAAATAGCTCTTCAAAGGTAGTTTACAAGGAAGTAATCATTACATTATCTTATTTGCTCAGAACAAGGAAGGGTAAGTTTATTAGAAACATAGAGTTTCAATTTGTGATAATGTATTTTAGTGGTTATTATGAATTTCCTGTGTATGTGAGGCTTGAGATAAGTACATTACAAAGATGATGTGGCTTCCCAGAGGTATTGATATATTCCTGCAGCCTGATGCTCTTCTAGCATGCCTTTTTTGGGAGAGTCCTGGTTCAGGGGTTCAGGGGGGATGGCTTGGGGCTGTATGGAAAGGCCGTTCCCTGTGCTAAACTCTAGAGGATTTTTCCACAACGGGTGGCCAGAGGATGGTGTGCTCTGCTAGGTCTGTGCCATGTGTAGCGCAGTTTGATTTTTGCTGCAGAAAACCTCACTTTCCATTAATGCTCCTTTGTTTGAACAAGAGTTAATCATCTTTTCAGAAAAATCCTGTAGCTCATGGCTGACACTGTAAGCCAAACACTAGGAACTGAAGTAGCATTTTGTGAGAGCAGATCATAACCAGTTTCTGAACCCCACGGGTATTGTAGAAACATAATAATGTTATTTTGAGTAAGAAATAATGGCTGCTGATTCTAAGCTCATCCAGGAACAAAAAGAAAACCATGAAGAGCTTATTCAATACAATGTAAGTTATGCAGATGTTTCTCAATTTTCTTGCTGAACTTCTATGCTGGTGTCAGGGTTTCGTTTGATCAACTCATTTCAGCAGAAAGAATGGGTCCTTAAGCACTTCTGTCATCACGCGGGAATGGCTGATGAGAGCAGCCTGCGGAAGGGCAGGGAATCAAGTACCCTTGTCAGGCGCCCACGGAAGGAGCATCCTTTATTGCCCCTACTTGGGTGACACCTTCAGAGCTAATTTGTTCTTCTGTTCATTTTAGAATAAACAAACAAAATATAAGCAGAAAACAGCCCTGCTAGGAGAAAGTCAGTCAGTTGAGTGAGCTTGTGGGACGGGCGTCGCAGAGCGGTGACTTCCACGTGCAGCACAATGGTCTTCCCCTGCACCAAACCGATGAGGAAAGAAGAGAGAACGTGCAAGTTTGGAGCTGGCAGTTCAGCTGCTGTTTTCCCCAAGAGACTAAGGCTGAAAAATCAGTAAAAAATCCAAAGTTGCAGGGACTGGTAAGGAGATCTCCCCCATCGCAAACCAAAACCCGCGCTGAGCATGGAAATGGTTGCAGTTTGCTCTGAATAAGATCCTGTAACACAAAAATGTCAGGTCCTCTGTGCATACCAGTGAGCCAAATATAGCTGGATTTGCAGAGGAAGAAAACGGCTATTCTTGAAAGTGCATTTTCAGTCTAGCAAGGCCAATTTAATGCAAAGCAAAAAATAGGTTTCACTATACCTAAGTGATGAACACAAAAATATTGACCTGAAGGATTTATTTGTTGTTTTAAATGGTTTAAGCAGGCATGTAATAATAATAAAAGTAGAAACCATCATACTCAGTCAAAGAAATTGCCTTGTGTTTTGTCTTTGAGGCATAAGCTTAGCAGAAGGTTAAAGAAAACAACAGTGAATTCTCGTAGACTGAAGCAAAAATGTTGTGTCTCAAGCGTACCCCGTCAGAAGTGATTTGGGGCATGCTTATACTTCTGCATTTTGAATAATGGCGCTTTTTTTAAAGTCTAAAACAATTCAGCAAAAAAAGCTGGCAAGGGTCCTTCCTCGCCACGCCGCCGAGCTGGGGGGCTCCTGCAGAGCCGGTCGTGTTGTGCCCGTGCAGAACGCGTCTGTCATTCTGTGGGGTGCGGGAGTGTCCAGCGCTGGGGAAGGACCACAGCCACCAACCAGCAGGACATGTCCTGTGGTCCCCCGTCACCTCACCCCACAGTGGCTGAGCTGCCCCAACACCGTATAACCTGGTTGTGGAGGGACGGAGGAGTCCCTTTTCGACAGCGAGCACAAACAGAGCCCTGTGTGGTGCCCAGTACAGAGACGTCACTGGTTCCTGCTCTGCCCTTACTTCCCAGGCAGCTTTAGAAATCTGTGATGTTGTTTATATGGCAGAAGGAAGCTGAGAACTATTGTCAGAGGATCGATACCTTATGACAAATGAAAAGCCTCTCAAAGAGAAAAAGGTTAGTCTGCGACTGCCAAAACAAAGATGCCTACAAGCATATACAAGAGGAGCTGCTCTGATGCATGAGCGAGGAGACAAATTGGAAGAGAAAAGGGAACCTAGGGGAAGAGATCAGAGAGAGATTATTTTTTTACTGTTTTTCCCTCCTGTTAAGGAAGGGGTCTCGCTGGGGAAGTGCTCTGCCCAACATGCCTGAGCGAAGCTTCAGGAGGTGGGAGGCGCAGTCACGAAGCTGGAGCTGCCCTGAAGCCTCCACCCCTAGCACCACCCCGGAGGGCTTGTGGGTGCAGGAGCCAGGTCTTGCCTTTGCCCGTAGCTGTGGCATAGCCACCCCCGCGGTCGGGAGTGACGCCAGGTGAGTGTGATGCCCTGTCCGGACAGGGGACATGAAAAACATAGAAGACTTTTTCCTTCTGCAGTTTGGTGGTGGTGTGGTTTCAGCTGGGATGGAGTTGACTTGCTTAGCAGCTGGTGCTGTGCTGTGTTTTGGATGGGAATAGTGCCAATAGTGCGCTAATGGGTTTGGTTGTTGACAAGCTCTCGAGGCCTTTTCTGTTCCTCACCCCCCCCCCCCCCCCCCCCCCCCCCCCCCCCCCGCCAGCAAGCAGGCTGGGGGGCACAAGGAGTTGGGAGGGGACACAGCCGGGAGAGCTGACCCCAACTGACCAAAGGGATATTCCGTACCATATGACATCATGCTCAGTATATGGGGGAAGAAGGAGGAAGGGGGGGACATTCGGAGTGATGACGTTTGTCTTCCCAAGTAACCGTTCCATGTGATGGAGCCCTGCTTTCCTGGGGATGGCTGAACTCCTGCCTGCAATGGGCAGCAGAGAATTAGTTCCTTTCTTTGCTTTTTCATGACTTTTGCTCTACCTATTAAACTGTCTTTATCTCAACCCACAAGGTTTCTCACTTTTGCTCTTCGGATGCTCTCCCCCATCCCAAACGGGGGGAGCAAGCGAGCGGCTGCATGGCCCTATCCGCTGACTGGGGTTAAACCACGATGGGTGGTTTGACATCATTTCCATCTTAAAACTCTGTCTTTGCTATTGCTAACGTGCCCGACTCTGTATTCTCTCAGCAGCAGAGACTGAAGATCCATGTTTTCTTTTCCAAGCTGAGTAGCGGGGGTGGGAAAGGGGTAGGCAGCAACTGGGAATGTAGTGTTGTCCTACAACCAAGGAGCTGTAGTGGTGCAGAAGACTGTTCCACACGACAGGCTCCCTTCTCTGGCAGGCATCTCCCAGTCAGGTCTGTGTTGATGGGGTCAGCTGCAGCGGGCAGGAGAGCCGTGTTGACCTCTGTAATTGTCAAGGCTTTATGAAGGGTTTTTCAGGTTTAGCACTTTTCAGCTAACGATGTCAGGCGCTTCACCCAGAGATTAGTCAGTCTGTGTTGGCATTTGGCCTTTAAATGGCTGAAGTATCTGTGGTGACAAAACCCAGAGTGGGGGGAATGAGGTGAAACTCCTATTTACAGAGAACGCATTACTCGCTCAGCAATAACTGCTCTTCTTGCACTGCTAATTGCCCATTAAGCGCCATCCATTCAGCCACTAACTGCCTCTGCCAGAGTAGGGAAACCTGAGGTTTAACCTTGCTCATGCCCCTGGGTCATGTGGTTTCGCCGATTAAGTAATGTTCGTGTTGTGTTTATAACAACTGAAAAATAACGTGTGTATGGTAAATTGAGTATCTGGAGCGTACGCAAGATCTTCATTGGACTCACGGTTAGAGAAGAGACATTTATTTAAAAGAATGCAGAGGGAGTAGGAGGACAAAATATGTGATGAACAATACGCTATCATCTTCCTCTTGTTCCCAGCGATTTGCATTTTCAACATCAGAGCAACCTGTAATGTTTAATGGAGATAATTAAATATAATTTGAAGACAAGATAGCTCTTTTTAGTAGTGGAACAGATCCTGCTAACAAACTTAACTAGCAACAATAATTCACCAGTAAGTCGAAGACTAAAATGCGTGTAAAAGCTTAGCACCAGCTTGTGTTAGGTGATGCTAGCAGAAAGGAATGAAAATCAATTAGTTTAGCCAAGGTGCTTAAAACATGATTACTGCTGGAGAGAAAGTCTTGCGAAAACTGATATTAGGTAGTAGTTAAGATTTGTTCTGGTACCTTAATTGGAGGAGCAGGGGAGTTTAAGCAGAAAGATCAA
Organism: Chroicocephalus ridibundus; assembly: GCF_963924245.1. Classification (NCBI taxonomy): domain Eukaryota; kingdom Metazoa; phylum Chordata; class Aves; order Charadriiformes; family Laridae; genus Chroicocephalus; species Chroicocephalus ridibundus. The sequence goes on along the minus strand of NC_086293.1, from coordinate 9,922,168 downwards.
GTGATTTGATTCTCCAGAACTTCAAAATCAATGCAGTTTTAGCGTATTTTATTGACTGGAAGATGAAATCTGTTAATGACTGAAGATAAGAAAGGAAGGTCAGGGCCTCTAGATACCCCTGTTGCTAATTGCTGGGCTGCTGAGCGCTGCGGCCGCCTCGGGCAGAGCCCTGCGCTCCAGCCCCAGCTTCGGCCCAAACCGGGGCCCGAGCAAGGACTTGCTTGGGGAAAAATCACCACATTTTGGGGCTGCGTGCCCAGGCAGCGCCTGCGGGGCACGGGGGGCTGCTGGGTGCCCAACCGTCATCGCGCTGGGGACGGTGATGCGTGAGACAACCTTTATTAAAGTAAGCTTCCCTGTGGGAGCGGGGCTGGCTTGATTTGATTGCAATCATACACAGAAAAAATTCCTCCTTTGGATGCTTTTTTTCTCCCCCGAGGCCTAGGGCTCGCGTTCGCTGACAGAAGGTATAGCTTTTCACAAATTCAGCCTTGTATTTACAAGCTTCCTTGTGGCTTCCTCGTGCAGAGGCAAGGGAACTGCTAGGTGCTCAGCATTTATTTCTTGATGCATAATAAGGGATAGAAGAAAGTAAATAAATCTCAGTTAAGTATAAAAGCATGTATGCTGTGCAACTATGAAGACAGCAATAAAAACTGGGGTTTTTTGTCCTGTCAAAAATATATTTAATAAGCTATAGATGCAGAATAGGGTCTGTGGGCCATTCACGTTTGCCAGGTCATGGATTAGTTAAACGTGAGCTGATTTGGCTTAAAACTCCCATTTTCCTCATCCTGCAATATTCCGGATTGCTTTCTGTATAAGTACCCCAAATGAAACTGCTGATAAGGAACTCTAAATAATTCATAGCGACTTGTAACATTACCTCTGAGCTATGACTCACAAGAGTTAACTTGGAGCTGGTAAGGAGGAATTGTGAGCTGTCGTACCGTGGTACAGGACGTGGTATCACCCCGTTAGACCGTATTGGAAAATGGTTTGGATATTGCTGTAGATTGTAATCGTAGCATCAAACTTGAGACAGAGATTCGGTTTATTCTTACGATAAAATAAATGCAACGTTTGATAATTAAGAGAGGAAGTTCTTTCCTGGTGCTCTGGATTAGCATTGGTATGCATCGATACCTCCTGAAGGTAAAGGGGGATCGTGGAACGACCGGAATTTGGCACATCCTAAAGTGACAGACTTTTTTTTGTAATTCATCCTAAATCATCTTGTATTCTGGGATTACCCATTCCCAATTTAGCATAACAATAAACGCCCATGTGCGCGTCACGGGATTGCGTAAGGCACAAGGCAGGCTGGCTCCAGTTTATGAATTATGATAGATGGAGCAGTTGCCTTGGCAACAGTTTGTTCTAATTGTGATACATTAGTAGCAACAAGAATTGGATGGCTCGAGTCGTTTAGTTAATTAAATGCAAACTTGGACAGCTCTGAAGGAATAATAGGGAAAATTAACACCTACTAGTGCACACCTGTAAAACGTGAACAATTTGTTTGATAAAAAAAATAATCACAAACCGTTTCCGTATTCTTGTCGTATCTTTCCTGGCCTTTTCCTGGCATGTTTTCCTGTGGAACGCGGTATGATTTATTCTGAAGTGCCTGCCGAGGCGGGGTGTGAGGAGGGGTCCGGGAAGCCTGTTGGGATCAGGGCAGCGCTCGACGTTGGCTGGGGAGCGACGGCGCCGGTGGGAAGGGCTGGCATGGACCTTTCCGTGTTCACAGGAGTATGTTCGAGCACGAGAGAAAGCCCAGTCTTGCTTTCAGAAAGGAAGATGCCGGGGTTTGCTGGCAGGATTTCAGGTTGCACCTGGGGGTGAGCTCTCTGGGTTCATCCTTCCTGCAGGCACCATCGGCTTGAGCTGTTGTCAGCAACCAGGCCTGGAGGAAACCTGCGCGGGGCCTTGCCTCCTGCCCACTGCCCGTGGCTCAAACCCTTTTTTTCTTGGTTACAGGTTGGGTTTTTTTGAGGGGGGGAAGAAGGTTTGAGTTGTTTTTTTTTTTTGAGGACGAGAAGGTTTCGGTACATGGCTGCCATTTTTAAAACAATTCACTTGAACCGTTCTGCAGTTGTGGAGGAATGTAGTGCTTTGAGAACCAATATATCAAAACACAATGAAGGCAAAAATATTTTGGTCTCCCTGGGCAATTTTCTGCCCCTGGGGGGGGGTTACACGGCAGGACGGGGGCTTGCGTCCTCGGGAACATCAGAAACATTTCTCCTGGTGGACTGTGGAAATGGAGATGATGTGAAGAAGCCTGTTAGGAGCCTGGCAAAGGCGACAGCCCGGGATCGGCTTCTCGGGCCGCTGTCTGGAGCAGGCTCCTCCTGCCGTGCTTTTCTCTGCCTGTAGATGCTTTTGAGAAATTAGGCTCCATCAAATTAGTCAAGTATCCTCAGGTAACTCATGGAAATTGGATTTTTTTTTTACTTTTTTTCTTTAATGTAAGGAATTATTTTTCTTTATTTTACCAGGGTTTATAATCCTAATGATGGCTGGTCAGGAATGAAGGTTTCGCTGCCATGGCTTATCCTCGCGTGAATCCAACCACTCTTTGCTCTGACTCGCTCTCTGCTTGCTTTTACACTTTAGAGCATAAAATAATTTTCATGCTAATAAATAGATCAGAACCCAGTTAAAGTAAGTGATTGGCTGCAATTGTGGACTGATCTTTATACTTGAATGCAGCCTTTAGATCCCAAATCACATTCAGACCGCGTGGTCACACACACCCTCTATGCAGCACTGCGATAGTGTTGTTAAATAGAAAGGACACTTCCAGCCATAACAAGTTTGTTTCCAAGTAGCAAAAGCAATATGTAAATGCTCTGTTTTAAATAATAATTACATTATCATTTTAAAAGTCTGTGAAAAGCTGGCTTTCTTTATATATATATTTGTCAGGGCTTTTTAATAATTAGTGTTCTACTCTAAAGGGCTTTAAAGAGAAGTAATACGTGTAGGATTAGCCTTTTTATTCCCTGCTCCTCTGCTGGCTCCAGCTTGCATTTTGGATTCCCCTGAAGGTCTCCAAGCAGAATTAGATCTTACTTGGTATGCAAATGTATGGAATATATTCTCAATATTGGCCTAGGTCAAACTTCGCCAACATTGAAAGATTCACATCGGCTTTTCTGGGCTTTATAGCAGGGCCACAGTGATGAAGGAAATGAGATGACCGTAATTAGCACGCGAGCGGGCAGGGCGGTTGGCATAGTTCAGTTCTCTGGTGTGTTAGATGGGCGAGGCTGTTTTTTGGGGGGGATTGGTTTGAGGTTTTGCATGGTGGTTGTGCTCGTGTAGAAGAATACTTGGTTGCTTCAACAACCCTTGTGAAAGCCTTGGGTGGAGACCTCCTTCCCTGTCAGCCAGGTAAAAGGTACAGTAGGGACAAAACAAGGTGTGCATTAAATAGATGCTCCTAGAGATGAATGCCTTGGCAGAGGAGTTAACAATCAAGAGGCCTGTAGAATTATGAAGAAATCAGGTAAATTCTCCAGAAAATGTTAGCAGACCTGGTGATGCAGGTGAAATAACTGTGCTGGGGTTGTGTAGCATGGCACCGTGTTACTTCAGTCTTATTTGGGTGCAACCTTATAGAAACCTCTTTGAGAAAAGAGTATCACCAACGTGTATGTTCAGAATTATGTTGTTATTAAAGATACGGCGTCCAGCTGCGGGGGAGAGTAAGTCTTGCTCTTCTGGGAGGGTCAGAGGATGTTTGTTTGGAGCGGGGGGGGGGTGGCTTGAAGTGGGTTTTTTTGTAAGTCTGGTGTGTTGGTAGATTGAGGAGGTTCAGTTGCTGAAGAGAGTGCTGCAAAGGGAATCTATTAACTGTACTGTTTCAGAAAAAGAGGAATTTTATTTCAGAGAATGCCTTCCAACTGGGTGAAAGTGACTGGATATAAATAAAACATTCATATGGTTGGATTGGGGGAGACAAAATTGAAGGTGAAAGGACAGAAAGAAATGTTGAAGCTTGCTCTGCAAAATGAATCTTCTGCATGGAGCCCTGCTTTTCATTAGGAGCAGAGCATGGGCTGGAATATCTTCTTTTTTGTTCCTTGTTAAGACTCTGAATTGACAGCTCAGGAAAACCTAGCCTCCTCAGAGCAGGGTCGGCACAGGCACCGTGTGCGCGCGTCGTCCCTTCTGCTCCATCCGAACCCCCCGTCAAACCTGGAGAAACACCCTCATGGAGAGCTGCTCCGCGGTGCGGGCAGGGATTGGCCCCTCTTGTAAGGGTGGGTTGGGGCTTGACTTTTTCCTTTTGCAGTATTAGCTTTCTAGGCTACTGCGTGTTATTATAAATCGATAAAAATGCTTATATTTATTTTGAATTATAAATTTAATTTTGCAAGACCTGAATACATTAAATGAAAGGGCTGCTTGCCATCGTAATGTAAGGCTGACTGATTTACTGTGCAATAAAAATAAAGAAAATTGCAAAACCCAAAATGGTTAACAGCATATAGTGGGGAGAAAACCATTAGGGCATTTGCGCCTCTCTTATTTCCAGGCTATGAATAATTTTGGCAATATTTTTCAGCGCTGTCAAGGCAAAGCAGCAGTTTGTATCAGCTGCATTCACAGACGTTTCATTGCCATGACAACCTCGTGCAGATACATGAGCTGCTGTCGATTGTCAAGCCCGTCCTCAGTTGTGACCTGCGGCTTGACAAAGGACCCTACCTGCATAATACGTACCATGTTATCTCATTTGCCCACACAGATAAAAGTATACTAAGTGTAAAGAGCCAACCTGTGAACTAAAGGGAGTTTCAGAAGCTCCTGCTGTCTCTGGATTTCCATCCTGCTTTTCCTTAGAGGATGATTCTTCATGTTTTGAGATGCTTCATACTTTGACTTTCTCATGCAGCTTCCAAAAGGCTCCATGTAGCTCCATGCAAAGGATGCAAGAGAAACGTTTGATCCTTCTGGCATGCGTATCCCAACAAGCTGTTGCAGTGAGGCTGGAATATGTGTACCTTGGCAGGTCTGGTTTCATCCTAAGTACACAAGATCCAGGGGATCTGGGTGATCTCTGGAGCTTTCTAGTCCTTCTGTGCTGCTGAGTGCCAGACGTGCAGCACTGCTGAAGGGCCGTGACTTTCCCAAAGCCCGAAGGCCGTTTCTGGAAGGCAGATGGCCTGTGGGGAGGGGAGGGTAAGCTGTACGCCCAAAAATACAAGATCGCTAATCACTTTTTTGATGCTGTTTGTTGTGTATTTAAGTTGACTGAAGAGAAGGTCAGTAGAAGTTTTGCTGAAGAAATGCGTACTTCAGTGCTGATAAAGTTTGCTCCCAACCGGGAAGATCTGCTTCTAGGTAAACAGAAAGGTTGTTCAGTTACTCTTACACATTTATTTGTGCTTTCTGCATAGAGATAGAGGCGGTGCAGGAAGATGTTCTAAGGAGGCCAGCCAAGTCAGGTAGCTCCCCTGCTGGGGGGGGAATTGGGCATGTTGATGCTCTGATTGCTCTCTTTGTAGGAGAGACCTGCGGCACTCGCATCTCTGTTGCCATCACACGTAACCAACAGTTTGTGTGTTGTTCCTAAGGGCTGTACTATTACCGCCCTTTAGCAATGCTAAAATAGGCATATTTTATTTATATACAGGTGTTGCTCTGCTGATACGGCATCTATGTAACCTTAACCCCGGCCAGTGTCGCATGGACGTAAACATTTTTGCTTCACCCAAGAAAAGTAACATTTAAGAAGACATGAAAATGAGGGTTACTTACTAATTATTATTCTGCAACTTCATTTTTTAGAATTTGAGAAATTGGCACGTGTTATTAGTGTGCTTCAGTGGTTATTTCAGGTGGTTTCTCGTTTCAGCCGTTTTGTGCTCCCCTGTGAATCCAGCCCGACAGGAGAGCTGCAGCTGGTGGGCCGTGCAGTCCTTACAAAATGATGCTCTCAGCGTGATGCTCTCCTTCAGAGGACTTCGCGTAGCCTCAGGCAACTGGTGCTTTGCACATCTGTATTTCTGTTTGTTTGAAGTCTTTGCACTTAGCACACCGTGGTACACAAGCGCCAATTTGTGGTACAGTTTTCTTCAGAGGTTTTTTCTGCATGGATGAGTGTTCGAGCTGCAGTGGTGAACGCTGACTGTGTAGGACCGTCTCCACCGTGGCCACGCTTAGATCTTTTCTCTTAATTTTCTCCAAATTTGGGGAGTTTTTACTCCAGGGAAAGGCATCTCCAGTGTGGGAAGACAGATAAACCTAAACGTTACTTCAGGTTTTCCTGTCATGAGGAATAAATGCCAGCACCTCTTTTGGTCTGACAGAGACCTCTTCTAAGAACATTTAATTTCTTAGGCTGGTGATCAGAGAGGTTTACCTTAATGCTATCAGCATGAGATTAAGCATCTAAAGTTGTTTTTTTAAAAACAAACACCTTTTTTTCTTTTTCTTGAACTAGTCATTAGCACCATTTATCTTGAATGCTGCAAAGTAAAATTCTAGAAAGCTAGGCGGCTTCTCCGAGTGAAAGTTTCTTTAATACAGTTTTATTGTGCATGACAATATATGAGGGCTGTAATATTTTTAGTTCCCCATCTACTTGCCCGTCTGTGTTTACTTATACACACCTTAGGTTGCAGTTTGTTTGTCTTTTTATAATCAATACCTTTCATTGGATATTCACTCTTGCTTATTTCTCCGTCCAACATAAAAGGAGTTGTCTTCGTTTGACCTAAGCTTATTTTCTATTCTAGAACACATTAATAATTTAAGAAAGTTTGTGTGATAGCTTTACCTCATGTTCACTCAGCAACTATTTGGTGAGGAAAAATTGTAAAGTGTGGTAAGGCTGTCTGGTCTCTGTCCTTACAAGCAATATTTGATCCCCAAGAGATTTCTGGGAAGTTCTGGGCTCGCCATGGCCATTTCTGTGATTCTGTGATCCTGCAGCGCTGGCTTCCCTCCGGATTTCCAACGGTTCTCCAACGGCACGCTTTTGAACACTTACACAAATTTTCTTTTGAAAACTGAGGGTAGAAGACAGGGATTTTAGTAATGGCAGGTATTGTATTGCCTGAAAAGAGTCAGTTCATGAGCACACCTTCCCAAATCCCAAAATTCAGGGTGAGGGTTTGAGCATGCCTGGCTCTTGGCATCAGCCCGTGTGTCCTCTTGCCGGGAGCCCTCCCGAGGTGGCCACTCCTCCCGCGGCTCCGGAGCCATACCCGCCGGGAGCCATGCCTGCTGCTGGGACAGTCCCCAGCGCTGGGTGGACGCCAGAGATACAGCCGTGGCAGTCAGCGGATCCTCACTTTATTTTGCTCAAAATCTCAAACCGAGTATTGCAGGGTTGGTGGGTTTTGGGTTTTTTTTTTCTCCTTTTACATTGAATTATTCAGTAGTTGAAGCGAGTAAAATTAAAGATTTCTAGACTAGTGACGTTTGGAATATAAGAAGGATAGCAAAATCTATTTCATTTGAACTCTAATCTCTGGTCATGTATAAAATGAATAAAATGCAATAAGTGTGGAGAAATATGATTTATAACAGCAGCTGAAGTCTGGCACTGAATACCCTAAAATGCCAAGATTGTGTGTCAGTCAATTTAGCAGTGCAGCGGCAAAGGTGAAGAATGAAATGAAGGCTTTCTCCGATGATGTAATCTTTGGAAAAAATGACAGAAGAAGAATTATTTCTAGCTCAAAAAAGCTAAGTGCTTAGCCAGTGAGAGAGGGAAAAGCCATTATTTTAATAATAGAAGTTGGGGATGTACATTACTTCTGTTGCACTTTGTGTTTGTCTCTTTTAGTGATGTGTAACTTATTTTATAGCTATTATAACAAACACCAATGTCAAGCAAGAGATATTAGACAGTTCTGAGGATGGATAATGGGATTTCTTGAGCTGTTCGCCTCTGTCTGTGCTTGAAATACAGCCAAACTCAGCCGTCACTGCAACTTCTTATCACCTGGAGGCCCTTTAGTGACCCACGTGAAATGATTTGGTGGGTCTCAGGACACTCTTCCTGTGGACAGGCGTCCACACTGGATAACTGCACATCAGCTGAGGTCCCCATGGGAGGACTTCATCCATTTCATCGATTCTTGGATGAATCCGTCGATTATGGACATGTAATTAATATAGAAGAAAAATACAAGGAGGGGTATGTGCAGCTGTTTCCCGGCTCTCCATCGCTGGTTCCTGTGTTAACGGGTACAGGACTGGGAGGGCTCGTCCTTGCTGTCACCTGGAGGTGGGTCACAGCCTTGCCCACGTCTTTGGATGCCCACCCACCACCCTCATCACCACCCCAGGGACAGCAAAAAACAGGAGAAGATGAATCCAAAAGGAGACAGAACATCTTACTTGAGAGGTGGAGACGCATGGACCTCGCTTCAAATGCTGCTGTCCTTGCAAGAAGCGTGTTTTGCTGGCACATCCTTCTGTGCCAAATTTCTACTTGGAAGAGAAATCCTCGGAAAGTCAGGGGATGCAGTCACAAATTCGAAATAACTTTAATCTTTTGTTGACTTAAGCCAGGGCCATCACTGTTCATTTCTTGGCTGAACAACTCCCAAATGATTGGAAGTAGTTCATGGGCATCTTTATTGTCTCTGTAACCGATACAGAAAGCAGAGACGGCTCTTTTCTCCAGCGGATGTGGAATCTCTGCTGAATATAGTCTGTATAAACCATCTGACTTGTGGGATTGTCTTTGATAGTGCTTCAATTTCTCCTTTAGCCATTTGATGCCCTTTGAAAGCAGCAACATGCTTTTCCATCACTGCTCTGTCCAATTATCTGAATAATTTAATTTCCTTCTAGATAAGCTGCTAGAGTTTCTCTCAAAGGCTGGAGAGACAAAATTCCTCCTCCTCCTGCATCTGCATCATAACCCTCAGAGCAAGTGCTTTAACATTTGGTAGTTTGAATTATCATACAAGTTATGGATATAATTCATAAATATTTATTTTTTTATGATGTATGCAAATTTCTTGCATAAGGAAGTTCCTATTATAAGGGAACAAGCTGTATAAAATACTTAGCTCAAATAACTAAAATATATTCAAAATACATATATTTACTTCATCTTCACTCTGCACGTTTGCCTGTGAAATGCAAGCTGAAAAGCTGGATGTGTCGGGGGCTCTTAAGACATGAAAATTTAAGTTGGCTTTGGCAGCGTGACATTAGAAGGAACAGTTTTACAGTGCAGGCAGAGGGAATTGGAAATTAGTCCTTTTAGACCTGTTTACTGCTGTACTGTCTGCCTTTGCGTTTGGCCTCTGCAGGTGGTAATCTTTCAGAATACGACCCCAATTTTCCCTTTGGTATGCTAAGCCTCCTGCTGCTAGAAACATATTGGAACATAATTCATCACACCCATTACCTGCATAACTCTGGTGTATAATGTTGTCGTCGCCAAGCTAGTAACCATCAGGAGCAGCGGACGTGACGGCATTTGTGAGCACGTCCGGGGGTTTATCAGCATTATCACAGTCCCACTCTCTCCCGCAGCGTGATACCTGTGCAATGGTGGCTGTCATGTTTTGCCGTATCGTCAGGAGGGAACGAGATCCCATCTGGCATGTTTGTGACAAGGGGGATTTCACGGCTCTGGGCACGTTCTTCTCCCAAACCTCTGTACTTCGTGACGTGACTTAGAGCAACTTTTCAGAACATCAGAGGCTGTTGTCTGGCAGCCAGAAATACCAGATCCGACGTCAAAGCTTGCTTTAGCATTTGCTAACCGTCTGCGGTTCCCTTGGGCAGGGGAGAGCCCCTGTTTCCAAAGCAGCTGTGGTTACTCTGTGGGTCGTCTCTGCTGTTGGCAGCCTGTGGCATCCTGTGAGCCGTGGTGGTGCTTCTTGCGGGCACCCGAGGAGCGGCCATCCTCATCACCATGAGATGGGGCGAGAGCCATCCCTCCTCCACAACAACGTGTGCTGGAGAGGGGACGGAGGGGAGGACGGGGGCGGTGGGTGCACAGGCATGCAGAGTGCAGGCCATGAACACAGACCTTCCCCAGCAGAATAATTAAGATAACAGGGCGGGTGGGTTACACTTCTGTTTAGAAATGCTGTTCATAGCAGCTTGATATGGGTCCCGAGGCGAGGTGGGCTCAAAGCTACGATGGTGACATCTCCAGGAGCATCCAGCTCCTTGACTTGACTTTGATTTTGCCCTCAGCAAGTCAGTCTTTTAGATGCTTCTATTTGAGGCATTCTCATATTGTTGGTATAAAAACTGACCATGCGGCTTCAGCCAGTTGCTGTCACGGAGCGTCACGGCTACGGGGGTGCTTCAGGAAAGCACCCGGCAAAATCTCTGTGTGAGCTGATGAAGCAACGTCCCATGCAAGGACTGACGCCTTTCGGGGGGTCCTGCTCCATTGGGATCATTTCTAAGGGTTCTCCAGGTAACGTAGAAAGATCTTTGGCTTTCTGTGGGTGTTTTTTGAAGCTGGTGCATGTCGGAGAGAAGACCGTACCAGTAGAGTGGGTTGCATTGTGTTGTTGAGGTTAACGGGGGTGCGTGTTTTGCCGCGGGTCGGAAGGGTGTCTGCGGCTGTGAGCTGTGCGGAGCACACAGCAGGGAGGTATGGGCACGTTCCCATCCCTGCCAGCCGTTGTGTCCCCCAGAGAGCGGGGCAGGGACATCTTCGGTCTGCTACCCCTGCCCAGCCCAAGCACCACGCCGTGTGCGGCATTCGCTGCGCCCACGGCAGCAGGCAAACACTGAATTTTGATCCCTCCCAGAACTAGAGCAAAACTGGGCAACAGTGAAGGGTTACCTATAGTCCTCGAGGTCAACATTTAGAGAAGTAATTCTTAGATGGAGTCCCCTGTGTGTTTGCTTGTCCAGGACAACGGAATGTTGTCATTAAATGTAATGCTTCCTGCTAATGGCCACTTTGCTTTTGGTCACCTTTGGAGATGACATTGTGGAAGCTTAGCTGATGAGTCGGTGTTGCATTGTATATAACATGCAAGGCTTGGCTAGTTTTCCTGTAGAGATTAATGACATTTTGGGTTCTGCTTCAGTGGTGGCGATTCTTCAAATCTGAATCTTTTCTCAGCTCCCGCCTTGTTCTCTTGGTAGGAATAACGATTGTCTCCGGTTAAATGCATGAAAGAAACTCACACAGGCACACAATGCTTTTGTGATGATCTGTTAGCTATTACTTCCGTGGTTTATTTGGAACTCTAAGTTTCTGTTTAGTAAGGGTAAACACAGAGATCACATCTAAAAAAAAGCACAGAACAGTCTATGATATTTAGTCATTTTATTATTAGCAAAGAAAAAAAAAAAGCCTTCAAAGGGATATGAACCCGTTGGAAGAAAGGGCTGTCTTCAGCTGCCCTGAGAACAAAATGAATTTAAAGGCAAAACGTTTCTCCCCACCTGTGTGAGAAGGTTTTCTTCTGTGCTTACCGACTTCTCCGCTGTCCCGTTGCTGGTGCAGGGGGGCTGGCAGGGTGCCTGGCTGGGGTCTCGTCTCTGCCGAGCTGCCACCGCAGGGTAAATATTGATTGCTCCTGTGGCTGGGTTTCAGTGCTGTGCTGGTATCAACTCTTGCTTAGCGAGGGCCAGCAGATGGCTGATGACCTCTTGAAAGAGCACGGTGTGATTGTTATTAGTTGGGTGTAAAGGAAAAGTAAATTGGGGAGCCACTTTAGAAACTTTAATCTTTACTTTCATATCTCTGAGGGAACTGTGATGTTACTCTGCGGGTACTTGCTGTTCCTGTGGAATTATTTTTGTTTTTCCATTACACTGAAATATATCCACAAAGTTAACCTGCAGGTTTTTCTGATCTATTGTGAGAATTTCCAAGGACGCTAACTTAATAGACCGGCTCTTTCCACTGATGAAAGCCATCCAGCCTCAGCTCTGCTGCAACCAGCCGGGGAAATGATTCCTGTCAGGCACACAAAGCTCATTGTTGAGCTGTAGAACAAACATGGGCTTTAGCTTGAAAATCAGCTTGGGGAAAAAAAAAAAGAAAAGGAAATATCATGGGGCTGCACATGTGCCCCAGAGCCTGCGTGTCCCACATGCCACGCGTGCCCCCGTGTGCTGGGGATGTGCAGCCTGGCCGCTCAGACAGGGGTGCCATGAGCAACGCGTGTTTGATCACCCCCCGAGCGCTGCCAAACATCCAACCATCCACAGGAAATTTTCTGAAACTAAAATCCCATCATTTTCTTCAGTGTCACCTTTCGTATAATTACTAAGCACGGAATTTATAATTAAATGGTATGACTGATTCTGTGACATTCCCATAGACACTTCACAAAGGCTATTTGCGTGCCTTGCTATTTTGTACAGTAATAACTGCAATCAGCATAACTACTATGATTTGTTTATCAAACGTCCCTTGGGTAGCATCCGTTGTCATTTGTAAAACTTAGTGAGCATCACAATTTACATACCATTGCCTGTCTCGCCTTGCTGTTGAGTTGTGCTTCTGAAGCACCGCTGATGCTCCGCTCTGCGGAGGAACGCGGTTGTCTTCCGCATGCTGTGAAAAGTGCACACCCAAGGGTACAACCTCACAAAGAGGCAAAATTCGGTAAAAATCTTTCAAAGAAAGTAGGCATCATATCTTCACAAGAGGGATCAAAGGGTATACTTATTGAGCAAGGGAATTAACAGGTTGAAAAGTGAGGAGAAAAGAGCGTATTAAATAGTCATCCATTCCTACCCTTGAATAAAGAGAGTCCCGAGGGAAAAGCAGGTGTGATCGTGTAGCTGATGGCTGTGGCGTCGTGCCGGGGTTGACATTACGGCACTTGACTGCTTGATGCTGCAACCTTCAGTGTTTTGTTTGTCGCAAGTGTAGAGTGTGTGTTGGCATGAACATGTATCTTTTGCCTATAAAATATTCAAATGCTATAAAAGTATGATGAACTAGTGATATAGTGTGGATTATATTAATACCATTAGGAGCAGTAGGTTGGCGCAGCAGATAAGCGGTGTAGTCACTGTCTCGCATCTATTAAGTGACCTCCTGCAACTGGAAATCCCCATTTTCTGGATGGTTTGCCAGATGTTTGCTCCTTTTGTCCAAAATGCTGGAGCCCGGTGTCCACAGAGGTTTTTTGTGTTTTGTTTTATTTTCCAAAATAACGTTAGCTTAAAAGAAAAGGGAAAATGCTCTCCCTAAGCACTGCTAAAACCTGATCTAGGAAGAGAGTTTTGTTGTGGGTTTGTTTTTTTTTTTCCCCCCAAACTGCTCTATTCTCCAAAGGGCACGGCTAAATGACAGCTTGAGCAGATTATGATGCTTAAAAGGATGGGGATGGAGGCAGGGGTCCTGGAAGTCGTCAGCAGATAAGCTTCAGGGCGGCATGGTATTATCTGCAGTTGAACTGGTCCCAACCAAGTGAAGAAATCCAGTGTATGTCTGTATCCGCGGGAGCCGGTGGCGGGAACCCGGGATGTGCACGGGCTGCTGGAAAGCCTCAGTGGGGCATGAAAAGAGGATTACTGAGCCAGGGCGGTAAAGAGAGCTGACAGGACTGCTTCAGACATAATATTTTATATTTCTCAGACAACAGAAGTGTACAATCCTTGTGGAAAGACATGGTTGCCCCGGTAAAGTTGCCGTTGCCTGAAACTTCCATAAATCAAGCTGTCTAAGGAAATGAGAACGGCGTTTGCTTTTACAGCTGGGTTGAGGCTGGTTTGTTTTTTTTTTCCAGTTGGGTGCTTTGTTTTTTTCAGTTAGGGGTGCTTTGTGACTGGAGATTTTTGTACAGTGGCATCTGCCCTGGGTCCTGGCCGGAGGTCACCGTAATAACGGCTGGTGTTGCTCTATGAGAAACGGGATGTAGCCCCTTGCAGCAGTTTGGGTAACGAATGGCCAACGCCTTTGCTGGAGGGAGAAGGGCAACGGTTCTTCCTAAGTGAAGCTCATTTGAAGTCAAAGTACCAGAAGCACAGGTTTCACTGGAAAACAGATATTCTCCTTTTTTTATTCGCCTTTAAAATGATGTGGTAACTTCAGTGAGGGGGAACATTAGACACTAAAATGCCTGAGAACACATTTATATTCACGTCTTTTTACTTCCCATATTTTTGCAAACGTATAATGCAGCGGGAGCTAATTTTAATTTTTATTAAAAAAATGTTTCTCATTCTTATATTTGCACAACGTAATGCGGAGAATGAGATGAAATCTTCAGATGACCTGGAAGTCTTCTGGGAGATTTATAAACTGTCTACTTCATATGTAAGAACATTTGTTTTAATTCCCATATAAAAGTGAGATAAATTGGTTTGTGATAACACGAGTCCAAAAATATCTCAAGTTACCACTTTATTTCCATATTACAAAATAACACAATTCACTGCATAATTAGAAAGCTGAATTAGATAAAAGGAGCAGTTGCTCCTGATTAGACTGTGAATGCAAAGCATTAGCCTACAAAAAAGTATTTCTGACTCCTAAAGAGACTTTTCTAAGATCTGCAGCTATAAGTTCTGTTATTATGGCCCAGCAGTTGGAAATCTATCCACTGGGTTAGCAAAGGCCAGAAGTCTTGATCCTGCAGCGCTTTACTTCTGAGAGTAATCCTAGCTCATGCAAAATCGTCCATCGATATCATTTGTTCTATAAGAATTGCTGGTTATTAGATGTGTGTATTCAAGACCAGTGAAATTTTCTCTCAAGGTTTTGAAGGTAATTTTCATCATTTGCATGAATAAAGCAAGAATCTGGAAAACACAGAAATCTAAAATTCAAATGGAAATCCTTTATGTAAAATAAATGATAAAATCTAGGTGCCTTTGCATGTGAATGATATCCTTAGGGTTGAGTTTTCTCCAGTGCACTGCTTCAAAGTCTGATGCATTTGTAACAGCAGTGTGTTAAGTTTAATATTAAGTTAAAATTTGACAAAATTCAGAGTCTACTTGAGAGAGAGAGGAGGGAGATGTGAGTGAGGACGACCCTCCAGAATGACTTGGTCCTTATGTCGTAGCAAATGTGGCTCCCAACCCTCCATGGGACTGGGCTTGCAGACACCAACGCGGCATTGATTTTAGGAAGCTTTGATTTCCACTGGCAATACTTAGCTCAATCCCAGTTCTCATTCATGTCGAGTTAGAGCATCTGTCACTAAATCTGCATCTTAATTTCTTAATTTGATCTCAGGTTTGGAAACTACCAGGTTTCACCAGCCAGCTGTAAAAGGCATGCATGAATTATTAGACTCCCATTGTCGGTTAAATCTTATCCTTTGTATTTTAAGTCACCCATTTGCATTCATCTAAAATGCTTTCCAAGAGTTTATCAGAAGAAGTGAAATAAGAAATGAAATAGCTTCATGTAAACTGCATTTTTATGTTTGACTGGTAAAACCACATAGCAGAGATAAAATACGTAAAACTAAGGCTCTGCATAATAAGCATATCTATTAGTTTTCCTTATCTTTATAAAGCTCCCATTTGTCATGAGAAGCATTGTGTGTCACTCATCTTGCCTTGTTCTACAAAAGCTCTTTTTTCCCTTTCCTTTTATCTCCCATCGGAATTTGCAAGGTAGGAAACTTTGCTGGCGTGGTGCTGCAGAAGACCCCCTTCACGAAAGAACTGTTTAACCTTCAACCCCTTAATAGCAGAAGGAAATAGAAATTAATAGGGGTGGACCTGCTGGAAAGCAACTCTGAAGAAAAGGATCTGGGGGTCTTGGTAGACAGTAAACTATCCGTGAGCAAGCCATGTGCCCTTGTTGCCAAGAAGGCCAACAGAATTCTGGGCTGCATAGGGAAGAGTGTGGCCAGCAGGTCAAGGGAGGTCATTCTCCCCCTCTGCTCTGCACTGGAATACTGCGTCCAGTTCTGGGCTCCCCAGTTCAAGAGAGACAGGGAACTACTGGAGAGAGTCCAGCGTAGGGCAAGAAAGATGATGGAGGGATTGGAGCATCTCCCTTATGAGGAAAGGCTGAGAGAGCTGGGACTCTTTAGCCTGGAGAACAGAAGGCTGAGGGGAGACCTTATTAATGTTTACAAGTATCTAAAGGGTGGGTCTAAGGAGGATGGAGCCAGACTCTTTTCAGTGGTTCCCAGTGACAGGACAAGGGGCAATGGGCACAAGCCGGAGCATAGGAAGTTCCGATCAAATATGAGAAAAAACTTCTTTACGGTGAGGGTGACAGAGCACTGGAACAGGCTGCCCAGGGAGGGTGTGGAGTCCCCTTCTCTGGAGACTTTCAAGACCCGCCTGGATGCAGTCCTGAGTGATGTGCTCTGGGCAATCCTGCTTCAGCAGGGGAGTTGGACTAGATGATCTCTAGAGGTCCCTTCCAACTCTGAAAATTCCGTGGTTCCATGATTGATGTCTCTGATCTGCACTTGTTCTTACCTTCTCTTCCTGAACAGAAACGTTAGTATTGCATACGCAACTCATCAGCTGCTCCAGCAGTCAGAGAATGCCACGCGTAGGTAACAAATACTTCTACTGAGGCTCCTTTTGAAAACTTCTTGCTTTTGAAAACTCAAAATGCATCTTTCCTTCTGCTTTTCTAGGATTTTTTTTGTTGCTGTCACACACACCGTGTCTATGACTATGTGCCTGAGTGTGGTGATGAAAAGTTATTTTGCTTAACTGACAAGTTCATCAAAATTCCTATGGGGGGTTGTTGTTTTCCATGCTGAAGAAGACGTGGGATTGGGTGGAGAAAATCTGTACTCAAACATAAATATTCTATTTATGTCCGTGGAACATAAACAACTAATTATGTGTGTGATACTGGCACTGCTGTGCCATTAGCTTTTTTTTTTTTTCCCTTTTTTTCTTTTTTATTAATTTTTTGCCCTGTGGCCCAAATTGCTGCTTGCTGTGTGAAGGTTTTTATGTTCGCTAGGAAAGAGAATCAAGAGTTAGTTGCAAAACATCACCATGCATTTTTCACCGTATGGCTACTTGAACAGACTTTCTGTGAGTCGAAGTCGTTTGAGCTAACTGCTGAACAAAGCACGGCTTTGAAGTACCGATGATACGTCTTCTGCATTTGTGACAGAGCTCTTCTCTGACGTGGACCTTTTCTAACCTTGAGGAAACGTAGATCTCACTCAGTAATACTGCTGAGTAGGTGTTCGCTGCCTGTCAGGTTTAGTTGCATATCTTTTGTATAGAAACAGAGGTAATTATTAAACATGTTTTACAGAGCCGCATCCTTTTCAGACCGAACCAGGACGACTGCAGACATTATTTAAGGAAGCCTTTTTCCCAAGTATTAGCAGAGAGATGTGTGGTCTGAATACAGAGCTGGCAACCAGACGGTCCCTCGGTGTGGTGTCGTTTGTCAGGTGTGCAGTCCACAGCATCCTCCTGGCCTTCAGGGGTGTTGGTGCCTGCAGCTCCTATAACAATTGAAGCAGCTTTTTATAAAATAGAAGTAATAATTACCTAACTTAGCAAGGATAAAAGCTGGTAGTAAGTTACAAACACATTGAAGAAAAGGAGGGTATCTTCTTGTTTATCCTTCAGCCCTTAAGCGTTATATTTTATATATTTGCTTCTAGCTATTAAATTTGTTTAATAAATATTTAAGTCTGTGTTATTTATATCAATGCAAAGTACTTGACCCTGATTGAGCTGCAGATGATTTATGTGAACATAACTGAAAGGAGGATCAGCTCCAAGGAAGCAAATGCATTGTGAACTGTCTTCTCTTTTAAATGTTCTTATGAGACAAATAGACATAGTGCTTATGTACAGAGAAATAAAGGTATAGATTATTTCTCTGTAGTGTAACGACATTTAACTGCAAGGTATAAGGTGAGGAATAACCAGCCACGTAGCAACTGCAGCGAAGAGCAGCAGGCAACAACGCTACCTGAGTGCGAAAAACAAACGTCGTGTTTCACAGCGGTGCTGTAAGATAAATTCAGAAAATAATCCTCCAGCGAGGAGGCTTCAGTAGAGCAGCAGACTGGGGCTGGAGCCAATGGCAATGTGCAGGTTAGGGGGAGACAGAAGGGCCTGAGGTCTTCCCCGTGCTTGAAGTTGGGAGAAATTACCCCATTATCTGGCAAAGACCAAGGGGCAGCTGAAACTTCAAAAGGCAATAACTATTTAAATACATAAAAGAAGATAGCAGAGGGTGTGGTGGCCGCCTGCTCTCCGTGCCACCAGGAGAGGACAATCAGCAGCTTCACTCAGGTGCAGACCGAACGTTTTGGGGACCTGAGCGCTCTGCCAGAGCTTGGTGAGCAGGCTGTGAAACCTCCCGCTGAGGGTGGGTTTAGGACGAGGGTCGGCAGGGTGATCTGTCGGGAGTAGTTCTGGTGTGAATGGCGGCTCCTCAGGCAGGGTTTAGGTGAGGCGACCCCTTGGGCTCCCTCCCAGCCTTGAATGGTGTAACTTGGCCCAGCGTATCTCTTCACCAGACGAGGTGGGTTATGTCCCACTGTTGTTGATTTGGCAACATTTCTGACATCATCAGTGTCATTTCCTTCTGATAATGAGTAAACAGAAACTGAGAAAGCACTTTAGTTTCTGCTTGTGTGCATCTGTATGGAGACTCATCCGTGCACAGCACGTTTTTTATGCTTTCTGTAAGGTATTTTATTGCTTCCAGTGGTGGTCTTAATCACTATAATAGCAGCTGTTATGTAGCTATAACTAGCAAGGCTGGAGACATTCATATTTTTCTAAATATGGGAATTTGGAAATACCTGGGCAGTCAGCATTTTACTCTGCCATTGTGTTTATTCATGGAGTTTTTCCATCAGAAGTTCAGGCTGATTAGCACTGAATAGGAAGAGAAGAGGAAATAGTGTTCTGAAGAAATCACCCTCAATGTGTAATGATTTTCCCATCTATATGGATTTACTGTATATTTAATTTTTGAAGAGGATCCACAGAGACTTTGCTCCCTCTTCAGCTCCCTCACACCTGTATTGTGCCATCTCCGGGCCTTTTAACTGTGCCTAATCCTCTTAAGTCGCAAGAATTGTTCTAGTTTATCTATTAAGTGTGTCCTCTGAAAAGATAATTTAAAAAAAAAAAAAAAAAGGCTTTTCTCCCCCTGTGTATTTGCAGAGTACCAAAGAAACCTTGTGGTTTCTTTGAATACTCATCTTGTGGCAGCACCCAGTCTCTGATTGCATATATGCTATTTTTTGATAATAAACATAGCTGAATGTCATGAGCACACAAATCATTTCAATGAATTGTAGAGAAACAAGGTATAGTAAAAACAAAAAAATCCCACCTTCCTCAAATTTTTTTAAAAAGTAAGATTTTTTTTTTTTTTACTAATCTGTATTATTATAGTGCCTCAATTTAAATTGATACCAGTGTTGCTTCAGTCCAAATCTGATCTTCACTCTTTAAATAAACAAATGGAAGCTATACCATAAGGATATAGTAGAAGTTATATCATTAAGGACACTCAAAGCCTTCAAAGAGGCTGTAGGTACATCAGGTAGCTGCTGTGGGTTGGACCTCACGGTGGTTTGCAGTGCGCAAAGGTCTCAGCTCACAAATCTTCAGTTGCAAACTGATTAAAAATTGCTTTTAAATGGTTACTTAATGTTTGAAATACTACACCCTTCTTCCTAGTCATCTTATTTGTAATAGTGTCTCATGTGTTGTGTCTCCTAGCTCTACATACAAACTACCACACTTACAATATCCATGAACTTAAGTGCTTCAGTGGCCCTGGGGATGCTTTACATGCCGAAGGTGTACATCATCATCTTCCACCCTGAGCTAAACGTCCAGAAACGGAAACGCAGCTTCAAGGCTGTGGTGACAGCAGCGACCATGTCGTCACGGCTCTCGCACAAACCCAGCGACCGGCCCAATGGCGAAGCCAAAACGGAGCTGTGTGAGAACGTAGACCCAAACAGTAAGTACTGCCCACCTTCTGTTGGATGGCTGGCTGGGGGGGTTCGCAGGCTTTGACCAATATTTGAATTTTAAGGTCTTTGTATTATTTGGTCTTCTCAGTTAAAGATTTTTGGTCCCTCTCGTTTTTTAAATTCTCTGTTTCCTCCTCGCTTTTTTGCCTTGTGCCGGTTGGCAGCAACTCCTCACAAGACGTTTGGTAGCTGTGAGTAACTCCTCCTCCTTTCCCTCCTCTGTGAGTGGGAGATCAGCAGCATCCTTGAGCTTGTGTCCATCCAGATCCTTCTGCCTGTGTCCAACTCCAGCCTCCCTAACCCTGGCAGGTACAGTTTCCAGGACGAAAGGAGGGACAAGGACCAAACTCATTGATAACTCCGTTAACCTGAGTTACCGTTTTGTTTCTTGCAAAGTTTCTTTACAAAAATCTCACAATCCTTGAAGATTCCCATTTAAGGATTTTATCCGGTCCTATAAAAGTGAATGCAAATCTCGCCACTGATTTAAAAGGAAAAAAGATCGAAAAGATGCTTCCAGTTTCCTTAATGTGCATAGCATGGTATATTGTAGCACAAAATTACATACTGAGGCCATCAAATTTGATTTGCATTTGAATCTGGAAGGAGTTGAGGAAGGAGACAGCTGCACAACTTTATAGCATATTGGAAAGGTTTAGACATGTCTGCAGTTTTTATGAAAAACAGATCTGAATGTGGAGAAATGCCCTTTCCTTGCCCATGATCTGTTCATCCATTTGCTGCTGAAATCCCTGCCACTTCTTGTCTATTAACCGCTGCCTGAATATCTGCCTCAAAGCAGAAACTCTGCTGTCAAAGCAAAGTGGAAACAGCCAGCAAATTATTGACACAGCACTTTTCCTCCCTTTATTCACCTCTCGAGTGTTTTTCTCTGATGTCTTATCATGCAGGTATACAAAATATATTCCAACTGGAAAAACAAAATTTGTCTTTAGAAAACGAACTAGCTGAACTAGCTGAACTGTGATTCCGACATGAGGCAGTAAGGAAACGCGTCTCATAAATTAAGGGCCGTATTATGCCTCCTCCCATCATACTGAATAGAGCCCTCATTGCAAGAGGAAATAAATATATTTCCCGCGTTAGGGTATTACCCAGCAAGAGTGAGAGCCGCAGAGTACTCTGCCAAGTCAAATTTCTGGCACTGGTGAAGGAGCCCCTTCCACTGGCCCCGGTCCCCCCATCTCCTCGTTGTGGGGCTGCTGCTGCTGAGGTCCATCCCCCCGACCGCTCCTCCAGGTGCTCGGGCAGCACCGCCCCAGAGACAGCCCTTCGGAACAAGGCTTTGAGGATGGAGGGAGAGAAAGGAGGAGGAGGATGGAAGGGGAGGAGGGAAGGGGATTTAGAACGTGTGTGTTGCTGAACTGCATTCACTAATCGCTGTTCTGGTCAAGTGGGTTGGATGGAGTTAGCTTCTCCAGAAAAATCAAAATCTAAACATTTCTAGTCAAAGGACTTGAACAACAAGAAAAATAGAAAAGTTCTGATGATGACATGTTCAATGCAGAAGCAGAGGTAGACCCCCGTGGGAACTACAGCTTGGGGCTTTCCGACTCTGGGCTTCCCCTCCTGGTCTCATTCTCCTGTGCTGCATCTTATTGCTGTTTTCCGACTTCTGAGAATATTCCCCCCCTGCCAAAGAACAGTCAGATTTTTCCCTGGGAGGGAGATACGTTTATTAAAAAGAAATATTGCTCACTTAACCCACTGTATTCCTGGTAAAATACATTATTTTCACCCAGGACTATATACTAGAATATGTTTTTAAGAGGCAGGAGAAGTAAGGGACAGAATCCCTGTACTTGCCGAGATCTACCAGTTTCTGCCTTAAGCACCCAGTGGTCAGTCCCGGTTTTGTTAACACTGATTTAAAGCTGGGGTAACATCCCCTGGCAGCGAAACCCGCACAACTTCGGAATTAGTGTGCGCCAAGGAAGACTGCTTTCCCTGAACTCATCTGCTTACACATAGGATTCTAAAGCATATAAATTTGTTTGTTCAACCTAACCAGTCAGGAAATGTGCGATAGTATTAATTTATGTCTTTCTCCAAGTACTGGGCTTTTACATTTTTTATGGTTTGGAAAATAAATTTTCTTTTAAATCTTTCAATTATTTTCATGTATAGTACCATCTGTTCACATGATCAGCTGCACCTACTAGCACTATTTCATTCCCTGGATATGTGTGTGAATAAAAATTATTAGAAAGTCAAATGAAATAAATTACTGCTGTACTTAAAGTGTTTGGGTACATTTAGTCCCAGTGTAGGCTACTACTGCAGTTAACGGGAGCTCTCCTGTAGTACTCAGTAGGTTGTCAGTCCACCCCCTAATAAGGCAACATGTATGTCTACACAAGTAATTCACTGAATACCTGAATTGAGTCTCTTTTTAAAAGATGTGAATATTTTGTTTAATAAAACGCTTGCAGTTCCGCTTTTAGGTGGAAAAATTGAAAATAGTAACGAGCTCCAAAAAA
Source organism: Chroicocephalus ridibundus (assembly GCF_963924245.1). Lineage (NCBI taxonomy): Eukaryota > Metazoa > Chordata > Aves > Charadriiformes > Laridae > Chroicocephalus > Chroicocephalus ridibundus. The sequence continues at coordinate 9,899,787 of NC_086293.1, read as the reverse complement.
AAGCAGTTGTCATCCAAGCAAAACTCTTCACGTTTTCACCGAAATTTTGAAAATAGTCTCTGTAACTAAGAAAGGGTTTGATGTTTTCATAGCAATTTAAGTGAGGAGCACAGGGGTGGGAAGTCCTGGTTGTTTGTTCTGCTCCAGGCTCCTTTGAGACTGTGTGCTTTGACAGTCTTTGAGCTGTGCAAAGCTAGCTTAGATGCGGATCTGGCTTCGCTACCAAGGGTTTTCTTGTAAGCGCAAAAGTACAGTTGGGTTTCCCAGTTTGATTTTCTGTTGTATTTCCTGGGTCTGCTGCTGTTCACGGCTCGCTCAGGTGCTGGAGACCGGGGTTGCCATTTCTATTGAAAATACGCAAATATTTCCTATCTCTTAAGAACCGATTAACACTGAGCCAGACACGTGGGATTCAGGTACCTCCAAACATTGGGGAGTTTGGTGACTATGCCCAAATTTATGGCCTGTCCTGCGTATATGCCAGAGCCAAAACCTAAAGCAAAATGTGGATCGTTTTAGAGAAAAATAGCCTTGAAAAAAAACCTCCGTGATGTAGTAAACTTTAAAAGAATGCCTAATGAACTGGAGATGGGCATGTAAAACTGGAAGGCCTATAGATACCTGAGTGGCTTCCTTAGAGCAGGTGGTCCTCAGCAGCGGCGCTGAGCATCATGTGGAAGCGCTGCACATGACTCTTGGGTGATCCGCAGGAATCCGAGCTCGGAAAAAATGTGCAGAGCACTCAGGAGGGCTGGGCTCCAGTGCTGACGTTTAAGTGTGAGTATAAAAGAAGAAACTGCACTAACGTGGGAGGAAAGTCACGTGAAATGCAGTGACCATGTATCCCACCCACCAGGAGGAACAGCGGCTCACTGTGCTGCAGCTTTTTATTTAGGATATATGGGAAGCAAGAAATTTCACCAGTTGAGCTCCCCATGTCCTGGGAGGGCTTTTGTGCTGAATGGGATATATTGAGGCCAAGCTTTTTAGTTTAAAACTGCGTTACTTATGAAAACTCTCTCAATCATTCCAGCTCGCCATCTGGCATGTACATGCTTTTGCTCATCCAACGGCTTTTTCCTGCTAATACATGTGTTTGCAGCAGATTCAGAGGAGCAGAATTTGGTGCACAGCAGCTTCCATCTGTGTAACGAGTTCATTCTGCTCTCCTGTGTCTTTGGTCGAATTTCACGCTGCTTGAGAAGACACTTCTCATCAAGCCTGAGGCTGAACACATAGTGAGTGTTTCTGCCTGGTTTTCTGCTTGTGTTTCCGCTGCAAGAGCAGAGTGTCAGACTAGGAGAGAAACATTTGAACCTCCAACCCATACTTAACTTATATTGAGATTTACACATAATTACTCCTTTTCCCTAGCAACTTGTTTCAATTCGTGGCTTTACCAAAGAGAGCGACAGGGAAATCAGCCTCTCGGTTGTTTGGTAATGAGGAGGTTGTGCTTCTGGCAGGCTGGAGGAGCAGACCTCGCTGGAAGGGCGTTTGCTGGTTTGGAAGGGTGTTGCATTTCCCTCCTGAAGCAGCCACGGGAAGGAAGGCGAGCTGCCCAGTGTGCCTCTTGGGAGCGGCTCTTCTGGGAAGATGCTTTCTTGCAGGAACTGGGGTAGGGTCTTTCGGGACTTGGCAGCACCGGCTGTGTTGGTCTTCCAGTGGCCACATTCCCAATCTCATGGGGAAAATCTCATTCCAAACCCCCCCTTTTTTTTTCTCCGCTATACCAATACAGCTCTGAGATCACGATGAGTATTGCAGAGTACGCAGTAGTAGACAGTACCGATCAGGGGCATGGAGCATCCCTGGGGCACTGACCCAGTGCGTCAAAGTGGCAACTGCTGGAAAGACAGAGCAGCTCCTGGGGGGAGACCGCTTTCCCCAAGGAGTTAGTTGAGAGTTGTTGAGAAGTGGCAAAGGAAAGGTGTCACCATGGGCTAGCCAGAAAAATTTAAGGTCTAAAAACTTAGAATTTTCAGTCTAATTTTCAGTAGGGTTATAAGTTTGTGGACTTCTAAGTTAGCAGGTGCTTCTAAGTTAGCTATGTCTGCAGACATATTCAAGACGATATTTATTTAGGATTAAGTAGAATTGACTTGGCAGTTGACTCGGTTTTCAGCAGTGAAGTGCAATTGCTGCCAGTTGTCCCCAGACAGACCAGGCTTCGTTTGCATCCATTTTAAAACAGCGCGTTCCTGTGCGTTGTCAGCCCTTCTCTATCGCAAGGGCAGCGAGAGCAGCGTAGATCCACCCTCGCTGTTCTCCGTGTGTTGAGAACGGACGGTGACTGTGTGGGTTCCCCTCTGGAAACTGTGGATAGTGCATGTGGAGCACAAGCGTCTCCGGGCTCGAACAGATGTGCAGACACCGCTGTGCAAACGCTCCGTGCTGTGCTCTGGTGCGTTTGTGTGTTTGTTCGTGTTCATCCTTAGCATCGCTGCCGTGACGCTGCACATCCCATCGTTCTGAAGCAACACCCTAGAATGGTTGTCGAAGATGCCAAGGGACCTGAGAGTGACTGAATGGGTGAGGAAGGACTGGGGAGTCTTAAATTAACTTGGGTGAGGAAGGACTGGGGAGTCTTAAATTAAAGCCAAATGGTCCAGAGTTTGTTCAGGGGAGAGTAAAAAAAAAATTAAAAAATCAACCAGACCTGCTCTTTCCTGAGCAGCTGCTCCCGTGTTCAGAGGTACCTGAACTTCTGCGAACTGGTTCATTTATTTCTAGCCCCGAGTTAATTTCGTGAAGTGGCGCCTCTCGGCTTTCCACTATCGCTGCTCTAATCTGAGCTCTTCAGTTGGATTAATGTCGCGGCCTCCATGACAGGGCAAAATGTGAAGAGTTTCTTGCGAACAGACGTATTATACATACCAATGTATTTACTTTTCCTGTAGACTGCATACCACCAGTAAGAAAGAGTGTTCAAAAATCTGTTACTTGGTACACTCTTCCACCTACTGTATAGCTTTTGCCTGCTTTCCAAAAAGGTAAGGAAAAATCCAGCTTCTTATTACTTTATTCTCAAATTATTATTATGGTTATTATATACATGACTAAGTGAGGAACGTGCATTAGCGCAGCTGTGTTAAAACAAGTATCTAACTTAAAAATTGTTCACATATCCATTACCTAAAGCTCCCATGTGAAGGGGTTGCTTTGGAAAGGGCAGACCCAGGACCTGGGTGGTTTTAATCCTTGTGCTTTGCCCCAGCGAAACAAGGGCCTGGTGGTCTTCTCCTTCCCACCGGTGGAGGTGGGTCCCAGTAAAGCCTTTTGGAGACGTAGATATTTGGTAACAATTTTAAAAAGGAACAAACAAATCATCAAAAGTTAATTATGGCAATCAGATCTAACAACTAACAAAATACTTTCTGAGTCATTTCTAGCAGCTTTACCAGCAGGGTTGCTTGGCAGCATAAAAATAAAGTTTGCTAACGTGTGAGCAATCTCCTTTACTCTAAAATTATAAATGGCTCAAAAAAAGGTTGCAAAATATATATATCTTTTTTTCCACTGTGGGTGATCTCAGTGAGCACTCCTGAATAACCACGAGTGAACAATTTTTGAGGGCTGGCTTTTTCTGAGTGTTGTGTCTGCCTACGTGGTGATCTTGTGAGCTAATTTTGTATTTGTCACTTCATCGGCTTTTCTGCTGAAATTAGGGGAATGAGATAGCATTTGATATTGGAGACAATTAACCTACTGTCGTGGTTTGGGACTCTAACAACCATTAATAATTATTTCCCGTATCTTCAATTCCGTGTGCATGCTCAGATGTCTTTGCCCACTCCTTTGAGGTTTTGCCCAGGTATGAGAGGTGCTGGCCTGGTTTCTGCAGTACTGTGCGGTTGGTGCCAGAAGAAATTGCCGTATAGAGCCTTCAAAATGTTTAGCTGAGCTCTAATAGGTGAGACCTTATATCAGCAAAGGTGGGAATGCTGCTTGAATTGGGTCTCTGAGTCATAGGGAAAAAAATACTAATATCATTAGCTGGTGTAAATTGCCACAGCTCCAGTTTCAATTTGACCGGAGTTCTTGCGAAGTGTTCAAATTGCTTTTTATTGTATTTGAATCGTGCCCATTATTCTAACTTACACAGCTCGGGCAGAAAGCCTTATTTAAGGTGTGAAGCTCTCTACGAACATCGGAATGACCCGCCTCGGCAGAGGGCCCGACTCAGAAAGGTTGATGGTGGCTGGTGTCAGGGGAAATATAACAAAGTAGTGGGAGAGGAGAAGGGGCCACTCAAGGCATTATTGCAAATCAAATGTGAAAGAGTAAAGGGCGACTATGAGAAGATGAAATTGCTGAAGGAAGGGGATGAGAAGAATAGGGGAGAGATGGAAGACACCCTAAATCTAAGGAGAAATCACTTTTTTATATAAAATCTAAAAACCATTTAAAATTTAAAGAATTAGGAGCTCTCACAGATTTCTAAAAATTAAAATTATTTTTTCCATGTAACGTTACTGTATAATGTCAGGAATTGCTCTCCGCAAAGGCACACGATTTTGTCATCCAAGTCCTGTAAAAAGCGAATGGCCATTCAGATCCTTTAAGCAGATTTTTAAATTTGGGTCACCCCAAGCTATGAAAACGCTAGTCGAGGATGGTTTGGGCTTGTGAAGGTCTTGCCCACACCAGCGCTCTTCTGCATCAGGTCCCGTTCTGCATTTCTCACCCGGGAGCGTTTCTGTTCAGCTGGGCTGGTTGCTGTAGCTCTGGTTGCTATGTTTTGATTTGTTCTTTCAGGAATACAAACCAAAAAGCAGCAAGAGACAATATACTGTATTAAAAGCAAAGCAATGATATCAGGAAAACATCAACGTAGTTGTAAATTGACACTTGTTTTGCTAGCAACGTATTTGTATGTAGGTATGAACACAGTGCTCAAGCCATTACTTGACTATATCGGTTTCTGCTATGTGATGCATGGAGAGACGCATTTATGATGCTTTTAAATTGTTTCCTGTGAGTGACAAATAGGATTTCTTTACTGTTGAGACTGATGAAAATACAAGGCTGGAAAAACTCTACACGGTATCTGGGTCAGGGGAAAAAAAAATTCCATCACCTGAACAAGGCGAAGAAACACTAAATGCTTCTGTAGAGTCACATTTGGTACTGTACAAATACCTGCAGCACTTTTCTCCTGACCCATCGCCAAGCAATATGCTTACAGGTCAGGAGGAGAAGACAGTCCAGTGACTAAAGTGCTTGTGATACCTGAACGACCTGGATCGGTCCCTTGGGCTTTCAGAGCCTCCCAGTGCAAGGCTGCCGTGCTCCCCTGGAAGATGACGTTGAGATGCTCCTGCATTGCAGATGAGATCATGTAAGTCCCAGAAAGACAGCTCCTGTCTTCTGCTGCCTCCTGGACCTGAGGAACAAGGACCGTAATGTTTTGAGGGTAGCATGAAGTCTGACGCTTCATGCCAAGGTCAGTGACTTCTTCTAAGGTGGCGCAAAGACTACATGGCTTTCTTCGGCGTGTTGCTTTGGCACACTGGAGTTACTGGGCATTTTGCCATGTATGTAATACAGACTGTTTAACAGGGGTTCGCTTCCACGTAAGAAGGACAAAGAAAACCATGCCATGGGTTACTTTGCTGCTGGGGGAAGGACCTGAGTGATGCTCATGAGCTTGCTGTGCTCTGAATTCTGCCATAATATTCATAAAAGCCATCAAAGAGAGGCTGAATGGAGAGTGTCCCCCTGCTTTTTTGGTTGATTATTATTACTGGGCATTGTTATTTTGGTTGCTTTTTGCAAGGAGATAGTACTGGTAGTCCTTCAGCACTCAGTGTTGGTTTAGGGGGGATGATGGTGAAACACTGCAACTCATCAGCAACCTTTTATCGCTTGTCTGTCTTTTCTGCTGAACTTTGACTCAGTCTGGGCCAGATGCTGAGCATGTCTAAACCACAGTGGTCCCATTGCTTTGAAGAAGAAAAGTCAATTGGTATTAGCTGAGGCTCTGGCCTCAGATTTTCAAACAGCAGCTAACCTTTCCACCTTAGCTATGTGCCGCAGAGCTCGGCTGCGAGGGGTTAAGGACACAAAGAGGAGCAGCAACCTGCTCAGCAGAAATGTTTTCTTAACTTTGGACTGCAGCTGGCAGATCCTTGAACTTTGCGTTCCTGTTGAATTCACATTGGGGTTCCCCTTGGCTGGTCCTGCGCGCTGCTTTGGGCAATGAATAGTTCTCCAGTAGTAACTGAATTAATTTGAAAATGCCAATCATTGTACCTCTCTGCAAGGGCAGAGCTGGGAGGGTTGGCTTTTACACAGAGCAGGCCACCAACACCGCTGAGGCTGTTAAACAATTATGGCCCTATTAGGAGGGAGGGTAGTTCAGCCACCATCCGAGGCAAGGGCTCTCCTCCAAGGGCCTGGGCCCAGTGTGCTGCTTCCAAAAGGTTTGCGGCTTCTTTACAAGTAATTTTTTGACTTGATCTGTATGCAGAGGAATTTCCATGGTGATTGCAAAGTGCTGAGATCATTTGGAAGGTATGTGCAGCACCACGTTGTGTGAAGTCAATACGTTTCTTGGTCATATCTCTCCTAGAATGTATATGCAATTACTCAGATTATGCTATAATGAAGGTGGTGTGATGTGAGTCATGACATGGTTTCAAAATGGTCTTGGGCCTATGTTGAAAGACGTAAATAGTTCCAGTTCCCCTCTAGTGCCAAGGATTTTCCGTGCTTCTCCTCCTCCTGCGTGCAGTCCCAGGGACCCCGGGGCCACCAACGCCTTCCAGCAGCAGCATCTCTGGGGACAGGGCAACTCTCTGAAGGCTTTGGGTCTGAATCGTGTGGTGTTCTGTAGCTTGTCACGCCTTAGAGTATGTGGTATAGAATAATTATTTTTTGGATTGAAGCATCATTTTTGTTTTAAATCTGGCTGGTTTCATCCTGAGAAAGTGCTCTGTGTTTAACCTCACTTGAAGGATTTTCTGTTCAGTGGAGACTGCTAAGAAATGGGAATTTGCAGTCAAAATTCATAAGCAAAAGACTTTGACAGGTCTTCACTGCATCTATTTTTATTCTAGAATGGCTTACTGAAAAATTAAACATTTACCATAAGTTTCTTCTAACGACGTTATGCTTATTTTGAAAGTATTGCACAGAGGTACATCTGAATAAGCCCATGCGACACCACCAATTAGTCCCTAATACGTATTTTCCTGTTTCCCAAGTTGGAAATGGTTTTATTGACAGGATAGACTCCACTTCATTTGGCTGATCATGGGACGAGTCGTGCTGGGGGAGCCCCAGATCTCGCCCTTGGTCTGTGCAAGAAGCGGTGCAAGAGCGATGGCATCGCCGCCCACCGAGTGCGGCTGCCGCGGCGGCACCCCCCATGCCATGGTCTGTAAAACTTCATCTGCAGAGCAGATTACACGTGATAGCGGAGGCACTCAAGCATAAAATGGATGAGCAAATTCACTTCCCTTTTAGCAAGTTTTTCAGTTGGAATCGGTTTCCTCTCACCCTCCTACTGAAGGGCTCAGCTCTTCAGGAGCACAGGCTCCTCCCAGGTTCCTCTGGGGTAGCGAACGTGGGTGCTCCAAACTACCAAAATGGGGTTAGGGGATGGCTGGTCCCGTTCCCCTGCAGGAGTTCGGCTTCGCGTTTTGTTTCCACCTACTTACTGCAGAACCTGATTATTTTTCCTCTTGTTCTCAACTGATACTTCAGCTGCTCTTTAGAGTTGTTTTGGACGTGGTGCGAAGGACCATGCCCTGCCCATGGCAGGAGGTTGGGCTAGGTGGCCTTTAAAGGTCCCTTCCAACACAAACCACTCTATGCCCAGGGAATAAATTGGGAATCAAAGGAGTATCTATTTTACTGCAGCAAGGTCACTGCCACACTGGGGCTGGTGCCTTTCCCAGTGCCGTACACTGGGTCTTGTCCCGCTGCTGCAGCCTGTACGTCCCTCACCCTTTCGTCCCAAGGGAAGGACCAGGGCAGGACTCGCTCTGTTTCTGTCGGGGGGGGAGGGGGGGGACTTGCAGAAACACTGCTCACCGCTGATCGGGGGCGGCACTTACTAAAGCTTTAGCAAAAACATGTTTGCAACAGACTGCGTTGTAATTGCTCCCCCTCAGGAGCAATAGCTCTTATTTTTATGTAACTTTGCATAGCATAGTTTGATAAAGCAGATAAAACACAATTTGCTGTTGTGCCACACTATGAACCGTAGCTGCATTTTTTATTTTCCTTTTTCTACAGTTCAGAGGTGATTTTTTTTTTCCTCCCTCTTGTTGAAATCACCACATCCTTTTTCTCCTGAGCTGCTTTCCCAGTGGTCATGACCAGCTGGGGACACATGTCTAGGGCTGGTCAGGAGATGCTCACAGGTCCCTTCTACGCGCCGTCAGGCTGTTTGCACTCTGGTACTTTTGCAAATTTAAGCCAGAAACTGGCACGTAAGTATTTATTCCAGAAATTACTTATTCATTAGCTCACATTTACCAAGCTGCAGCCCAGCTACATTTGATGAGGTTGAACAGCCTTTAATTTTGTACACACCGAGGAGTATCCATAATGAAGCCTGTTTTCCATGGGTACGATTTTGCAGGTTTGATATTGTCTTATTTACTTTTTAAGCTAGAAGATCTATACAGATACAGCCTCTAAAGAGATGAAGATGTGCAGGACTAAAGTACCTTAAGACCAATATGCAGGAAAGAAAATACAGTTTGGTGTGCTCTGAAGAGTGTTAAGTGAAACTGAAATGTGCTGTTGGATGTTTTTGACACATTCATTGGTTTGGATGAGTTCCCTTTCCCGTGCTGTCCCCAGACCCTTCTTCACCAGCACGACTGGGGGCTCCGGGGCAGAGCAGAGCCCTCCCAGTCCCCACGGGGCAGCGGAGCAGGACCCCATCCCCGCAGCGACCAGCTGCTCTCTCCAGGTTTCTCCTTTAAAAAAAGGAAAAAGCAGGACTTTTGTTCCAAGAATGTAATTCCTCCTCCCCCCGCCATTTGCATTTGCACATTCAATTTGCATTTTAATTTTTACCAGTTTCTCAAGGTCTCAATATCCATTTGAATCAATGTTTTCCTTCAGGTTTTATATATCCGTGACAGCATCCTGTTGCCCGGCAGCCAAACTAGTGCCAGAAATTATTCTCTCCCTAACCATCTTGTGGGGTTTGCAATTATCCTTCTTGGCAATGCAAGGTTAGACTCTTCTCATGCCATTTCAGACTGTGAAGGGTATCCCTCACAATGGATATAGATTTTTTAAACCATGAGCAGTATGCGTTGTTTTAAATGCTTCATTTAAAACCTCTTGGAAATAAGATTTTGCATCTGTTGCTTGAGTGAGACCTAGCGGTAGGTCAGGGGAAGCCAAGTCCTTTTGACTTTGTTAAGCATAGCTGGACTCCAGCTGCTTATGAGATTATTTCTTTAATTAATATTATTATACGGCCAGGAAATTTTGCTGGAAAAACTCTTAAGTGTGCTACTGAAAAGGCAGTGGGTACCGTGAGACCCTGGGGAGTCTGCAGCCTCCAGGGCAGCGCGGTTCCTCCGGCAGCCTGGGCCGGGTCCCCTCCTGTCCGAACGCTTCGGGGTCGGTTACTTTCTTTTCACATCGCAAAATAAACAGATGTGATGATGCACTTTAATACATGCACATAATTGCATGCTCCCGTATTAATTATTTTGCACACCTTTTATGACTTACGTGATAAAAGAGTTGTAAATATGCAGGAAAGCGTCAGGCTTTCAAAAAACTGAAATTCTTTATGCATTTAAACGATCACCTTATAGTTTGAGGTTTGAACAATGCTGGTTAAAATGCTTATTCGTGGCTATAAGTGCTTTGGATATTAAAAGCTAGGTAGCTAGATATACATCTTTGAGACACAAATGAGTATTAATTAGTGTATTAGTATTAGTATTCCTCTTTTGTTCCATTGTTTCGCGCTGTCATTTTATGTGATCTTTTTTCCTAGGCAATTTGGAAGAAGAGTGAGCTGTAAATTTTGCATATATCGTTATACCTCGTGGACCAGTCCCTCTCTCGCTTTTTTGCCTAATAAACTCTTAGTAGCGCCAAGTTATCCCTTTGACTAATTTATCAGTCCTTACATCCTCTCAGGGAGAATTTGTCAGATTCATAAATTGTAATATCAGGGAAAAGACAAAGACTTTTGGCTCTCTTGTCTTCCATATATTTATGACGACTCCCCTTTTCTCCCAAGCAGGGGAAATGTCACCCTGACAGGACCCACCTGATGCTGTTCTCACATGGTAGCTTGCAGTCTCTTACGTGTGCTCACATCCTCATCTGTGTTAATGAGGTGACTCAGACACAGAGTTGTAGGATTATGAAATCAGACTTGACACTCTCAGCTCAATTTCACTGAAATCACTGGAATTTCCCCAGGCTAGGACATTGCAATATTTGGAATCATATTTCTACCCAAGCAACAGGAAACCTTACGACTGCATTTTGCAGCTTTTGCGATGTCTACTCTTTTGATTGTTATTGCTATTGCAATTATAACAAAAGTGTCCCCAAGAGCAGCCATGATCCGTAACGTCCGGTGCAAAACCTGACTCAATATGATCATGAATCTTCCACGCCCAAGAAAGGTTTACAAACTCAGACACATAATGTTGTCTGGCCACTAAGGATAAAAGCGCAGATAGTTTGACTGGAAGTAGGTAGAACAGACGTTTCAGGAGGGTACCTAAAGGGGGCCTACAAGAAAGCTGGAGAGTAATGATATACAAGGGCATGTAGTGATAGGACGAGGGGTGGTGGCTTCAAACTGGTCCATGAGATTGGATATTGGGAAGAAATTCTCTGCTGTGAGGGTGGTGAGCCCCTGGCCCAGGTTGCCCAGAGAAGCTGTGGCTGCCCCATCCCTGGAGGGGTTCAAGGCCAGGTTGGATGGGGCTTGGAGCAGCCTGGTCTGGTGGGAGGTGTCCCTGGCCAGGGCAGGGGGTGGCACTGGATGACCTTTAAAGGTCCCTTCCCACCCAAACAATTCTATAGTTCCATGATTCTAACAGCTAGTGCCCACGAAGTCAAAGACTGAAGGAAGCATGTGCTAAACTTTGCACTGTGTTTTGGCCTCTGAGGTAGTAAGGAAGCTGAAGTTGAGGTTTTACAATTTAGGGGATTTGCAGATTTTCTTGAATTTGTGCACAGATGGTGATTTTTGGCTGCTAGAAAATTGTTCTGCCACCATTTTAGTTTGCCTGTGGTTATTACGATTGGTTAATTGCATTATTAAATTATTATTATTAGCAGTGAGACAAGCAGCCATCACCAGCCGAGGCTGCAGATGGATTTCCAAGGCAGTGCCCATGGTATAAGGCTGCGTGTGCCCCATGTCTCCGGGCTGCCGCCGCAGAAAAGCCCCGCTGCAGTTAAACGCTGAGCCTTGCTGTGCAGACAGGACAGAAGAGAAAGGCCTTCAGTGCATGCTTGAGACGCAATATTCTGGGAGAGAAAATACTTCTAACGGACTGTGAAGTGCAATGGTTGTGCTTAAATTCGCTGCTGGGTAGCCGTTCCCTGGTGTATGTAATCCAGTTACCTTCAGCTCGGTGGCAGTGGTGAGGGATCTCTTCGTTTACGCACATCGCCCTGCTCAGTTCTTTCCAGCAGCAGCCAGTAGCACTTGCCTTGACATATACGTTTTATGTTCCTGTTCCTCAAAGCAGGGTATAATTTTTCCTTTTTTTTCCCACTTAAAACCCCCCACTTTTTAAAAAATCCTGCGCTGAATTAAACCATCTATGAAGAAGCTCTGCTTTGGTTCCCGTGCAGGGCTTTTACAGCCGTCAGCACCAGAGCAGCTGTCGCGTACTGCAGGGAGTAAAGGACAGTGAAAGGAATTATTTTAAGGACGTGTAACATCTGGTTTAGAAGCGAGTAGCTTACATTTGTGATGAAATCTACACAGACGATAAGATTAGGTGCAAAACCTGTATTAAATGAGTGACTTACATTTTTTTCCCCTGAGGTACAGAGGAGTTCTGTTCAGAGCTGAATACTCACTGACGTAACAGGATTGAACATATGTGGCAGGGAAGTTGTCAAGAAAAACCCCCACCAGCAGATCTGGTGCGGGAAGGCTCCCTTTCTCCTTTTCCCAGCAGAAAAAGGGAACCGTGGCTCGCTGGGAAGGAGCGGAGCCTGTTCCTCTTGGATTTGTCTGTTGGGATTGCAGTTCTCGGTTAGACCTGGGGGGCTTCGCTGCTGCCTTTTTACTCAGAACGAAATGTCTCGTCTTTCCTTTTTTTCTGTTGTGTATTTTTCTGAGATTAACGATGGTTGCAGTCACTGGAGCCCAGTCTTTGGCGAACGGCTCACAGGCGAGCAGGTACCAAGGGTTTCCACCAGCGGGCAGAACCAGGGGCAGCAGGTTAGCGGGAAGAGCGTTTGTTCACAAACTTATTGAAAATTTGGTAAGCGAGTTCAAAAAGCTAATCATAGTAATAATGGAGTAAAAAGGCCAGGAAAAATGTAAAGAAGCAACATTAAAGGTAAACAAAGCTCTCAAAATAAAGGCGTGCACGTTCTGGGTGCACGATTACAAGCATGAAGAAAACGGTTCAAAGATTGTATAGACAAGAATAGACAAAGCCCCTGGCTGGTACCAAATCGCGGTGCGCTGGGGTGTGCTGCAGCCGACAGAACGAGGAGACAACGATGGCTGTCACAAAACCAGACCTACCCCAGCGACTGCGCTGTGGCGCCCCGGCACGGGTGTCCTAACAGGATGCAAGCCTGTTCCCGCGTGCCGTTGTATGTCTTCGGTGATTTTACCCAAGCCCTGATATATTTTGTCACCTTGTGGCAAACAAACCCGTAGAAAATTCCGGTGTGGCGCTCGGAAATGCCAGTGCTGATGAACTGGAGGAGCGTGTGAGTAAAACGAGCATGAGACACAGCTGGGCATTCATTTGTCACTGACACAAAATAATGCTGTAAAATGAGATAGATATTATTTTATGTTGACACAGATAGCAAACAGAGAATATATTTGCGCAGCGGGGGCCTGGGTTTGTTTGTTTTTTTGGGGCCAGTAAGCAGCAGCAAATCAAAAAAACGGCACATAATAATTGGTCTTTCTCAGTGTTTCTCTCTTGTTGCAAATAGGCACCACTTTCACACCCAGCGTCTCTGGAAAACATCACAGGGTTGTTTTTTCTCTTTATTGGGTTCAGGACAGGAAATGTGTGCATCTCTTTCAGTGACGTATGGGGATACATTAAACAGGAGAGTGTCCTTTGTTCACGAAAATAGGTATTTTGACTTTGGGGTGAGCTTGTTGGTTTTGAACTCCGTCTGATACCAAGGAACAAAGGCATCTTTTTATTTTCTAGCTGTAGTGCAAAAAAAGGAAGGGAATTAGGTTAATGGCTAAATACATGTAAATGCCTGTGAAACACAACAGACGCACATAACAGGAGAGAAAGGCATTCCGGTCCCGGGATCTGACGTTTGGCTTAGTTACTCCTCTGTAACTTAGAGCGCTGAGTCTTACTTGGGAGAAGAGTCTGGCACTACATCCAGTGAGATGTCTGTTCTTGCTGTTCGGTGGAAAAAGAAAGAAAAAAACGTAGTTGCCATAGTTACACCACTTGTCATGATGCTTATCATGTCTGTGGAATAAAGAGCCTTATATTAAATCTGTACTCTTTTTAATATCAGCTGTTTAACATTTCCAGGATATTTGAAATCAAGACTTTCTGCAAAAAAATTAAACGTTGATTGCAGCAAAATTGTACTGTTCAACCATGCAGCTCAGAATGTAATTTTGTTAGACGCTGTATTACAGAATTAGATACCAGGAATGAGTTTTCCAGTGAATTTAGCCTCTCTGCACTTCCTGAACATTCTTGATTTTGCTGTTGAGATGTTTGTTACTTGGAACTCAGGGCCAGCGAGTTCAAGCAGGCCAACTTGGAGCAGAGGAGGGGAGGTTCCTCCTGCCAGGGGAGGAGCTGCACCCCGTCAGTGCTACAGCGATGCGTTTGCTCCCTGCTGAAGTCGTCCAGACTTCCCACCTGAGAGGCACGAAGGTTATGATTGCTGGGCACGTGCATGTGTCCTCGTTTGCTTTCCAGGGCAAACACCCCCCAAATATCCACGTAGACTAACGAACACACAGAAGCACGCATTCTCTGTGGAAGAATCGGGAGCCTGCACATCATTGTAATGCCAAGAGACCTGCCGTTTAACGTTGTATTATTCTTCTGGCTTAAGCTGGTGTGCCAAATTATAAAGCGTTAGAGGAATACAGTTTAAAATGGTTTTCTTACATGTGCAGCGGAGTCTAATGTTGAGAGGGTTTTTTACTGATCTCTGATGACCCTTGGTGGCCACCCCTGCCCTTTGGACTTTCTCGTACAAGGTTCGTCTCCTTAGGGGCAGTAAGACAGTGTCGTCCTCCCAGTGGTGGATCTCGCCAGACATGGCCCGTAGCCAAATGTCCCTGTACTGCACAGACGCTGGTTTATATGGTGTTAATCTTACCAGGGCTGGAGCTCTATAGACCCCCTCTCTGGAGGCAGAGGCAAAGCAAAGCCACCCAGCGCTGGCTCCAGGTCCCATGCAGCCAGCGGGGCATCTGCCGGGGCACCGAGGCACCTGGAGAGTAGAGGAGCCAACCAAAGTCCCCACCAGGCTCTGTGTGTGTCGCAACAGAATGAAACGTGGTTTCCTGAGGAAATGACCTGACGAAAGGTTTGGCACCAGTTTCTTCTGGGGTTGTGCTGATGCAGAGACACGGAGACAACCCAGAAAGGAGGTTTTGGTGCAGTGTGAGTACAAGCCCGAAGGAATCCTGTCTTGTGTTGGGCCCCCGTGTACAACGTGCTTCACAGAGGACATAGACACTGCCCCGAGCAATCAGGATATGTGAAAAAGTCTCTATGAACAACTGTACAAAATACAGCTTTGTATCTGGTGCTTATCAAGGGAAATTCATCTCTTCACAGGAGAGGATGTACCAGGTAAGAACCGGTTACCCATGGGATGTTGAAGTGTTTGTCCAGTCTTTTCTGTCACTATGTTTTCCTGGAAAGAACAAATGGAGCAATAAATATGACACTTGTTGTTATTTAAAATAAAGCTACGACCTGTTTCTCTAACACAGGCAAGCTTTATTCAGCGTAACTTTGTCATCCATGTCCAATGATGGCTTCAGATTAACAGTCCTTTGGCGAGATGTTGTTTTTCTCGCCGTTGCCTGGTTCCCTTGACGTGCACGTCAGAAGCGGGGCTGTGGTTTGCTCAGAAACGTGACCGATGGCGTGAATGGGCGGTTTATTGACTGGGAGACTGACTTAGACAAAATCCGAATTCTGCAAAAGTTTCCTCTCCAGGTGTCATCTTGGTTTCAGTTTTCTATTGAAAAATAGTACATGTTTCCAAATTGTGAGAAATAGGGATCTGGTTCTGACTCTGTGAGCGCCCGCATTGCTCAGTTGAAATGGGCTGATTTGCTTTGGCCCAGGTTCTAGCAAGGCTTTTGGTTTGGCACTGCACAGATACAGCCAATGCAGTCAGGGGCTGTTTGGAGGGTAATGCACTAGTTTGTAGGAAAAAAAAAAAAAAATGGAAATAGAGTAAATAATGGAATTGCTTGTAATTCATTAAATGAGTAAACAGAAAATACCTTTGTAATCTAACTCAGTATGAAACCCATAACTGAATACAGTTGGGGGGAAAAAAAAAGAAAAAAAAAATGTTGTTCAGTCTTATGTTCCTGTTGTTTGGCAATTGCACGGAATTTTAGTTCTCTTGATTTTTTGATTAAGTACAATGATTAATTAGAAAAACATTTTCAATTCTTTGGTGACTGAATGGATAAACTAGGTAGACACGTAGAGCAGTATTTCATGGATGTAGGTGTAAGTAAGAAAATGATTACTTGCGTGACTACTTTATAACCATGTATTTACTTGTATATCTGCAGGGATTTGTTTGAAGAAGTGCCGGGGTATTGCTAGGACAGGGACTGACTGAAGATGGGTGCTGTTCAGGCAGAGTGTCGGAAATGAGTTTGGGTGGGATTTTCTCGGTCAGGTCCTCAGTAGCGGGAGAGAAGGGAACGATACCTTGTGGGATCCCAGGACAAATTGAGAGATGTGCAGCCAGCTGGGAAGCATCGCTCCAGCGCCGGGCAGGGGAGGGCAGCTGCAGAGCCCCCGGCTGCGTGAGGGACAGGGAGGGGCAGCAGTGGCGGAGGAGGGGACGGGGAAGGCGGCAATGACAGAATCACAGAGTGGTTTGGGTGGAAGGGACCTTAAAGCCCACCCAGTGCCACCCCCTGCCCTGGGCAGGGACACCTCCCACCAGACCAGGCTGCTCCAAGCCCCGTCCAACCTGGCCTTGAACCCCTCCAGGGATGGGGCAGCCACAGCTTCTCTGGGCAACCTGGGCCAGGGGCTCACCACCCTCACAGCAGAGAATTTCTTCCTCAGATCTCATCTAAATCTCCCCTCTTTCAGTGTAAAACCATTCCCCCCCTCCCACGGCTCCCCTCCCTGATCCAGAGTCCCTCCCCAGCTTTCCTGGAGCCCCTTTAGGGACTGGAAGGGGCTCCAAGGTCTCCCCGGAGCCTTCTCTTCTCCAGGCTGAACCCCCCCAGCTCTCTCAGCCTGTCCTCCCAGCAGAGGGGCTCCAGCCCTCCCAGCATCTCCGTGGCCTCCTCTGGCCCCGCTCCAGCAGCTCCGTGTCCTTCTGCTGTTGGTGCCCAGAGCTGGAGGCAGCACTGCAGGGGGGTCTCCCCAGAGCAGAGCAGAGGGGCAGAATCCCCCCCTCGCCCTGCTGCCCACGCTGCTGGGGATGCAGCCCAGGCTGCAGGGGGTTTCTGGGCTGCCAGCGCACATTGCCAGCTCATGCTGAGCTTCTCATGACCCCCAGGTCCTTCTCCTCAGGGATGCTCTCCAGCCATTCTCCTCCCAGCCTGGATTTGTGTTTGGGATTGCCCCGACCGACGTGCAGGACCTCACACTTGGCCCTGTTGAACTTTGTGAGTTTGGCACGGCCCCACCTCTCCAGCCTGCCCAGGTCCCTCTGGATGGCATCCCTTCCCTCCGCCGTGTCGACCGTTCCACACAGCTCGGCATCATCGGCAAACTTGCTGGGGCTGCCAGAAGTGGAAGGGGCAGCGGCACGAGGTGGTGGAGGACATTTAGGAGCCAGTTCAGGAACGAAGTCGAGAGGTAGAGAGGAATCATTTTCTTATAGCTCTGACTTCAGGACTCCTTTGGGATGTTTTTGGAGATCACTCAGGTCATAATTTTAATTATGTTTCATGCAAACTGTTTTCACACTTGGCTTTAACAGCTCTCAACAGAGCTTGGCTTTCCAGGTAAGATAACCAAAGTACTATTAATTGCTTTGTTTTAAGCAGGTGAAAATAATTTGCTACTATTTGTTATCTTTCCAGTCCACAGCATTCAAACAGAAACATTTTAAATGTGGTTTAAATGAGTATGTTTTCTGTACCGTCGGCTCCAATTAAGGAGTCATATGAATTGGTTTTGTTTCTTCCCTGCCGTAGTCTCCTAGAGATTTGGAAACACATTTCCGAAGATCCTGTGCACTTTCCTGGCACGCTGCTGCCCGCAGTGAAGCCGGTGCGTTTAGTTGATGGGAAGGCTGGTACAGAGACTCCGCTTCCCGCTGGGGATCGTGTCTGCCTGTGTGCTCCCCGTTCCCACCGGCTCCGAGCGGGGATTCCTGCCCCCCAGCCTGATCCCCAGACCACATTTCCCCCGCTACGCGCACGGCGTGCCAGCCAGCTACACGGCGCTTCCTCGTGTCGCGTCTTCTTTAAGCCTCTCTGCAATCTTTCATTTGCTGGAAGCATTGATAAGACTTTCTGCTGTTTATTCTTTGATCCCAAGGCTGCAGATTCTTTCAAACTTCACCTGACCCAGAAGTTTTTATCTGCAAAGCAGACGAGTAGGAGATAGGAGGGAGAGGTGGACAAACATGCTCAAGATTGATGTTCTTCAGCAGTGCAATGCTTCGTTGATTTTAGCTTTTATTTGGGAAGGTAAAACTAATCCTTTGCTATTGCAATCTTATTATCCGACTCAAAATCTCATTCTTATTTTTCAGGCAAAATTATGATGATTTTTCAGGGCCTAAACGGTACGTGTCTGGCTCTGTTCTTTGACACAAAGTCACGTTTTCTTTCACTTGCTTGGATGGGAAAATTAATATTGACAACAACCTCTGGATTTGTCTCTGAAGGCTCCTACCTTAATAATACCTTGCCAAGTAGTCAAAGGTGTGGCTGATAAAAATTATCTGTTAGCCCAGTCCTGAGGAGGCTGAAAGCAGTGTCTGTCACCGCAGGTAGTTTAGATCATCTTTCCAGCTTAACAAAAGGAGTTTATTGATGCTGACAGAGTTATCAGCACAAGCAGTTCAGAGGCAGAGAAATAAATGACATGCTTTTTGTTTGTTTACAGAGAACTATCACTTTCGTTGGGAAATATTCATAAACGATAAATGCCATATCTCACCGTTGCAAAGGGGGGACATGTATCACATATCCCATTTGTGGCCCATCTTTAGAGCTTGTAAGAATGAATGCAGGTAAATATAATACCCTTCAGAGGAGTGGATTTCCTCTGCCACTCAGTTTTGCCCTTACTACAGGCGTCTCCCGTCAGAGGTGGTTTTATTTTGGTTGCTTGCAGCAGAGTGCTTGAAAACCACAAGAAGCACAAAAGTGCTCCCTGTGTCCAAGTGGGAAAGTGCTATAGAAGCGTTGTAAGAAACCAATAACTTTTCCGCATTATTTTATACTGTACTGTAAATTTTTACGGCGAGCACTACTGGCTCTGCCCTCGGCTCCAGCGGGAGCGGGACTCCGGCCGCGGAGTGTGATACCACCCCTGTCTGCAGAGCTGCAGCTTAACTTAACTCCATTGCATGGTCTCAAAAATGGAAAATGTATGTTTTGTGCTACATTCTGTAGGGTTTTTCTTTATTTGTCTTTACAAAGAGCGCTTAAATTTGCTGTCAGGGCAATGTTAGGGAAGCGTAACGGTTACCCCATGCCGTTAGGCAAAACTTCCAACCACATGCAGCTGTATTTCTTTCCTCTTGTGCTAGAGAAACCTGGCTTTGAAGTCAGTGCATGAGCTAGAGTTCGTTATTTATCTAGTGCACTATATGAAAATGTGCCCAGCTTTCAAATAAGCAATTTGTTCTTCTTTTCTTTTTCTCAAGAGCTAAGTGCCATGTGCAATGGTGCATACTGACTTTGCAGAATAATCTTTACATCATTTTGTGGGTTTTAGGGTGATGGGTATGATAAGCTTCCCATCCTTTCTGGGATTCATTGTGGGAAAGCCTGCTTCACTGAAATTAAAGGGTATTACTCAAAATGAAATCAGAATTTTCTAGCTTTGTACGGCAGTGCAAGCATCTGTCTAATACAGTCGCTTTCCCTATGTTGTCTGAGCTTAGAGTTTCTTCATCCCTATCCAGATAAAAGTTCAACAGCAGATTGGTCTCAATCTAATACATTTGCAGAATGACCAAGGAAACAGCTACTTTATGTACTCCAGCCCTAACAAGCTATCTTAGGCTGTAAGAATGTCATGTCGTTGCCACTTTGACCTGAACCGATTTCTATCATTATGCCACTATCTCACCCAAGAACTGCTTTTCTTGTTCTTCCTATGGGATACCTTCTCTGCTCTCACAAAAAGTGCATTATAAAAAGACCCAATGAATTAAAAACATATGCCTCTGATAGCAGCTACTACTTGAAAGCCTTATAAGCTAAAACAGACTTTTGTTTAAAAGACAAACCTACTTCAAATCCCAGTGTGCCCTGGGGAACTGGCAAGGTCATACTCTTGCTTGCTATTAAATCCTTCTAGGAACTTCAAAGCAATCCTCGTTAAAAGAACCCATTATATTGGATATTTGTAATTGTTACTCATGGCCCTGGCGCTATTCTGTACGGTATTTTGCCAGTCCCCTGGGTTCAAGGCTGGCTTCAAGTGCAGTTGTATCATTCACTTGACGAGCTCTGCAGCCTGCGTTTGCTTAGGGGCTGCATGATAGACGGGGTAAATAGCCGTTTCTAAAAGGGATAATAATAAGAAAGCCCTAAAGGTAAAATGGAGCCCTGGTCAGAATATGAGGAATTTAGAAGTGGAAGCTGTGTAAAGTGACGGGTGTGTGAATGCTCTTTAGATAGAAATACACCTGCAGCATTTGCCCAGCCCTGCGCTGAACAATACATTTGCATGCATATGCATAAACATAATTATTCTAATAATTTGAAGTAATCGTTTCGTTATTAATTGCATTCTGAACGCAACAGAGGTGAATCGGGTGAATCCAGGTTATCAAGTGTATATAAAGCAGCACTGAAGTGCAAGATTGCGTAGGCTATTTTTCTGGTTGTGCTCTCTTGGCATTAATCACTTATTCAAGATTTCAAGGCGCTGCTGTTCACCCTGTGATCTCCTTCTGAGGTAGGAGCTTAGGAACATTATCAGCGTTTTGCAGATTGGAAGCGAAGACATCTGAGTGGCATTCGGAGATGTAACTCATAGATTGGTTGGACGTCTGGCCTCCAGCCACCTTGTTTGCATTAGTAGGGTTGAGCCAGTAGAGAATCTGGCCTTGTCTTCCTAATTTAGTGTATGCGCACACGTGGGGGAGGCTGCTTTGGTTTTTTGTTTTGCAGCATTTGACATTTTTGTCACAGCTCTTTAGACTTCTAACCTTACGCACTGTATTATGTGTCTACGCTAGGTAAAAAATATGTCCATATGGCTCAACGTGCCTTGGGGTGATTGCAGCCAGCTTTGGGGTTTTCTTCACCACTTCCTATTCCACCAGCTGGACTCTGCAGTGTCAAATCCCACGCATGTGGGTCTTCCTAGCAGCAACAGAATCACAGAATGGTCGGGGTTGGAAGGGACCTCTGGAGATCATAGAATCATAGAATTGTTAGGGTTGGAAGGGACCTTAAAGATCATCTAGTTCCAACCCCCTTGCCATGGGCAGGGACATCTCCCACTAGATCAGGTTGCTCAGAGCCCCATCCAGCCTGGCCTTAAAAACTTCCAGGGATGGGGCTTCCACCACCTCTCTGGGCAACCTGTTCCAGTGTCTCACCACCCTCATGGTGAAGAACGTCCAGTCTGAATCGACCCATCTCTCGTTTTAATCCATTCCCTCTAGTCCTACCAATATAGTCCAAACCCCCTGCCAGAGCAGGGTCACCCAGAGCAGGTTGCACAGGAACGCGTCGAGGCGGGTTTGGAATGTCTCCAGAGACGGAGACTCCACCACCTCTCTGGTGAATTATAACTGGGGGATGCTTTAAAAAGCCACTGCCACCAAGTTGCTTTTGCTTTCCAAGTAAAGGTGGGATCGTTCTGCTCGTTCTCCATCCATCTCAGTGTATAGTCAGATGCAGTCAGAGAAGTTCTGCTGGGCTTGCAGTGGGAGCGGTGCCTGGCATGGAGTTGCCAGCAGATTCTGCTGCGTTCCTGTGGCTCAGGGCATCTCCCAGGGCGGGCAGCCTGTGGTTTGGAGGTGCTGTACAGAAATAAGCCTCTTGAAGGACATACACCACAGTACAGGAAGGTATCTTTGGCAGATAGCTGGCATGGGTTTGGGTTCGGTAGTTTCTCTGGGTTAAGGTGTTGACCAGAATGTCACGGTATTGACCCAAGGTGGGCCCAGGAGAGACAGCTGAGGGGTCACCCCCGCGGCTGCTGGGCTGGGACAGCTCAGCCAAGGCCAGCGCTGGCAATGCTGCTCCTGCCCGTTTGCACGGGGACGACAGGTCGCAGGGGGACTGTGAGCTGCTTGTTTCTCGCGTAGGTCAGCACGGCCTCTGCAGCAAATCAGGCTCTGCAAATTTAATGCCGTTCTGTTGCAAAATTCCTAAATGCATAGAGTCAGAAAATGAGACAGTTGTATTGTGAAAATTTTGAACAAAATATCTGAATATATGAATATCTAAATATATATTTGTAATTTTTAAAGCCCTGAATATATATTTGTAATTTTTGAAACCAGGCAAATTATTTGTTCTACGTTTATCCAATGAACCTAGTTGTTCAGGGTTTTTTCCAGTTAAAACCTGCAGGACTTTTTTATTATTCATATTCACCTACCAGCTGTCCTTAATTAGTTTGAAGAGTTTGGCTTCAGAAACCTTACTCCATGATTAATCTTTTTTGTGAGCTGTTTTCTTTATATATATATATATATATACATATATATATGTTTGCAAGGCTTTAATCTTCCAGACTACAGAGATGTTTTTTTCTGCCTCCCCGCAGGCAGGAATCTCCCGGCTCAGGCATTCAGTATTAAATATCAGGAACGCTTCACCCGCACCCATTGCCCGCTGCAGAGAGCCCTGACTCCTCCGTGGAGGGGCACAGACACGGCTCGGGGGCGGAACACAATTTTTCAGGCTGCGGTTTGCAAGCATCTTTCAGCGCTACCCTTCAAATGCTTCAGCCAATCTAATGAACTTCAGCAAAGCCAAAACAAATATCGTAATGGCAGCGGGAATACTTTGATACCAAACTCATCTTTAAGCAACATCTGAAGGAAATATTCCAACCACCCTTGGAAGAATTTTACAGCTATTCCTAATACCCGGTGCATTTCGTTATTGCGGTGGTCATCGCCTGGCAAACTACAGCACTTCAGTTTAAATGAATAAAACTCAAGAAGAGATCAGCACTAAAAAAATCTCTACATTTTCAAAAAAGGCAGACGCCCGAACCAGAGCGGCTCCTCCGGGGACTGCCCGTCAGAGCCGAGCGAGAAGAGGACATCGTCCTCTCCCCGGGGCCAGAGTCCGTTGCTGGCGAAGGCAGACATCATCAGTTCGGCGTGTCAGGAGCTTCTGAAGTTCTCTCCCCAGAAGGGCGGCAGCTGGCTGTAAGGAATCGGGCCATCAGCAGGGGGAAGGAGAGGCTGTGGCGGGGAGAGCTGCTGGAAGGGAGGTCTGGCTTCGTCCTACTCCAGGCAAGCTGCAGCTTTTAAAGTTATTTTTCCTTCGTGCAACAGATCTTTTTTATTTTCCATAGCGAAGCAACACAGTTGCGAATGCTTCCCTCCTCCCCAGGAGGAGGGTTTTGCTATAAGAGCTCCAGCGTACGGAGTAGGATGTGCCATCTCTGGGCCATCGTGTGCACGGGGCCAGAGCAAGGGTGGGACAGACACATGGGACTGCTCTACCAAAGGCCATTGGAACAAAGCTAGAGTTTAGAGGAGCGTGGCCATAATTAAACTCCAGCGGTTACTTTAATTGAACTGAAGGCCACAGTGCGGTTGTGGATTGTGTAACTTCCCTTACGCGCTAATGCCCTGCAAAACCGATGGAGCTGGCCCTGATCGTGGTGGTGGCATCTCAGACTTGCAGAGGGCTTCTGACAGGTATCCGTGATGGGGAAGCGGCCGCAGCGTAGCAGTGGGGAACTTGGAGAACTGGTGGCACTCCAACAGGCTGGAAGATGGCTTTGGCAGCCCTGCAGACAGCTGTGGCCCTTCCATCCAGGAAAGTGTCTGTTCATTAGCAAAGTAAATTAAGAAAATGTCGTCTCTGTGAATGATGAGCTTTTAAATTGAACTCCTCCACCCATAGATGAGAACAGAGATACGCAAGCCTTGTTTGGTTCCTTCAGGAATGACCCTGCAAGCCCGGACTGAGGTTTTGGTACAACCAACACTATGTGCATGGAGGTTCTGGTCTGGTGCTACCTAAAGCTGTTGGAGAAAGAACCAGTGGTGGATGAAGAGGATGACTAAGCCTTCCACAGCATTCGGCTTTTCTTGTAACTTTTCTCCAGAGGGGAATAACCCAATCGTGTGAGCTGCACTCGTTGTGGGAGTATGAATCAGAAGTCTGAAGGAAGCAGCCGCAGACCTCCTGCAAACCCGACTCTGGGGCAGATCTGCGCTGGAGCCATAACCCTACCGTAACCGGGATGCTGGTCACGCTGGGGCTGGTGCTCGTGGTCCTCACCACCACAACACCTACCTAAACTTCTCACGCGGAGATACGGAAAAGCTCCTTTACATTACAGGCACTGACTGTCAACGGTGCAAATGTGTCTGGACTCGCATAATCCACCCGAAAAGGTGGTGGTTGCTAAGCAACGCGGCCCCGGTCTCTTTTTATGCCGTTTTAGTTCCTTCTCAGCTTTATGTTCCACGTCTGGGGCTGCTTAATTTGATCCTATTTGCAGTGACAATTTAGGGTCTTGTGCCTTGGATACCAATTCACACAAAATGTACCAATTGTCACACTGAAAATCACATTTGGTTTTGGAGCTGGTGAAGCTGAAATGGGAACTGAGGTTTGTTTCCTGCCGGAGAAGCATTGCAAGCCCGTGCTGTACCGTCCCAACACCGCCGTGTCCCGCCCGACCCCTTCCAGCCTCCCGTAGTGCTCTTTGATGGTGTTCAATGAATTAATTACGCTGTTTGCAGGTTCTGGCTTTTCTAGTGAATTAAGCAGCCTCAGGCCTCTCTCTCTCCCTCCACGTGGTTTCGCTGCTCTTGTAACATGCAGAACGTCCTTCTCCAAAACCTGAGCCCACATTTCCCAAGCGCTGGTTAAGTGAAACTCCCGATGGGGCAGGGCGGGTGGGAGGGGTGAGGCAAAAGGGGGGAGATGAAATCAGTAGCTTTAACAATGTACGACACCCAACTGGACTAGAGAAAAGTTATTTTTTATAAAGACAAACAATTGCATTTCTCACAAAGAGTTTGTGACAGGGTGGGGTTTCCAAGTGTCTCGGGTTTCTCCTGGATGACCCCTCAGCAGAGAAGATCCTTGCCACGGGCTAGCGTTCGTCTGGAAATACAGTTATTGCCCTTATGCCTGTCAGGATCCTATGGTGGCATCACTCTCAGTACTGGGCAAAAATAAGAAAGAAAAGCAACTTAAAAGAGCAAAGAAGAGGGATGAAATCTTATTAAGCAATTTGAAACATATCTGAAAAAAAAGGTAAGGAAAAGATAAACTTAAAATATAGCTGACACCACCCACTTTCATTCTGGTTTTGATTTTCTAGCATTTCGTGGAGATTACAAGCAGCATATTAGTAATACGTGCCATAATACAGTGTGTCACAAGAGTGATGACTGTACACATCTATACAATTCTATTACATAATGGTTTTTCTATTAATTTCCAAAGTGTGTTTGCTCGTCGTAAGCAGCCCTTGCCTCTCGTTGCGGCGTTCTGTATAATCTGCTCTTTCCAGCGCTTCCTCCGCTGGGTTCTTCAGCAATTGCTAAGGACAATCATTCCAGTTATCCCACCTGGAGAACCGAGCGGGCCGTGCCCATCGGAAGTGGTGTCGGGATGGTCAGAGAAGTTTATCTGGGTTGTTTGTTCCTTAGTCAGTGTTTCGCCACGAGCAGTGCTCCTCTTGGGGGTTACGTTATTCTCACTGCGGTATTTTTGTCGACTCAGTTTTGATAAGACTACGCAAACAGAAAGAAACCATTCCTACGGCGTGTCTCACCTGGGCAGGAGGGTGTCCTCTGGCTGGCGCGTCCAACCTGACGGAGCGTGGGCGGGCGGTGGGGGGTGCAGAGCCCCGCGGCACCGGGCTGTGTCCCTGCCAGGGAGCGGGTGCCGCGGCAGGACGCGACAGACCGGCTGCTGTCCCCTCCGAACTCGTCACCAGCTTGCCATCAGGCCGCTTACATAGCAGATAAATTAGTAATCAGGAAACAGAAACAATCTCTTTAGCGACTTCTCCCTCCCTGTTGTCGTTTGTGATCTGCTGAGAAACCTCTGGGGCGGCTGGAGCACCGCTGCTATTTATGGCCGGCCGCGGCGCCGGGGCGCTAATTGTTGCTGCTTTACTGAGAGTGACAAGAAAATATGACAGCTAAAGATGATATAATTTATGAGAAGAGAAGCCTGTAAAGCAATTACGGAGCAACACAGTTTTTACTCGTGTTATATTTGTAATTGAATATCTTCGTATGCCATTATTAAAACATGAGGTTCTGTGTGCTCATCTGCATACAAGTCCCACGGTTCAGGCTGCAGCTCAGAGATGAGCAACTGCCCACCGACACATGCAATAAAGTGAAGTATTTTTTATACAACCGTAGGCATTTATATACTAGATAAGTTGCCAATACACTACGGTAGGGAGCACAACAGGAGAGAAGTGAAAATGTGATATAACCATCTATTTACATTTAGATACTGAATTTAAAATTATATTATTTTCTCCAAGCTTCATTCCATTTGTCGGGTTTTTGAGCAAGCATGTAGAATCATTTAGGACTCTTGCTTTCATCTCTCTCTTATATAGTCCCCAATTTAAAGGCATCAGAGCATGCGGATAGCTCTGTCTCTCAGGCACGGAGCCGGAGGAGGAGTCACCTGCATCCATTTCCCTTTCAGATGGACCAGAAGCAGGATTTAATAATCAGCCTCGGCTTTGCCTGGCATGGGTGATACAGGTCTCTAAGCAAGAATTAAGAAAATGAAAAAGAGGAGGTAAGCGTAATCTGCCACAGTGACTGCGAAGGAAAGGAGAGCAGAAGTCCCAGGCTCGTCGCCATCGCGGCGTCAGCTCTTGCTCAGTGCTGGGAACACTAAGATCATGTTTCATACATTCGATAGCTTGGGGTGCCTGTGGGCTGGTAATAAAATTCATCTTTTGCACCATGAATCTTTTCTCTTTAAGCATGGAAGAGGTTACAAATGTGCATAAAATTGAAGTGAAAGTGATTAAATCTCACTCTGAGCAAGTATTGACAGATCTGCCTTGCTTTTGGATGCTGAGGGAGCTTCTTCCTTTGTGGCCCGTGCTCAAGATAATGAAAACTAGTCAAGTGATGAAACTTATATATCCAAAGAGGATTTTTGCTTCTGCGTGTTTGTTTTTAATATGTTGCTGGCACAGAGATGCAGTTATTTCAAATCCTGTTACTCGCTTCTGGCAGGGGATGGGTGTAGGCTATCACTGTCCCCCCCCCGGCCTGTTGGGCAGGTCAGATAATAGCTGAAAAGGAAGGGGTTTTAATGGATTGTTGTGCTTTAAAGAGATGTTTATTTTCCACATGCAGATCTACAGGCTGTCTTCCTTTCCGTACCTTAGAATGAGCACGAGGGCGTCCTTCCTGCTGGGCTCTGCTGCTCTCGGCTCTGTGCCGCCCCTTGAAATGGATGTGTCAAGGGAGGAGGGTAGGAGAACGGGGAAAAGCACAGTACATAACTACGAGGACAACTCATAGCTCATGTGGAACTGTTGGTTGTCAGTACGTTGTACGCTGTCACGTCCTTAACGTTGACACTGTGCTGTGGAGTGTCTGGGGGGGGTGGTGACCGAGGTGCCTTCTCTGTGCTTCCATCAGTCCAGCTGCCAGAAATCGAGCGCCCGTCCTCTCTCAGCTCTTCTTGGAAGGCATTGCTCTTGCCTTCTTGGTCTTTTCAAAGTTCCTGATTACTTTGGAATTGAGAGTAAGTGGAATGCTCCTAAAACCAGAAGACTAACAGCAACGTCAGCAGCAGGAGGGAGATGTGATGGTTGCGCCTTCCTTCTCTCCGGTACCGGGTGTTAGCAGTAATGCGAGATGACGCTTCCATCACTCTCTGCATCCCCGCAGCAGATCGTTTTAACCTTTTTGAAGAGTGACAGCCTGGGCCAGATTCCACCATCACGTGGACAAAACAATTTTCTTTTCAAGCGAAGTTAAGGCAAAACTGTAACGGGAGCTGAAGAATCCCGCATGCGTGTGATGCCGTTACCTATGGCTGGACTGAGCCTGGAGACCGTGTCCAGCGCAGTGGTCCTGTCTGTATATATGACATTGCATTCTTCAGGTATTCCTCGTACTAATTTCTTCTCCTATTAACATTGCTGCTTTTCACCACTAATTAGCAGAAAAGGGCGCCTGTCATTAGTAGCGATATGTCGCCTCTTTTTAAATAGAAAGGTCGCCTTTTTTCCAAACTAGTCATACGATGTGAAGGCCTCGAGCACATTTATTTGCAAATACGCAGGCGGTCAATAACCAGGGCGCTTCCTTTCTACGTGGCATTTTGTGCTTACAGATAGCTGGCAGCCCGCGTTTCTCCCACGGCTTGTTTGCGCGTTCCCCTGCCCCCACCTCAGGGAAGGGGGATGCGGTCGGTCCCTGCGTCTCAGCCCAGCATTGCAGGTTCTGCGCACCACAGCTGTTGGCTCGCCTCCAGTACGTCTAAGTCAACGGCCAGCTGAGGTTGACATAATTATATGTATATTAATTAACGTGTATGTTCTTTGCAAGAGGACAATCTGTTTTCACTGTTGGGAAGCCGTCATCCATTAACACCAACAGCAACAGAGCGTATGAGATCTGTATCTGTTTTCCGTTTAAAGAACAGGGGAAGCTCATGTATCGTGGATTAAAGCATGGTGAATTCTGGTAATGCTGATGTTTCATTAGCATTCCCCATTTTCATGTAAATTAATTTCTTTGAGGAAAATCGAATCTGTACCTAGTGCTAATTGCCAATGATAATGATGAGCTGAGACTCAGTAGAGATTCATTGTCGAGGTGGACTGTCTCTCTCCTGAAGTCTTCGGATCAAGACTGGAGCACTTCTGGAAGTTATACATGAGCAGAACTCCAGGTTCCTGGAGTTAGTGCAGGATCGGAGCTGTGAAATGCTCCAGCTACATAACACGAGATGTGATCTCCTCCGGCCTAACAGCCTTTAAAACCAAGGACGATTGTCTTTCCTCTCCTAAAATGGCCGTGAAGCCTTTATTGATCATTTTATCTAAATTATGGATGATGCTTTTGTCGACTACATTATTCTTGTGAAGCAGAGCGCTGCCAAAGATAACTTTACTGTCTCGGG
Organism: Chroicocephalus ridibundus; assembly: GCF_963924245.1. Lineage (NCBI taxonomy): Eukaryota > Metazoa > Chordata > Aves > Charadriiformes > Laridae > Chroicocephalus > Chroicocephalus ridibundus. The sequence continues at coordinate 9,870,896 of NC_086293.1, read as the reverse complement.
CTCAGACGCGTGGAGCCCATCTTTGCACAGACAGGTTACAGGAGTCCACGCTGTCAGCAATATTTCTTGGCTGGATTCATTTGGCACCGGTGGTTCGTTGTCATATGGAAAATGAGAAATGAGCTACTGTGGTCAAATTTGTGAGAAAACTCATCAAGCAAAATTACCAGGTTTGCTGAAAGCTGGAGGAAAACCCCCGTAAGGATTAGAGGGGTTGACATGATGTGAACCAGCAGCGGAGAGTATCTAAATCTCCTTCTCTGTCATAGGAGCTCTGCTGCTCTTTGAAATTGGAGCATGTAATGGATAAAGCTGAAGTATATCACAAAATAATACATGTAATTACTGTGCAACCTGTTTCATGATGATATTTTTTTTTCCAGCTGCGTTTTACCTCTCTTCAGCATTTAATAGGATGGCACAGTTTATTGAATATTTGCAGCCTAGCCCTGAAGGATAATGAGTTTTATCCTGCCATGTGTTGAACACCACCGTGTCCAGCAGAAGTTAATGGGAACTGAAGATGATCAGCGTTTCGTAGGATCAGTCCTTGACTGAACAGACAGCTCTGACGCTTGTATGGAGCACGGTGAAACAGCTGAATAGGGCTTCGGAATAATACTGCAAAGTGCTGGAGGGACACAGGAGGTTCTTCAGTGACAGTCTTGAAAATACCTAGGAGTAAAAATCTTTCTTTGTCTTTGTCAGTAAAAAAGAGAGTGAACACCATGATAAATGTTTGCGTTCGACTGCACTCTCATGCATTATACTCTCAAAACACTCTGAATTGTTGGTGGAGAGCCTGTCCTTGTTTAAGCAAGTATTTCTGAAAAGCAGGCCGCCTGAAAAATTAATAGTGGTGTCTGATTAATAATGCTTTCTGACTGTTGGCCGCGCCAAGGGAGAACACCGCACTGGCGGTGGGTAGCCTTAGGTCTCCAAAGAGGGGGATGCTCCGGGGGGCTGGCGGAGGCAGAAAGAGCAGAAGGTTCTCAGCAATCCCAGAAAATCAGCCTTATCCCTTTCTCTTACTTATCTCGCAAATACGTGTTTTATTGGGGGAGGCGCTGAGGCTCGGGTTTGTTTATACGTTCGGTTTTTCTGTGCATGGTGATTATGATTCAGGTTAATGTATTTTGTTGAATCCAAGTTACTCAACCCCCCCCCAGATGCTGAGTAGGAATAGCTGGTAACAACAGCAGTGCCTGGCAATTTTAACCCTTTGAGAATACCCATCGGCTCCAACTGGTCTCGTGATAACTCAGTTAGTTAGAACGTTGGATTTTAATCTTTACTGCAAGAGCATGCATACTTCATACGCACTTTTTTTTTTTTTTAAATGAATAAGTGGGGAAAGGCCTTTTCTGTATTCACTGAACACACTTTAATATAAAATCTCATAAGCCCAGTACACGTAGTTACATCCTAGTTACAGAATTTGCATTTAAATAGCAATGTTTTTGTTAACATGCCTGATAGAGAACATGTTATCTGTTGCTATGTCCCTAATCTGTCAGTGCCAAAGTATTGCACGGTGTTTTGCTTTGTATTCAGCTCCAAATAGTTGCAATTTTTACTGACAGAAGTGTGTAGCATCGCTCACAAAGTAGTTACTGACTGGTTTTGTTTATTTCTTTTTGCAAACAGATTTAATTTGAAGGTCATAATTAGGGGAGCTGGTACCTTCATCCCCCATATTGAAAAATTCTCAGAAGTCATAAAACTTGAATAAGAATGACTATCCATGAGAAAATCCACGTTTAGCCCAGGAGATTGAAGAAGTGAGAGACAATGTCACTATTTAAAAAAAAAAAAAAAAAACAAAACAGAAATCTTAATGGAATCTAGTTATGGTGCCTCAGCAGTGAAGTCATACACCTGCAAGACTATAACAAAATCAACCAGCGGTAATTTTGTTTATAGTAATAGCCAGAGCTGGAGACACCACTTCGGCGGATCTAATCGCCGTCTGCCCGGAGCCGTGTCCGTACTCACGTGCTGCCCGGTGGGAAGGTGCTCCCGGGGATGCGGGAGATGCTGGAGCATCCCTGGCCATGCCGGCAGCCCCCAGCCCAGCAGCCAGCCCGCTCCCGGGGGGTCTGGGCTGGGGGGGCTTTCTCACCACTCTCCGCTTTTCTTTCAGGCCCTGCTGCAAAAAAGAAGTACGTCAGCTATAACAACCTGGTGATCTAGTCCGTTTTGCTGCGTGGGGCGGAGGACGGGTGAGGATTTTCATCCCCGGCGGGCGCAGCCCTCCTCCCGAGCCCCCGGGTGTCACCTCGGCGGGGGCGAGGGCACGGCCGCGCCGCGGGGAAGCGCCAGCGGAGCCCCGCGCTCCCGACGGCGGCTCCATGGAATATCCTTCATCGCTCTCGGCTTAATGCGTGGCTGGCACTGCCGTCGGCCGTGGCCTTGGACCTGCTCCGGCTGGCGGAGCCGCCATGCCCGCGCGCCCGGCTGTGGCGCGGGAGGACGGGCTCCCCGCGGCGGGCTGCCCGCGGCTACAAGGACTCTAAGGGGCTAATTCTGTCTTTCTATGTACTTCCAGACTGCAAGTTTTTGAACTTTCTGTACAGTTTGTGAGGATTTTTGCATATTGCCATCCATGTTGTTTCGAGTTCACTGTTTGTTTTTTGAATGCACAGTTTCATTGAGGGCCTATTCTCACATTAAAATAACCCACACCGACAACTAAGGATTTAAAAGACCTATGTACATGACCTGTATGATTACTATTGTATCACCGCAATCCATATACGTTATTTTTTTTTTTAACTAAACAAACAAAAAAAGAATTTAAAGACCAAAAACTGTGCTGGCGAAGTTAGTCCCCCCCCTTCACAACTCCGATGGGCTGCAGAGGAAGCAGAAAGGATTTTTGCCGAGTTTTAGTAGAGGTCTTGATATTTGGAATGCATGCCAGTAATGTATTTTATGGTACATGTTAATAATTTATGTTTGATATTTGTATTTGTGTTCTATTTTGTTATTTTATTTAAGGTATATGACTATTTTGCAATAATTTCAATAATTCTTATGATATTTGGAGGAAAGAATATGGCTTTTACATGTCTTGAGGTTTTTTTTCTTTGTTGATGCCCCACCATGATTGACCAGTGTGATAAGGACTTAAAAAAGCATGTATGTTTTATACTGTTTGTAATAAGTAATTTCGTTAATCTTGCTGCTTATGTGCCAATTTAGTGAGACCAATCTTTGCCGCAGACTCCTCCCTTCCTTTCCATTCTCTCGATCCTGTGATATTATCCAAGAATGTATCAATAAAGGATTTTGGTTAACTTTTTTTTATTTACTCCAATAAATATATTTTTTCAGTTGTTCCCTCCCCCTCCCCCCTTGTGACTAAAGTTTATTTCGTGACGTTGTCAGACGTGGACATCCAAAAACCCGGCGCAGAGGCACTTCGGGCTTTGTGCGCAAAGAGTGGGTCTGGGAAGGATCCTGGGGGAGCTGGCAGCTAATTGCGGGGGAAAAAAGAGCCTTTTTAAGCACTGGGATCTACAACAACCCCCAAAATCACGTTACAGTCACGCAGAGAAAGCCCTTCTGTCCGGGCTTGATGGTCTCCAAAGCTGTCTTCAACCGTTGAGTCTTCTTTGTGACTTTGAAGGATGTTATGTTCAACAGCACACCAGAATGCAATTAAATGAACAACTAATCAAAGTCAATCTGCCAGGCAACTTCTCAGTGAGCTGGGGGACAAAAAGGGAAAAGTTTAGGCAAGAGGTGAGAGGAAACTCATTGCGGTTGCAGCACAGCACCTGCGTGCTGCCTCCGGCATAGGAACAGCATTTTGGGTGCAATGTGACGATTACTTTGGAAAGTATTTAGCCTCCCATTTTCTCTAGACAACTTGATCAATTATACTGATGAAGTTAATCAGCATCAAAAGAAAATTTGACAGCTGCGGTATGGGCCACGGCGCATAGCGATGAAGACCTCCATGTCAGACCTTGATTGACTCCTTATGCCTGCAAGCGTGGGGGCTGGATAGATGTTTGCAAGGCCTTCTCGTTGTTGTTTTAATATTCATAGATCTAATAATGAATTACGGCGGATAAAAGATTAAAGTCTACCCAAGTAAAGGCTTTGTTAGCAAGAAACGAATTATCAGCCCAACAAATAATGAAGGCAGAGGCTCTACAACGTTGTCCTTTTTGTCTACGCTGCCCGTAAACACAAGGACAGAGCCAGCATTGTGCTAAATAAGTGTGTTACCATCAAACAGTGAGCCTTGCTCAAAGACCCTATTTTTTTTCCTGAATTCGCAAAAAAAAATGGTTTGCTGGTTTGTTTTTCACTTTTTTTTGGAGAAGGGGGAAATGAGGTGGAAGGAGGAAATGGCGCTGCTGGGAGGAGTGATGCGGGGTTTGCTTTTATTTTTATTGCTTCTCCCAGCTCATGTTGCATGAGATCCAGCAGAGAACAAACCTTGAGGCTTTCATTTTCCTGCTTGTTTTCTTTTTATAGGGGCGTGCGGGCACTCACACGTGCACACGCAGTGCGTACGGCAGGCACAAGCCCCTGGTTCATGAGCTGCGTTGTTGGTTAAAGGTCAGCTGGCTGATGGTTTATACATCTGACTGCAGTCGGGGCCGAATTTCCTCTGAGCGTACACAGTCTCAACATCAAAGTGCTCTACTCGTTTACTTCAGCTTAACACGGAGTCAGTCTTAAATGATTTATCCATCCTGAATGGCTTTCTAGTTTGATCACTGCCTGAAAAAGTAAGTAAATCGAGGAGGCATGAAAAGCCTAGAAATATTTTCATATATCAAAGTACTACGTGGAATACGCTCCCTTTTGTTTGTGTCATTCACTGGTGTCTTCCCCAGCCAGGTCCCTGGTGAGGCCGGTGCAGACAAGGTGATATGGTTACAGTTCGCCTACAGTTCGCCTGAACAACTGAAAGTTCAACCAGCGTATGACCCGCTTCTCCATGCACACGGCGTAGAAGTAAAGATGTCGGGCCTGTACTCGTACGGCTCTATTATACCTAACTATATGATAAAGTACATTAATAGCCCTCGGTATATAGCTGTATTTAGCTCCACATATAGATAACCACTGTGTATGCTACATACATAAACATAATTTATAATCAATATACAATCGTGCTGCTTGTAGTAAAGTATTGATGGATTAATTTTGATATTTAATAATATAAATGCAATAGTAAATTTTTGAATCGCCTCTACCTCTCTATATCTATGTATTAAAATTCCGAAGGGAGTCACCAAGGAGACGAGCACGGCACTGTTCCAACAGCTTAGACAGGGTGAAGTTGGTGCATTGTTGACTGTTGATCATTTTTTTATATTACACAAGCTACACCACGCTATTACACCCGCACAGCCCTTAGCTCCATTTAGAGTCCTTTATCTTACAATTGGCTGCACTTAGCATCAGTGCAGTGCTACCGGTGTTTTCATAACATCTTCATTTTATTACCCATTGACTACACACTGGCATCGCGATACTGGTTTTGGTGCCTGTGGCTGTGCTATTACGCTCGTGGACGGAATGTAGCTGGCCCTTTACGTTAAAGATGACGAGTTTTATGTCATGTAAATGGTAGCTGTCAATGATGGGGTCATTTCATGAGTAAGAAGGACTTTGGTCAGACAAGGAAAGCTGGTGGGATTCCTCCTCCCACCCCCAAAAGAAAACAAAACAACCGATGAGCTTGTGTGTTCGTAGGCCCTGCAAAACCCATGTAAAACTAAAGCTGGCTCCAGCCCGGAGACCTCGGGCTGCGTAGAGCAGAGACAGGATTACTTGAGGTGGTTATGTGGAGTAAGAGGTGACCACGGGCTCTGTTTGGGAATCTGCACCTCCGTGGAACCCTGTCCTTCAGCTGGAAGAGATTCAGCCACCCCAGTCATGGGAGTAACCTCCTGACGTCCCCGAGGTGCTGCCGACATGGGGAGGCCCAAAGCTACTCGCACACCTACGCACGCACGCTCTGCAATCCATCGCACGCGCTCAAGAGAATAATTTTTTTTCACTTCTCATCGTGATGAACATACTGTGAAAAAATGCCGATGTGATTACGCTAGGAAAAAAAATCATGAAGAATGAGAGTGATTTTTTTTTTTAATGTGTGTTGCCATTTATTATTTAGTCTGAATTATACCCAAATTGTTTTGGTATGTTAATGCCAAGTTTATTGTTCATAAATATCATTGCAGAGTTAAGCTTTCTGGGCATGCTATATGATAGATAATGACAATTATTTAGGCTGAATCAGAGCTTAGTCTTCATTTGTGACATTAATTGCCTATATATATAATTAAGTGCACTATAATGCTTCCATATACAGAATCTGTGCATCCATGAAAGTGCTAATCAAACATATTTATTAATTTCTAAGAGAGCTTTTTGTAAAGGCTTTGATACAGTTGAGTGTTTTTTGGTAAACAGTCTTTTTGATAAGATGTTTAGCAAAATATTTTGATAATTGCTTTTTGTGCTACAGGCATAATTAATATTATTTATAACAAATTAATAAAAGCCGAGGGGTGAGACGCTGCTTCCATCCAGCTCGGCGGATGCTTTGCCTTTGACTCCCACGGAGTCAGAATTAGACCACCAGCCCTCAGCGTCCCTGGCCTTTCCCAAAATGACTTCAAAAAGACAAATTTTGAGTACGTTCAGGGGGATGGAGGGCTATTGCACAAAGTTGCAAAAGCTGGAGACCCATAAGGTTTGGGCTGTGCCCTGTGGGCTTGTTTCTATCAGTTATTCACCTTCAGCCCACACTTCGGAGGAAACAGATTTGAACTTGCACCTCCCACATCTGGGGCTGCCAACTTCAATTCCCTATTTTCTTGAGAGCTTGCCAATCATCGCAGCTTTATTTATTATTTACTGAGGAATGAAGAAAGACGGGTTGGGGGAGGGGGTGGGGGCAGGCGAGAGATTTGCTGCATTTGAAGCTGTTATTTGAGTCTTGCGAGCACGTCGTGGAGCCCGCCGGTGTGCTCAGCTGCCCGGGGGGGACAGACCTTGGTTCTCTGGCATCCCCCGGCCTCCGTAAGGGTGTCTGCAGTAGCAATACATCATAACACTTCTAGGAGTTACTTTACCCTATATCATGGTCAGTAAATCCGAGAGCTCCAGCTGGGGCAGGGGTCGCACTGCCTTAACTGCAGCTGTTAACAACGTGTGCATAGGAGTACAGCTGTTTTCCAGGCTGTCTACTTGCTGTTCGCGCTCTCGCTATAGCCACCAAGCTTTGTATTTGTATCACACATTTATTTTCAGTAAATGTTTTATTTTCAGTAACTGCTTTTATAT